>NW_007360327.1:2075815-2208013 GCF_000271585.1 Trametes versicolor FP-101664 SS1
TTCAAAATCAGCTCGCATTACAGAACGTGACNGGAAATCATGAACGTACGCCTTGCAATACTTGCTCACCGCCATGTGATATACCCACATCCGACTGCCACCAGAAACTCACCGAAAAAGTGCTTCACGAAGTGCATCACGAAGCCCGGCGGCGCGCTCTCCGGCTCAGACGAGGTGAGTAGCTCTCACTTGCCCCGTCGGCCGTCCACGTACCAACGGCATGCGTAGAAATGCCTCTCGAACTGCATGCAGCAATATCTCAGTGCATGTGCGTCATTTCATCTCATCCCTGCCGCGCCACGGCTGACCGACATGCCTTCCCAGACGACATTGTCAATGCAGCCTATGTTTCGCGTCTCCGGAAGGAGCGGTTGGACCAGCAGGCATCGTTGGAACAGCAATCATCTCTATAGACCCACGCGCCTGGCATCACCCCATGTCCACGCGGCTCAGCTCACACATAGTATAGCACCTAATAGACAATGTCTCGCCGAAGGAGGCCATGGCTGACAGTCGCCTCGAGTGGAAGTCTAGTATATGGGAAAGTTATTGTCGACATCCAGCGACCACGCCCTCAGCCCCCCTACCAGGTCCTTCACCAGCCCCGCCCTGCCTGCGTTCCTCAGTGCGTCCACTGCCATCTGCGAGTCGTTCCCCAACCTGCATATCACGTACACGTCCGCTTCGCCCTTCGCATCGCCAAGCTCCCCCATGGACGCCTCTGGATTGGCGACGAGCTCGTTGATGGGTACGTCTGCGCGTCCATGGTGTAAGAAATCATGGAGCAAGTACGCGGGAACGACGTACTGATCGACCCCGGTAAGTGACAAACACCAAACTCTGTTCGTGGGCGCACGTCCACAATACGGACCGGTCGCTCTGACGCGTCCAGGACATGCTTGAACTCCTGCGCGACCGATATCTGTCAACACTACATGCGCAAACCTTGCACGAACAGCGCCGCGTACCTTCGCACGAATCCGGCTCTGCGAGTCTCCCTCCGCCAATCCGCGCGACAGCCAATCCGGACGCCCTCCGCCACAAAACGCGACATAGTCCGTCTCCTCAATGTTCCCGACCCTCTCGCCCTCATTCCCACACCCCGCGCACGACGCCTTCCGCGCGCGCAGCTTCACACTGCGAAACGGTGGCATGCCCAGGGCAGAGAACATCAGCAATGAAGGCTTGCCGTCTACATATGCACGGCGTCAGCTAACCCGTGAAACATGGTCATCTCAGGTCCCCACCGTACCATGCAAGCCCGTCAAGATCTTGATCGCCTCCAAAGCCTGCAAATTCCCTATAATTCCCGTTACGACGCCCAGCACACCCATACCCTCACACGTCCCGGACGTCTCTGGTGCCGGCGGCTTCGAGAAGAGGCACCTGTAACACGGCCCTCTCTTCCCCTCCTGCTCGCCCTTCAGGGGGAGGTTGTATGTGCAGAGTTGGCCTTCCCACTGGAGCGCGGCACCACTGACGAGTGGCTTGCCCAGCCGAACGGCGGTGTCGGAGAGCAGGTAGCGGACGGGGAAGTTGTCGGTGCAGTCGAGAATGAGGTCATACGGGGCAAGAAGCTCAAGCGCATTCGAGGGCGTGAGTGCAGCAGTGATCGGATTCACTTGAACGCGTGAATTCAGGCTGGAAAACTCATCAGTACCTCATTGTGTGCAAGAGAGACGCAGGAGAGGATGTACTGTTGAACGGCCTCGGCAGCGGAGAGCACCTTGGCCATGCCGACTCTTTCCTCTGTGTGCAGTACCTGGCGATGGAGGTTGGAGATCTCGACAACGTCGTGGTCAATCACGCCAATGGTTCCTATCAAACCAGTGACTCTCGTCAGTATCCCCGTCGACGAGTATAATCCTCGATTAAGGACTCACCGACGCCTGCGGCAGCGAGGTACTGTAGCGCTGGACATCCCAGTCCGCCCGCTCCGACGACAACCACAGAAGCTTTCTGCAGCTTAAGCTGTCCTATGCGTATATAAGATCGGCCATTCTCGTGGTGAAATAGAATGAACGGACCTTCGAGGCCGAACCGGTCGAGGATCATCTGCCGGCCATACCGACGATAGTCTCCTAGAGGGAGTTCTGGCTGGGGTTCAACGTAGGCCATGGGTGCTGTTACAAAAGTATGTTTACAGGTGCGCTCAGGCAAATTACAACGAGGTGTACATGGCAAGAAAGAAAGACGGCCGACGCCCGAGTCTGGAGAGAGATCCGGGTCTGAGATCTACGCGATCATGCTCGTCCGCGCGCCAACGGCCCGATCGCTTCTCCCCGTCTCCCCCTTTGACCTCCACCTTGACCTCAATCTCCTCTGCACTCCCCACCACCGAACACTCTGCGCGTGTTATCTGTTATCACTGTACTCAGAAGTTCAAGCACGCTCTGCTGCAGCCGTCCTCGATCTAGTTCCCTCAACGAACCTGAGACTTCGCATCCGCGCCCAATATCACAAACATGACGAGCGTAAGTGCCGTCGCGCCCATGCCCACAGTAGCAGTCGCCGCCCGCCGGCGACTCGCGCAACCCGTAGCCATCGGCGCACTCCCGCCCGGCTCAGAGGGCGCGCCCATCATCTACCCCGGTGAGCACCCATTGTCGCGTTTAGCCACCCGCCATTCTTCTCAGTCCCGCTCCTTCGCCCGGCCTCCAGGCAAGACTCCTCCAAAGCTTGCGTACCCGGACATCGGAGGACTCGCGAAGTGGTCCGTCTCTTCTTTCAAGTTCGGATTTGGCCCGGAGTGCCTCACGGACGATGACCCGGAGACATTCTGGCAGTACGTCTCTCTCCTGCTTGCGACTCGCCCGCTCGCGCCCCCCGACGCTCATGCTCACGCAGCAGCTCTAGCTCGGACGGGCCGCAGCCGCACTTTGTCACGATCGAGTTTCCGCGGAAGGTCGCCGTGCAGGTGCGTGTGTAGGCTTCTTGCCGAGTTGTGCGTGGTACACTAACGCATTTGCGGTTTCCCAGAAACTATCCATTCACCTTAGCTACCCCTTGGACGACTCTTACACGCCTGCAAACATTTGCGTGCGAGCAGGTACTGGGCCCGTGGACATCCAGGACCTGCGGATAATCTCGTTGGAGAAGCCCGACGGTTGGGTCACGTTTGACATTTGCATGGAGCCGAGCGAGGATGGCGAAGGCTAGTGCGTGCCTAACTCTCGCCGCTTTCTTCGTATACACCCATTGACCGGATTACGCGACTTTAGCAAACCTATCGACGTCTATGTCATTCAAATTCACATAATGAACAACCACATGAACGGCAAGGACACCCACGTCCGCGGCGTCAAAGTCCTTGGTCCTCTCGAGTGCGTGTCTCGTTGGTTTGTTGCACGTTCACTATACTCATATTGCGCGACTCTTTCACAGGAGGAGACTGAAGGCGTACGAAGAGCCATTCCCGTTTGTTTCACCACAGTTCAAGATGTATGAGTGCATTCGGTAGTGCAGTAGCAGTTCGTCGCGATATCGATGTAACATAGCTGGAAGCCCCTTGGCAGTGTATTCATAGAGGATTATGACATGTACAGTCGCGAATATCAAGCTAATTTTGACGATGTCTTGGCGCGTGGCTCAGCCACAGACGCGTCGACGCGCCGTGCGCCGCACGCGACTTGCCTTCTCCATTCACTCTCATCCGTCCCACCTTCCCTGCGCCGCTGGGACACACACTACCACACATCAAAAACGGCATTATGGCTGCAATGGCGAATGCAGAAGCTGGTCCATCAACACCTCATGAAATGCGAATCACGAATCATGGCAAAATTACCAGCTGGGTGACCTTTGCGCTAGATCATCTTCAGGTCCGTGGCGACGCATTCGCGCGTTTTCGTATCTCAGGTTCACCGTCTGGCAATACAGAAATACGAGAGTAAACCGCTGGTCCTACACACCTTACCCGCAGCCAAGGGAAAGGCACCCGCGCAATCGGACCAACCTGCTGCCACCGAACCCGCTACAGAAGCTGCCCCGGCGGGGGGCGAAAGGAAAGGGAAGCCGGAAGGATTGCACACTTCACTAGCGACTATACCTCGGCTTGTGACTGTGGTGGAGATTATCAAGCGCGAGTACCTGAAGACGCTGGACCCTGCGCTGGCGGAAGCAGGAAGCCTGTCCGGGCTGCACCAATACAATGAGATCGGGGACCTAGAGGAGGCGGGGTATGTGGAACGTGCGGGCGACGAGGAGCAGGAGCGGATAGAGGCGCTAGCACTCGCGCTGCAAGGGCGGAACCAGTACGTGCTCCGAATATTCTCGCCGCCGGCGCTGCACTGACGAGAGTCCGCAGCGCGAAGCAGAAGAAGATTGCGTTCATGCGAGTGACCCTCTGCCGGAAGGAAATCCCAGAGCTTGTCGGAAGAGGCGCGACGTACGTTTCCTTACTCTTTCCTCCGACAGCCGTGTCCTTATTCTTGAAACAGATACCAGGAGCCCGCCGTGCGGAAGCTGAGCAAGTCTGCCCGCGCACGACTGAAGAAGAAAGTCAGGAAAGAGGGCGCGGGGGAT
Source organism: Trametes versicolor FP-101664 SS1 (assembly GCF_000271585.1). Classification (NCBI taxonomy): domain Eukaryota; kingdom Fungi; phylum Basidiomycota; class Agaricomycetes; order Polyporales; family Polyporaceae; genus Trametes; species Trametes versicolor. The sequence goes on from NW_007360327.1 coordinate 2,080,340, forward strand.
TCATGATTATTTTTGATAAGAGGTTACTGTGTATGTAATGCATGGAAATGGCCAAAAGCGGATGTTTGGTGTGGCCAAACAAGCGGGCGTTGTGTGCGACGACGAGTGCCCCGACCCCGCACAGCGCCGCCCTCATCAACCCCGTCCCGCTCCCTCTCCTCCACAGCGCAGCCTCTCGCGCTCGCTTTGCTCTTCACTGCGCCTCCTCAGGCCCGGGGCCCCCCTCGCCTGCTCTCGCGATCGGTGTCGCCGTACTTGATCTCCGGCTTGCTTTAAAAAGGTCGGACGCCTGCGCCTCCGATGCCTCCTCGCACCACGACACCCGCCACGCCCGCGCCCCCCGCGCCCCTCCGCCCTCCCCCGCGCGACGTCGCCATCCTTGCCGAATCCGACCCGCAATGGGCCGCCAATCTCCACACCCTCCGCCAGCATTGGAAGTGGGCCAACTTCTCCCAGTTCTTCTACACCTTCGCCCCGCTCCTCGCCATGCCCGATGTCTTCCTACCGGTCAGTGCCCCTTCGCGGTCCCCTTGAGCGTGTTTCACGCGTCATTTCATATCCGTTCCTCGTACCATCTCTTCCCGCACCTTCTGACGCGCTCCTCGCCACACAGGATGTCGAGGACGACCTCGCCCGCGGCACCAACATATATCTCCCCCGCATCATGCAGAGACTCCTCTATACCCTCTCCCAGGACCGCAAGATCAAGTCAGTAACCCTCCATCGCATTCAGCGCTTACTTACCAATCCCCCCTAGCATTGACAACTGGCAGACCGCCCTCCGCAGACAGTACCTCCGTCGTGCCCCCGAGCTCAACCCCATAGGCCCTGAGCCCAAAGTACCCTCTCGCGAGTCGTCCATCGCTCCTTCGGAGGATGAGGACGAAGACGTCAAGGACGACGCCCCCACCGAATCGAAACCACAACAAGCCGCAGAAGCCTCTGCTGGCGATGTGAAGGCCGACAGTGAACCCGCCGAGAGCTCCCAGATAAAGCTCAACGGCGAGTCTTCCACCGATCCTAAATTGGAGCAAGAAGAGGACAGCAAAGTGCCCGCCCAAAGCGAACCCGAAGAACGCCCAAAGTCAGAGGAGCAGGAAGAGAGCAGAGACTGGCTTGACCTCCCTATGCTCACAAAGCTGGATTCGCTCCATCTCCTGACAGACTGGCAGTTCCAGAACCCGTACAAGGTCAGACAGATGATGAAGGATGATGACGACCTGGCCAACTGGGTAAGCTCCTACAAACCACGCTCGTTTTGCAGGCTCTTATTGCTTCATGACACTTTACAGCGAATAGAGCCTATTGGGTACGACGCGAAGACCAACGCGTACTGGCTCATCGGACGTACGTGTCATCACGCTCTAATCGTACCTGCAGCTCATAAATCCCATCTTCCTCTTCAGCGGACAGGCTGTGGATCCAGCGCGCCCCTCCTAAGCCTCCCCGGAGTCGCAACCTGAAGCGCAAAAGACCGGCCGCAACCGTCAAGAAAGCCGCTACGAAGGCTTCCACTAGTAAAGCCGCTGAATCCTCTTCAGACGATGAGGACGAGCCCCCCGCCCGCTCCAAGCGGACCCGCACACAGACCAAACCCCAGCCATCTGCAAAGTCACAAGCCAACGGGCGTGCGACTCGCGCAACCCGCCGCACTCGAGCCTCTTCCCCCGCCGCCGCAGAGCTCAGCTCTCCTGGCAAGAGCACGCGCGCCGCCAAAGTCCAGGCCAACAAGAAGCTCGACATGCAGGCAAAGGAGCTCGCCGAGTTCCAGCGCCAGACCGCCCGGCTCGCCTCTGTGAAGGCTAAGGCTAACACCAGTCCTCGCACGTCCCGCAGGAACCCTTCGAGCCCCGCGAAGCGTGCCCTTGGAACACGAGTCAGCACACGCTTACGGCGTTCAACGCGCGGAGCAACGGAGGAGGATGAAGACGAGGATGAGGAGTGGCAGCAGGTGCCCGATGAGTGGTTGGAGAACGAGTCTCCCTCTCGGCGGACCAGTACTCGTACTCGCGCGAAAGGGAAGGCGAGAGCTCCGGTGGCCACAGAGGATGAAGAGCAGGATGAGCAAGAGGATGCAGCCGGAGATGACGATGCCGACGCTGATGCCGCCGGCGATGCAGACATGGCCAAGGTGGATGGTGCAGCGGCTGCGGACGGAGAGGGTGATGCAGAGCCAGAGGGTGGTGCAGACGGCGATGCGGAGGGGCCTGCGCACAAAACAGGTCTCGAGAGCGACACCGTGAGCGAATTGACGGATCTTTCGGAGGATCATGACGACACGCCAATGGCCGATCCCGATGACCCTGAAGAGCCCCCCGCGAAGAAGCGCAGCACCCGGGGCACCCGGGGCCGCAAGAGCTTTGGCGGCAGGAAGTCCGTGAGGCAAAATCGGAAAGCGCGGTCGCGCGCTGAGAAGCCTGCGCCCAAGGAAGAGGCTCAGCCGGAACCCGAAGAGATCCACGAGGATGAGCCCTCTGCGCCTCCTCTGCCGGCCGATTTTGTCGAGTGGGAAGCCGTAAGTGCCTGATCTGCTGCACGATCATTGACATGATGCTTAATGTTGCGTTCGCAGATCGCGGTGACGTTGCCAGAATGGGAGCACGTTGCCGACCCGTTCGCGAACGCCACGCACTACCTCGAGAAGGCGCTTTACAAGGTGCTCACTCAAAACGTCGTGCCCTATGTCACGGCCGAGCTCAGGGTACGGTGGTCTTCTTGTTGTGCTCCATCATGACGTCTGACATGCAATTGCAATTGCAGGAGCAAGAGAAGAGGCGGCGCATAGAAGAAGCAGTCGTCCACCGCAAACGCTCGTCCCGCATTGCTGTCAAAGAGAGCGAGAAAGAGGAGCAGCGGATGGCCGCGAAGAAGCGTGCAGAGGAGGAAGAGAAGATGGCGCGTGCCAAGCGGCAGGAGACACGGCTGAAGAAGGAAGAGGCCGAGCGTGCTAAGCGCGAACGCGCACGCGACCAGCGTCGCAAGGAACGTGATGACCGTGAAGCTCGGATGAAAGCGAAGGCTGAGCGCGCTGAACGGTATGTCCTCATGCAGTCCTATGAAGAACTTGTTATTCACAAACCATTAGCGCGGAGAGCAGAGATGTCGAAACCTCCGTGGCAAGATCAACAGCCACGCCAACGGTCAACGGCACACACGCGTCCTCTTCTCTACAGCCAAGTCGTGTCGTGACCCCGAACGGCGTTCGCTCGCCCGACTGGATACTGGACTGTGAGGTCTGCCACAAGAAGGGTGTCAACGTGGTATGTGCACAAGCTTCCTAATGTTCTACTCATGTTTACATCTGCACAGGATGACGGGATGGCTATGGTATCGTGCGGCAAATGCAACAGATGGCAGCACATCCCGTGTCACGACCTCAATGATCAACGGTCTGGTCGGCCGCGACGAAACTGGGAAGACCAGCAGTTCTTCTGCACTCACTGTCGTCAACGCGCGATGAACGGCGGCGCATACGGTAGCCACCCATCACAAGGCTACTCCTCTCAGTCCCAGGCGTCATACGGGTGGCCGCAGTCTGGCCACGCTGCGGCCGCGCACAAGACAATCGGCATCGACCCCTACGTGCAGACTACCGATCCGCGGTATGGACATCGTTCTCCGGTGGAGAACGGGTCCGGATACTCCCAGCAGCATTACAACGCGAACCATGTGGGAGCTGCCTCCTACTCACGTTCGTCGTATCCTAATAATGGGCTATCCTTCTCGCACTATCAGGCGGACCCGCGCGGAGGCTCATCGCGTAGCACCCTTCCCAGCGTTGCGCCGTCTTCTTCGTGGAACAATGGCACTGGGTACCCTCCAACTACTGACCCCTTGACTGGGCGCATGCAGTCTACACACTTTGTTCCCCAGTTCGCCCACAACGGCGGGGTATACGCCAGCAATCGTATTCCCTCTGCCTCCCTCTATCAGGTCAGTGTTTGCTGGACGTACGAGTAACGAAACGCCCTGACCTGTTCATCAAAAAGAACCCGACCACTTCCTCGATCCCGTCCTACAATACCTCCCACGAAGCGGCTGGGACGATGTCAGCTGCACGCTGGCCAAGTTCATCCACGACAAACGGCTACCACTCTTCCGCGGGCAACGCTGTTCAGACGGCCGCCGAGTCCCTCGCATATATGCATGACGCTGGTGCTCGCTACGGAGGAGGCGCCTCAGCCTGGCCCCAGCAATCGTATGGGCACGGCCAGCAGCAGATGCTCCCTTCGTCCAGCCATTCCGGCCACTCCAGCCGCGCCTCCTACCCCCAAGGACAGCTCAGCCCCGACCCTCTCGCGTACCCGCCACCGCGCGCCGAGCAGCACGTCGGGTCCTCATTGCCCAACGGCGGTGGCTCCTTCAACTTCCCATCATAATGGCTCACCGAAGGACCTGTCCCATTCCTCCTGTTCAATTTCATCATCCGTCCCAGACAGTGGGTGCCGCACACTATTGGACTGGCTCCGACACATACCTCTCCCCTCGTACATAGTAATCTTTGTAATAGTACTGGCGCGACGCTCTTGGGTAGCGGATGGATCCTGGTTCTGTTTTTCTTGTAGACGTAGCCGCTGTCGCCGCCGAGTGCGCTTGAGCCTGTACACCCTCCCCTGTGTTCCCCGATGTTAAATATACTCGTGCGTCCCGCCGAAGTCCTTTCGGAAATATCATGGCGTGCTGTTGTGTGAGAAGCTGATTAGAGAGTATTTCGGGTGTTTGTACAGAGAGCAGACATCACTCTAGGTCGTCGAACGTTCCTGGGCCATCCTGCACGCGGGTCCAAACACTGGAGTGCTTCCACCGAAACAGTCTAACATTATAACCACCGGACACGCCGACTCCATCCACAATCCACCGCTCTACAACAGACAAACAGTAATGACGTACAACGAGTGTACGCGAAAATATGTACGCTACAAGGTGAATCGATGGCAACATTCTATGTTCTAAACGAGCGACGGGGCTGCGGCTGCATCTAGTGCATAGCCTAAACTCTAACATCTACACGCGAACGAAGGAAGAAATCCACAAATCCGCATGCCAAGCCTTCGCCCACACGACCAGGGGGGGCTCCAGAAGGAGCAGTCTACTGGAAGCTGCGCGCGCGACGCCACAACGCCGGCGTCCAATTCCGTGTCCGCGCCGGCCGCACGGCGGCCGCACGAGGTTTTGGGGCTCGGGCGTGCCTCAGACGAGCTCGCCGCCCTTGATCGTCTTCATGTCGAGGTCGCTCTGCCAAGCAGCACCATGCGTCAGCCCTCCGAGTCCGCTGCGGCGCACACACGGAAAACAGCACAAGCACTCACATCGTTCCGCAGCCCGTGGTCGTCGTGCACGATCGTCTGCTGGTAGACCTCCACCTTCGGCTGCGTGCGGATCTGCCGTCAACTCAGCCCGTACTCAGAACGGACGAACAGGAAGGAGACGTACGACGGGGACCTGGGACTGCGGCGGGCCCGCGGCACGGAAGCCGTTGCCTGAGGAGAACTCAAAGGACGGGTACTGCGCGCCGGGGTTGTTCTTGTTGCGGATGTGCGCGCGCGCGTTGAGCGAGCCGAGGAACGAGTTCGAGTATACTGCGTGCGTGCGTCGCCAGGGAGAATGCGTCAGCGTGGGGTGCGGCAGATAAGAAGTCGGCAGGGCGTACGCTTAGCCTGGATCTCGACGAGCCCGAGGAAGGTCAGGCTTTGTTTCTGGGTGGCGAACTGCGCGGTGGGTCGTTAGGTCGACGCTCCGTACGTCCGAGCGGGGAGACGTACCAGAATCACGCAGAGTACCGACGCCGTGCTATCCGACACCAGAGTCCATCATGTCAGTATCACTATACGCCCAAGGAGCACGTTCTTGTGGGAATAATCGACGCACCCAGTGATGGCACCCGTATTGACAGCGTACAGCAGGATCATGTTGATCTTGCTGTTCGACTCCCTACACGCAACAACCGCTTCGTCAGCCGCCATCCAGCACGATACCGGGTAAGAGGACGCACTTGTGCCAGGCGCTGCGGCCCTTGTTGAGGTAATACGAGAGCGTGACGGCGACGAGGACGTCCACGAGCGCAGCGGCACCGAGGCCACCGCTGATCGTGATCTACACCAGGTGCAAAACATATCGTGTGAGCATATTATTCCGTTTAGAGCAGCGCGATGGGTGACGTACGAGGGAAGACTTCGTATCACGGAAGGTGAGCCAGTCGTCGTATTTGTAACTCAGGATCGTCGAGCCTGCGGAAGTCCGTCAGCCAAAGAGCGGGTAGCATGAAACGTACACAACATACCAACACCGAATGCTGTAAAGCGACCGTGCCAAATGGCGTGAGTGGGCTGATAAATGATGCTTGCGCAGATGGCACCTACCGACACGCGCGACGGCGGGGATAGCCTATATACGCTTGTCAGAACTTGCCAGTAGCAGTAACCTAAACAATACTCACGATGGCTACCGTCCATGCGAAGGATTTGCTGCTGACGCACCAAACTCGCCACACGTAGTACCTAGCCGTTCAATGGGCCAAATTATCACACAAGCTCCCCGCGAAAGCGCACTCACCCTTGTACACAAAGCGCAATGCAAGCCTGGACCCACCACCCATCTCAGCACCCACTCGTACTCGCACACGACTCAAACGTCCACTCACACTAGTAATGACCGTAACCTGCCGCCGGCGCGCGAGCCATCATGATCAGCGTCCGTTCCAAGTTCATTTCGCTTAGCGCAGCGGCAAAGACTCACTCCGATACCCCTGCACCGCCACGCGCACATTGGGTTAGTCGTCATTGCGCTGCGGAGCCGAAGGGCGCGGGGGGCGGAGGGCGGGGGACGCACCAGTTGATGTGGAGGAAGTAGGCAAAGTCGCCGAAGCCCTCGACGAGGTACTCGTAGAGGAAGAGCATGCAGAAGCCGGTGTGCACCGTTTCGAGTGTCCTATGTGACATGGACATGAGGCCTGGGACAGAAAGCGGTAGACTTTAGGACTGGGACGCGTACCAAACGGCACCGACCTGCAAGGGTAGTATAAGTTTGCGGTAGGGGACTCGACGATATAGATGGAAGACGTACAAGGAGCTTCAAGGACATGGCATCGTTGGGGTATTTCTGGAAGTAAATGAACGACTGGAGGGTGGTGACCCCGTACAGCCTGCGGACGGTCAATTTCGCATCCAAGAGGGCTACGCGCAGAGCGGCACGTACACGCAAGCGACGAAGACCTCAATCAAGAGGCCGCCAATGAATGGGACGGCAGGGTTGGCGGAGCTCTTGGTGATGCCGAGGCTGGGGACGGTGACGGACCCGGACATGCTGAGCGCGGCGGGGGAGGGTGATGGAGGACGGGGGGAAAGAAGGGAGAGGCGGGCTCAGTCTGGGCTGGGCGGATATTTGGCGACAAAAGGCCGGCGCGGTGGGTGCTCTGAGTGGACATGCCGGCGGGACGAGGAAAGGCTTGTGGGCTGTGGGTAAACAGATCGGGGTGGGACGTCGTGCGGTGCGCAGAAGGACGGCGTTGCTGCTTGATATGTACTTTCTTCTGATTTCACATTCTTTCCGCCGTGCAGCGACGGGCACTTGCTGGCCATACGCGATTCCGCGGAGAGCGCACGATGGCGGAAGAGGTGCCCTACCAAGTGAGATCCGATCTGGGCACTGCTTTCGAGCTTCCTCCTCTCCTTCCTCTCTCTTTCCCATTCAATTCCTCCCCTGGCCAGGTCCATCAGCACAGTTCGCATTCTACTCTGTCCTCGGCGCCCCTTCTAGCAAACACCTGCTTTCCTCCTCCCCTGCAAGCAGTGTGCAGGTTTGTCCGCGGCCGCGGCGTGTTGCGTCAGGTCCGCCGTCATCAATTATGTCGCGTGCGGGGTTATGTTCAGCCTCGCAGCTCTGTTTTCCATCAGCTGCGCCACTCTCGATTGGCCCATGTTCCCCACGCCCACACCGTTCCACACCAGCGCCGAGACCGACGCCGACGCACGGCTCAATCCAGAAGCACCCTGCACGCGCGTAGCCTGCTCCAGCACATGATATTTGCACTCACCAAACGTCAAATCTCCCATTCCAGTACATACTGCATTCTGGAACGTATTTTCGTGCGACCGGCTTGGGTTGAACTGTCAGGCTCTGAAGATATGGTTGACGTCGGCTGCACAACATCGATCGCAGCAGAAGTTAGTCACACGCACAACGAAGATCGTCCGCACTCATCTTCGCCTTCTCTACCGTAACCCGGAGGGATGCGCAGCGTAACCGTGGTGGCGCATGCTTGCGGCCGTGGCGTGCGGTCGAAACCAGGGACCAGGGACCGGCGCCGGTTGCTCAAGTCGGCCCATGACGTCCGTTGTCGACTTCCTTCAAATACATGCCGGTAGCCGTTTCGTCGACATATGAGAGCAACGTCCGACTCGCTCGCATCTCATTACGGGTTTAGGTTGCAAATGGTAGTCCTAGGCAAACCCTAGGCACATCATCGTCAATGGATGACTTTCCATAAGCCTCTGCGGCTTTGCGGTCGTCCGTAAATGGTTGATCGAGTCTACCGGCCGAGATGCCGAGTCCGATTTGTACTCCGCCGGTCATAATCGTCGCCGTAGATGTTGAAGGCGCCGAACGTCTAGGAAGGGGGTCCCGACCCCCTCTCTAGACCTAAACGCGTCCGCAGACCGTCGTTCCTGACCCAAAAAGGCAGCCAATTCATGCTCCGCTCAGATCGCTATCTGAGGAGACCGCCAACGAGTGGGACGCCCGCCGTCCCTCCCTCAATTTCATCGTTGTTTCCTTCACCACCATATTCGTACCTCCTGGCGAGGTTACTGTTACTCTGCTTCACCTTCATCGCTTTTTCCTATCTTTCCTGCACTCCAATCTGCCATGGACCGCCCGGAAGACCAAGATCAGTACCCAAGATGGTCTCCCGAACATGCACGATGGTATCTTCCCTCGCCATCGCGCTCTGTACGTAAAATACTCGTCTCGCACATCTCCATTGTTCGCTCACACTCATTATAGGCAAATGTCTCCGAAGGGCCGACTTCTCAGCAGGCAACAGAAGTCGTCGCCGGCAGCGGAATGGACCACCCCTCCGCATCAGATTTGCAAGCTCGCCCGGGCCCATCCCATCCCCCCCGTCCACGGCCTGTATACCGTGCCCCCCCGGCCTTTCCCCCTTCTGCGGCGCCGGCGCCAGCTACTTTCGAAGCCCTCCCGTCATTCAACGCCGGTTTCCCACCGGGCCCACCGGGTCCACATCCGTTCATTTTCTCTCACACTTTTCCTCCCTCCTTCGGCTCTCAACACACCCAATCAGCTGGTCCACCCTCCCCCTCCCCCACTGCGTCGGGTTCGCGTGCATCTGCGCCCGTGCACCCGCCGTTCTTGCGCTCTGAATCAAGTTCCCGGGAGGGCAGTCCCGAGCTCCGTGGTGCCCATCATCCTGCTCCTGCACAGCCGAATCCCACCGCCGTGACGTCAAAGTCTGACAAAGGGAAGAAACGTGCCCTTGAGCACGGGACAAGCTCGGTCGCAAAGAAGCCGCGGGTCGCTCCGAAACCGAAAGCTGCCCCACCCAGGCTGAGTGCGAAGGCCAAGGGCAAGCAGGTGGTCAGGCCGCCAGCCGCTCTCCCTCAAAGCCACAACGGTCGTCAACCGGGCGCCTCCAACTACACAGACGAAGACATGGATGCCCTGCTCGACCTCGTTGAGGTAGAGCTTCCCATTGGGCAGAACGCTTGGCAGCGCATCACGGACGACTTCAACAGCTGGGCGCGGGAGAACGGCCGGCCGCCGCGCACGCAGAAGCCCCTCAAGACCAAGTACGATACAGTGAGTGTGCTACAAGGGGGTGGGTGTGATGTATGCTCAACTGACAACACTTATAGCTTGTGCGCACACCGAAGCCAACGGGCAGCGCCTCCGTTCCCGCCAACGTTGAGCGTGCCTGGGAAATCGAAGAGCACATCAACGAGAAGATTCACCTCGGTGTTCTCGATGACGGGGACATAGCGGACAACAACGAGGAGGTCAACGAGAGCATCATCGAAGTCGACGATGAGGCATCAAACTCCGAGGTTGAGATCGTCGACCCGCCAGTCCGTGCAAGCGCGAAGGAGCGCGGGCTGCTTGCTGCGAGCGCTCGCAAGCCGTTCGCTCAGCCGGTTATGAAGGGCTTCCGGGATCAGGCCACCGCGTCAACCGCCCGTGCGGCTGCATCCTCCCGCCGCGCTCAAGCACAGGATTTCATGTCCGCTGTCACCACATCCCTGGATCCCGCCGCACGCAATGCGCGTGATGATGCGCGCTATGCTCGCAGGTTCGCACAGGATGAGCTTCAACGGCTATCCAGCGACAACCGCGACCTTCGCACTCGCAACGACACGTTAACGGACCGACTGCACCAACAGTCCACAGAGGTTGCCCGTCTCCAGTCACGCCTCGACATGATGGAGATGATGCAGGCTGCACACGGGAATGGCCGGCGGCGGCATGATGACTGGGATACCGATGGCTCTCCGCGTCCACGTCGTCCACGCTCCTATGCACGAAGGTACTCCTCCCCACCACCGCCACCCATGTCTCCCCCCCGCATCATCCCCTCCGCATGCAACGTCTCCATGCATAGCCCATCACCGTCCCGGTCCTATCCTGCCAGGGAGCGTCAGCTCGACGCTTCCCCCATCCGACACTTTGCGGGATCTACTCCACGCTCTGGGATTCCGCCTCCACCTTCGCTGTCTGCATTCACATTCACTCCTACCGCGTCGGGCAGCTCTCTTGACACGCTTGCGGCGGCCGCCTCCACGTCGACCGCACACCACATGCACGAGCAAGAGGACGCTCCTTCGGTCACGCTGACCTTCACGTCGCCTCAGCGGCGCCGTGACTGGGATGCTGGGAGCCATATCCCGCGTTAAGTATTGCCTCATCATATTCTTTGCTTATTGGACATTCTAGTCTCAGTATATGCCTAGCCCACTCATTGACATACCATACCATTATCTGTAATGACCTTCTTCCCTCTTCACAGCCCTGCAGACTTGTTTGATGCCTTCTTCTGCTTGTGTTATCAGTTGTCTGTGTGCTGTACATCATTCCTATTCTTGAATATAGCTTCTCAAAAATTACAACTGTGTGCTTGTGACAGAAAACTATGCATCAACAACAACAAGGTGAAAACGCGCCACACGATCCCTACGCTGTAGCTCTCCGAAGATTACATTGTCAAAGTCCGTCCAGATATCATTGTCCTCCGCTTCCTGCCAGTAACGCATATACACTGTGCGAATCTCGTTTATCCCCACTCGCACTGCACGCACATTACACGAGCGCGCACAGACCTCCAGGAGCTCCAAGCGGCCCTCCGGATCGTTGATGTCAAGCGGTAAGCGGAGACGACCAAACCCAGCGCGTAGCTGACGCATCCCCCACTCTGCTGTCTGCCGAAAGGAGAGAAGCTGCCGGTTGCGAGCGAGAACGGCCTCTTGTTCTTGCAAGTTGGCCGGAACGGTTTGGCCAGCTTTGAGCGGTGCTTGTATGCGCCCAGCAATAGAGTTGGTTCCACGGGGAAAGGCGGTGTCCGCAACGAGGTAATACCCTGGTGGTGTCCGGTCACGGAGCTTGTCGTAAATCGGCCGCGCGATCTTGGCATCGTGCCAGCTTCCTGGTGCATTGAGAACTGCCGCTTTGATAAGACCTGTACAGCAGCATAAGTACTAGAAGTGGAGCAAGCGACAGAAACAGTCAACCGACCTTGAGGGGAGAAGGTGAACACACAGCTTGTAAAGTGACCGTGTAGCCACCCGTTGTATGTCGCATTCTCGATGTCGGTGTCATCAGAGGACGCCGTCAACAGGTTGAGCCCGTCAATGGACCCAATGGCGTCCTGGAGGAGGGGGTGACGAGCGCAGATGAGATCGCTGTCCTGCCGGCACTCTTCCTCTGTAGCCCACCACTCGATCGCAGCCTCCGGGATTTTCCGCAGGGTGTTGCATAGGATAGTCATGGCAAATGCCCGGTAGCGGGAGACAGTCGAGGGGACAAGGGCGAAGATTTGTTGTAGAGCAGTGTCGGGCATGGCAGATGTGAGGTAGTGATAGATCAGACCAAGGGCTCCCTCTGCTGTGAGAGAACGGCGTCCAAGGCGAGGTGCACCGGTAGGGTCGGCGTCTGGACGCGGGATCGCCTCCGATTCCCATTGTGCGCGGAAACCGCTCTCCAGAATGTATTCGAACGTGCCGCAGTCGATGCCCATGGTCGTAATGAATGCACGGTCATCCTGGCTGTCGTAAAGCACCTGCCAAGGTGTGTCGCATCGGGGATTTGGCAACAATTGAGGACGACGGAGGTAGCGACGGCTGGGTTGTCGCTTTTCGGCGCGTTCAAGACGAGCCTCTTCACTCCCTAGGGCACTGACAGCAGCGGCGAGAATGGCAACATCATCAAGCTCCTCTTCACCTGAGGATTCGCCAGAGCTAGACTGAGCTGATTGCATCGTGAGGAAGGTAATGAAGGAGCTTGCAGAGTCCTGTTAAGGAGTAGAGGCATCGGGCAGCGACCGTGCATGGAGTCATAATCACACGGCATTTGGGCGCTTATTTAGTTGGTACTCGTTACTCTAATATCTCGTCCAAATATGTCGTGCAAAGCAATTTCTTTTCATAATGTGGTAGCAGGACATGTGTAGAACATCTCTACATAGTTTGTTTTCCTTAGTATATTATGCCTCGAGTGTGAGGGCAGACTTCGCGGACCTACTTCATTTGGGCGCTATTTTGCCCAACGAGCGCCGGTACTCCAAGAACTTCTCGGTCTGCGGACTTCTAAATCATGTTTACATTCCTTATGGATACGGGCTGATAATCCGTAGGTACTTTCACTCTCCGCTTGATGTATCTACGGCGGCCGCAAAGCCGCAGAGGCTTATGGAAAGTCATCCAATACGATGTATACGATATGTCGTAGAGAGATGAGACGGACCCAATTGAATTCGAATGACTTGGAAGCTGAGAGAGAGAGAGAGATGCTATAAGTCTCGATCACGATTACGTCAATTGCGAGCGCATGCGGGCGCTAGCAGACGGTACGCGTCCTCGTCCTCGTCCTCACCTCGACCGATCCCAGCACTCGCTCTGCTGTTCTCGCCCATGGCCGACGCTGCAACATCCCAAGCATCCCAGGCTGCTTCTGCGCCAGCACCAGAGAAGCCCGTCTTCCGCTACTTCCGCGCCCCCACCTCCGCCCAGCAACCCCGCAGTATGTCTGTCTGCCCTCTCCCTCGCACACCCGATCTCTGCTGACCCACTCACTACTCCTTGTATACGACCGCGTGCATCCTCTCCGATCAGCTGAACTGCCGGACCACTACTTCGACGTGACCACCGCAGACATCCGCGCCCAGCAAGCCTCCCTCACCGCAAAGCGCGACGCCCTCCACAATGCGCCTCTCCGCACAGCCGCACTCCGTGATGCTGAAGACAAGAAGCGCAGAGCACGCTGGCCACAGGTCCGTCCATACCATCCCGCCCCTCAGAACATACCGCTTACGCATCCGGCTGCACCGCAGACCACAATCCGCATAAAGTTCGCAGACCGGAGCGTCCTCGAGCGCACCTTCCCATCGACAGACAAGATCAAGTCCGTATACGTCTTCGTCCGTGGCTCCCTCCGTGAAGACGTGAAGCCCATCAAGTTCGTACTCTGTACGTCCTTGTCCATTACCCTGCACCATTCTCGCGTAACGAGCGTGCATACGCCTACCAGACCAGTCCCCGCCCAAACGAGAATACAAGGTCTCCGACCCCGCAGTCCGTGACCTCACCCTCGCCGAACTTGACCTCGCACCCTCCTCACTGCTACTCATCAAGTTCATCGACGACGAACGTTACAACCGTCCGTACCTTTCTTCCCCCTCGATTTCCCCTGTGCTTAAATTACCTCTCACCTCTCCCGCGCTTGCGTTTGCACTCACAGACACAGACGTGCCCGCGCCACTCGACCCATCCATCCTCGCACTCGCCGAAGACTTCCCCGCGCCGCCGGTGTACGACTCCGACCCCAAAAAGGACGAGAAGGACGCCAAAGGCAACCGCTCTGGTATACGATCGAACCTCCCCTTCGGATCTGGGAAGAAGAAGGACGGGGACGATGACGGCGGCGAGCGCAAATACCCGAAGTGGTTTAAGCTGGGGCCAAGTGAGTATTGATCGTACGCGGATGTATTCATCGTACAAATATTGATGCACAAATACAGAGTAGATACTTTGACAGAGGGGAAGGGAGGCATGTACGACCATCTCGCGCGCATGTACACTAGGCAGCATATACATCCAGATTCTCTTCACACTACCACCCGCACTCACCGCACCAACGCCTCCCTCCACACAAACTCCGCCGCACGACTAACCATCCCCTCCGAGCACCGATGCCCCGTCCCCTCCTCCACCCACACCTCCTTCACCCCTTCCTCACCCACATCCAGCTCCCCCACGAACTTCTCCCCCGCCGCCCACGGCACGAGCGTGTCCGCGCCCCCGCACAGCACGAGCACCTTCTTCCCCTTGAACGGCTTTCCCGCCGCGTCCACGGTGTGCGGCGCGGCCGCGGGGTCGTGCGCGCGCACGTACGCGAGCAGCGACGCGGGGAAGTACGGTGGGGCGACTGCGAGCCCGTTCTCGAGCGCGCGGGCGGACATGAGAGTGAGGAAGTCCGGGCAGCCTATGATCGGGATCCCGAGCTTCACCCGCGGTTCTACGCGCAGCGATCCCCCATGAGCCTAGGGATCGTACGCACAAAGCACAGGCAGGATGGGTGCGCACCGTTCCGGAGTGTGATCCAGGACGCATGCCCGCCGAGACTGATGCCCGACACGAGCCACTGCGACACCGTGCGCTCGTCGTGCGGGAAGAGATACGCCGGCAGGAAGTCGATCAGGAACGACACGTCCTGCGCCGTCCCCGCTGTGCATCCAGCAGTCAGTCAGTGGCGGTGTCCCTCCGCCCCTTTACAGTGGACGTACTCTGTATCGCATACATGTCGATCCTAACATATAGCGTGTATCAATGAGCACCGCGTACCCACATGTAAATGGGATAGGATACTTACGCATGGCGCACGTTATTCTTCTCCGCCTTCGGGTCGCTCTCCCAGTGCCAGTTTGCCAGGCCGTCCACGAGCCTTGTCCCATGGTTCCTCTGGTCCTACACCCGTCTCCCTCACATCAGCTACACATCTCCCCCAGGCCGACCGAGAATCAGCACATACAAAGGTCACCACGATCAGATCGTCCGCCTTCTGCCCCGCGGGCGCCGCCGCCCGGCGCGCATGCACATCGTCGAGGATCATGCGCGCGACGGGCTCGACGTCCTCTGCCTTGCTGAGCCGGCCGTGCAGGAGGAAGAGCACGGCGACGGGGTCGGCGGGCGTCGCCGCGTCCGGCTGCGAGAAGACGTTGAGGACGATGCCTGCGATGGTCAGTGTCTGTTTCGAGATTGCGGACTGACCATGGCACGATTGGCGACAGGGCGATGTCAGTATGCTTGCCTCGGCGGCAGAATACTGCCAAGCTTACCGCCATGACGGGATTGCGGATATGCGTGCTACCAAACTGCGAGCGGGTTCATATATGCACGACCGCGGAGCCGCACGACGGATTTAAGCGTGGGCTGGGTTAGTAAGACGCTCTGCTACTCCGCACACGCAAGAATCATGTCATCTGGGGATCACGTTCTCATGCAATTACAAGCTGCAACTCTAAAGGAATGCATGCGATAGACAACATATTACTACTGACACCTCATCGGATATCAGGCTCTATACCGGGAGCAGTCCGACGTGCATGAACGAGGCGGCGTGAACACATGAACATGAGGGGGCAGCTACAGGCGCTCCCACTGGATGGAGAAGAGAAAGGGAGCAAGCAGAGAGGCGAGAGAGCAGGGCGGGGCGGAGCAGACCTCACCAGCGGTCGCCGCGTGAGCCGTAGCCGCTGTCTCCTCCTCCGCCATAGCCTCCGCCGCCGCCTCCACCACCGCCGTAGCGACCACCACCTCCACCTCCACCACGACCACGACCGCCACCTCCGTAACGACCTATGGTGACTGTCAGTTCACTGGCCCGTACTGCATGAAAAAGTCGACGTACCGCGTCCGCCGCCGCCACCACCGTACATGGACATCTCTTCGAGCTGAGGAGGCACAACAGCCTTCGCCTCCTTCAAGATGCCGATGAGCTCACGCGCCTGCTTGGCGTTGTCGGTGGTGAAGTAGGTGAACGACGTTCCCGTAGTGCCGGCACGCTGTACGAAGGAGGTGTCAGTTGATGGCGATACGATCATTGGTCAACAAAGCTTACCCCTGTACGACCGATACGATGGATGTAGTCTTCGCAGTTGTTGGGGAAATCGTAGTTCTAGACATCAATGAGTGAGCATGTACGCACCGAGGAAGACTAAGTGATGTACTCACAATGACATAACGGACGTCCTTCACGTCTGTGCGCGGCAAGACGAGCAGCCCAACAAGCGAGTAAAGATCCGCAAGAGAGCACGCACGATCAAGCGCAAGACAAGCGTCCGCCGATGCATCGATCGCAACATAGAAGGGAGAGCAAAGACACGGTCAATAACACAACCCACGCAACAGAGACCGCAAGCGCCCCGACGCGATCTACGACGCGAGCGCGACCACCACAACAACGAAGGGTCGAGCTCAGCCGACCTCATCTGTCCGCAAAAGGTCGCCTCACCACCCAGAAGAAAAGAGAAAGGGTGGGAGATTCAGGTAGAAACCGTCCGAGCTAGAGACAGGCAAGTCTTGTGCGCGCAGAGTCCGATGTCGACCAGATAGCGAACGCTTGAGTCCCAGGTTCCGCAGCCCTCGTCCATAACCGCTACCATACCATACCAGGAACAATGTGGACTGTTCATGCTATAGTCACCCGCGTGTGCCGCAACGCACCCCGACAAGGTGCGCACGGCCGGGTTAAGGTGATGCGTCAGAGGGAGCTGTGCAATGATCAGGAGGGAGTTCGCCGTGTCTCTGTGTGCGCGCTCTTGATGTCTTCGCCTGTCTTGCCCTGTCGACGTACCCATGACCTATACGAACATCTCGGTGGACGTCATCGCCGACGCAGTTGACAACAGCACTCGCAACGATGCGAACGCCGATCGTCCCACTGCAACGTACGGTCGCAGCGCTTGTCAGAGAATGAGAACGTACCAAGTCCACGTGATGCTACGTCAGTAGCAATCAAGATGGGCGAACGTCCCGCCTTGAACTCGCCCAAGACCCAATCACGCTCACGCCTGCAAAAATGATTAGATTGAAGTCTAAAAACAAACGACAGCGCAAGGACTTACTGCTCCTTGTCTCCGTGGATGGCCAACGCTGGCCACCCATCTTGACGGAGGTACTTGGTGATGTCGTCTGCAACACGCTTGGTACCAACGAAGATGAGCACCTTCGCGTTCTCCTGGCTGATCTGGTCGAGATGCTTAATGAGCTTGGCACGCTTCTCGAAGTCGCTGACGACTTCGACGATCTGGGTGATGCTGTGGTTCGCGGTGAGCTCCATGGACCCAATGTTGACCTGGATGAAGTCCTTCAAGAAGTCCTGTATGCAGCCACAGTAAGTCTCCAGACGGCTACGAGAGAGGATCGAAACTACGCACGTTAGCCAGCTTCTGGACGTCCTTGGGCCAGGTGGCGCTGAACATCAACGTTTGCCTGTCGGGGCGGATCTGGCTGACAATCTTCCGGATCTGGGGCTCGAAACCCATGTCCAGCATACGATCGGCCTCGTCCATGACGAGGTAGGTGATACGGCGCAGGTTGGTTTTGCCAGACTCAAGCATGTCAATCAGGCGACCGGGGGTCGCGATGACGATCTCAACACCACGCTGGAGATCACGGATCTGGGGGCCCTTGGGGGCACCACCGTAGATGGCGGTGTTACGAATGCGGGAGTTGGAACTGTGGCAAGGAAGTCAGAATCTGGAAATCTGCAGCTACGTAGCGAGGGCGTACCCAAACTTCGTGCACTCCTGCTGGATCTGAACGGCCAGCTCACGCGTAGGAGCAAGGATAAGAGCGATAGGACCATCACCAGGAGCCAGGAGTGGTTGCCTAAAATAGTCAAAATGAGCAATCAGACTACAAGGATGTCTCAGAGTATGCACTTACGCATTGATATGCAACATGGCGGGGAGTGCGAATGAAATAGTCTTTCCCGAACCAGTCTGGGCGATGGCGACGACGTCACGACCGGTGAGCGCCATGGGCCAGGCCTGGCACTGGATGGGGGTAGGCGAGGGGAAGCCCTGAGCGCGGATAGTGCTCATGATGTAGTCGGGGAACCCAATCTCCTCGAACGAGGTGACGGGACGGGGGATGTCGCGACCCTGGACCTTCATCTCCTTCAGGCGGCGGAACTCCTCGATCTCGCGATCGCTGCGCGAAGAGACACGCTTGTCCTCGACGTAGAAGTTCTTTTCGAAGTGGGCGAGCTTTTGCGAGCTCCAGTCGACGGTGTGAAGGCCACCGCCGAGGTTGCTCATGCGGTCGCCTCCGCCTCCTCCGCCCCATCCACCGCCGCCACCTCCACCGAAGCCTCCACCTCCACCGCCGCCGTAGCTGCCACCACCGCCGTAGCCGCCACCGCCGCCGTAACCACCACCGCCGCCGCCGTAGCTACCGCCGTAACTCTGCAGAAAAGAGCATGTAAGCCATGTGGCCGGGTGCGGAATGCACGTGAAGTGTAGACGCACCATTTTAACAAAGAGTGAAAGAACGGGTGAGGAAGGAAAAAAGGTCTATAGGGCGAGAGGGGGACGCCGGAGGTGAGGGGAAGAGAGAAAGAGACGGGGGACAGGCGCTTACGCACCGCAAAATGCAAGTGGGCAGCTTACGTAAGTGCCCGCTGCCCTCCCCACGCTCTCATTGGCCCGTTCCTCCGGCCGGCGGACAATTCTCCTGCCACGCCCACTCAGAATATTGACGCATATGAAAAAACGTTTTGTTCTGAATCTTCGTTTTATATTAACATTAGCTCTCGAGGGCAGAGCCCTACTGTGAGGGTTGGTTAAGGTGCGTGGGGGAGAGTCTGCTAAGGAAACAGGGCTGCTACTACCAAGGGAAGGTCGGACAATTATCGTGTGCTACTAAACAGTGAGTGTGGTATCTGTAACTAAGCCAAATGCTGCGAGTAGCGCGAAAGCAGAGCGTCGATTGAGAGCGGGTATTAGCCTGGCGTGAGTATATGTAAACAAGGGCGTGAGTGCGGTAAGGAGCGGCTGTGGGTCGGGACGTAAAACGTAAAGTATGCGAAAATTATACGGGCGGGTACCATGAGAACGGACGGGTCCGCGCGCTCAAGCCGCCGCAAGTCGTCAGCGACGGCAAGGCCGACGCGAAATGCTGCAAAAGGTCCAAGGCCGAAGGGAAACGGCGGAGCGAGACTCGGGAGGGCGAAGGGACGTCCTACATGATGAGGCACTGGTCCCTTCGCCGCTTCTTGCTCTTCGGAACGCCGTTGGGGTACCGCTTGCGCATGCGGGACAGGAGGTGATTGAACACCTCGTTGACGTGCCAGCCCTTCTTCGCTGACGTCTCGTAGAAGGGCAGACCCCACTTCACCGCGAGTTCCTGCATGGTCTCGCTAGAGACCTCGCGCTCGCCGGTCTGCGGAGGTGGATGATAGGTAGAGTACGTAATGACAACGAGGACATGAACTCACAAGGTCCATCTTGGTCCCCACTACTACGATGGGAATATCCTACCACAGAATAACGTCAATGTTGCTACGGCATGTAGGAAGCGACCGCGGTCACCTGCTCCCCGCCCTTTATGCGGTAGATTTGTTGTCGGATATGATCCACATCCTTCAAGGAGGCTTCTTGAGTCAAGCTGTGGCATAACGCGCGCCCATCATTAGATGTGGGCCACACGGTCGTTCTCAGCCACCGTACCTGAAGACAAGCACGAATCCCTGTCCGTTCTGAAACAAATGATCAGTTCTTACTGCAGCGGCCTCGGGATCGCAGGGAGAGGCTCACCTCAATGCAAGTCTCATTAATGCCCGTGAACTGTTCGACCCCCGCGGTGTCGAGAATTTGGAGCTTTGCACGACGGCGCACACCGTCACGCTGTGGCACACGCGCGTTTGGACGACCGCGACTCACATAGCTACGCTTCCCTTCGTACTCAACGGTGACCTCGTACTCCTCTGTACAGTCGAAACATTAGTTGGGGGTGCGCTTGATCAGGCGTGCAAGACAGACGGACCTTCGATTGTGGGGTCGTACTGGTCCAGGAAGGTGTTCTTTCCGTACCGCATGACGAGCGCGGACTTTCCAACGCCACCAGCTGTTGCAGAGCCAGGTTGGTATTGCTATGATTGAAAGCACCATCTAGGCATGGAAGGAACTGACCACCGAGGACCACGGTGCTATATCTCTGATTGCTGCCGGACTTGCGGGTTATGGAGCGCCCGGGCCTGGCCATGATGTTCCACTTGTTCGAAGACGACAGCGCTGCAACTGGAAGGGACGGCACAAACAAGAGAGAGAAGGAAGTAGGGAAGCCAGAGAACACCGGAGGACGAGAAAAGACAGGGCGGCGGCAGAGAGGCGAGTTATATCGATCCAGAGAGCATGAGATGGATACCGATAGATGCACGCGCTCCGGGGACGGAGACTAAGGGACTAAAGCCACCGGGGAGAAGGAAGGGCGGGCGGAGGAAGGGGAAGGGGGACAAGGGGCGGGAGAGAAGGAGAACGACGGGAAAGAACCTGGCGACGGACTCATGAGGTCCGTCGTCCTCATCCGTTACCGCGGCAGCCATCCTTACCGGATCGGCATCCATCTTTCATGTCCTTCGCCGCGTGCTGCGCGCTTTCCGTTGGTCATATTACTCATCTGTGCTATCATGGCGCGTCCTGCTGCCTTGGCCCAAGTACCCGCTGCGCCTCCGATCCCTGTCGGTGCACAGTGTCCAGGGAGAGCGCAACGAGAGCAAAGCAGCAGGAATGCCTCCGTCCAGTCTCCGTCCGGTCCACAAACAAGTTGCCGGTAGCTTCCCCGGACCGCCCTGCCGAGCCCGGGCCGAATGCATGCTTTGCGAGAAATGGGCGCTAGTTAGGGCGTGGCGCGCGTTCGCGTCTCGAGTCTCTTCCTCATCCCACCAGTCGAGTTCATACGCCGTTCACGATGGTTCGTCCTCGCGTGTTCTTCGACATTTCTATCGACAATCAGCCTGCGGGAAGGTGCGCCTGTCATTATATCCTCTTTTAATATGCCCTCGGCCTCTGAACACAGCGTAACAGGATCATATTCGAATTGTTCAACGACACTGCACCCAAGACCAGCGAAAAGTTCGTCATCTCCCTCCCCAATTCATCTTGGCTTGCCATAACGGACTTTGGTTGGCTTTTGAACAGCTTTCGTGCACTATGCACCGGCGAGAAGGGACTGGCTCTGCTCTCTGAGCGCCCACTGTACTACAAGAACAGCATCATACACCGTTCGATTCCAGGGTTCATGATTCAGGGCGGAGGTAAGTCTCTTTCCTACGTTCTTCATCTTCGCAAAAACACCATGCAAACATGTGCTTGTTCCCACGCGAAGACTTCACGAAACGTAACGGCACGGGCGGCGAATCTATCTACGGAGGCCCCTTCCCCGACGAGGACCTATCAAGACCTCTTGATTCTGAAGGGTTGGTGCCTGAATCCCGTCCCCTCCCCATACCTCACAACTCACGCGACTTTCAGCCTTCTGTGTATGGCCAACAAAGGCCCGAACACCAACAACTCGCAGTTCTTCGTCACGCTCAAAGATACGCCGCACTTGAACGGTACGCACTTCCGCTGCTCCATACTCTTTTCAAGTGCCAACACCCTCTATAGGCAAACACGTAGTTTTCGGCCGTGTCATCCGTGGGTACGAGATCGTCGAGCGTATTGTGCAGGTACCCACGGATGAGAAGGACCGACCTCGCGCACCTGTCGTCATCTCCAACTGTGGTGAACTTATGCTGCGTGCACCAGCTCAGCCTAAAAAGCCAGAACGTACGTCTCGTTCTCTAACACCGTTATATGAACGCTGTATCCTAACAATGAACCTACCACAGCCCAATCCGCGTCCGAGAGCGCGGGAGAGTCTGACACGGACGAGGCACGCCAACACCGCAAGAAGCGGCGTCATCGTTCATTAACTCCCGACCGCTCACGGTCGCGCTCCCGCATACCTCTCTCTGGCTCACGCTCCCCTTCCGTCGACTCTGCCGGCCAGGAACGCAAGCGGCACAAATCCCACAAGAAGAGCAAGAAGGAGAAGAAAGAGAAGAAGCACAAGAGCAAGAAAGACAAGAAGGCGCGCCCCGAGGCAACCTCGCCCTCGCGCGGCCGTTCGCATTCCCCGTCCCATCCTGCCGAGCCCGTAAGCGAAACTGAGTCGCAATACGATGCACGTTTGGAGCGCGAGGAGAACGAGCGTATCGAGGCGGCGAAGAAGCGAGAGCTCGAACGTATCGCGCGTCGGCTCAAGGAGGAAGAGGAGCACCGTGCCAAGGACAGCGGCGGGGTGCGGTTCAAGGGTCGCGGTAGGATGAAGTACCTGGACCCCGAGCTGCAGCGTGACGTCGACGAGAGTTGACGATCCGCTGCGATCGCATCTTGAATATGTCCCTGCAAGCTTGCATTCTGCCATTGATGGATTGTTGCTGTATATTCGCGATGTCGTGAGTTTCGCGCCGCAGTATATGTTCATGTATACCAGCTCGATATGTATGTGGTCGCATCTATCAGTGAGGGCTGCAAATCCTCTCAAGAAGAGTGCAGTTCTATCAGGTGTGTCATGCTCTTTTGATGAGGGACGCACTAAATTGCTCGATGCTCGGATCAGGTTCCAGCCCACGTCGTCTGGCCCTCATTATCTGCACACATTCCAATCTGCTGGGCTGCAGAGCAGCACTCCAGTGGAGCAGACGGCCTTAACGAGGACGGCGCTTGTGCGGGCGCGGATTCTGGACAGAGCATCCGAGTATTGCCACCGACACCGGTACCCTCCGCCCTCATTTTCTCCCATGGCATGCCTCCATAGCAGGCTGTCGGTCCCGCGACACGGCCGGGCTCTTCCCCGTCTCTCTTCAAGCCATACTAGGCATCTACTTCCGGTGCATGCAGACCCGCTGCACCCGACAAGTACTTCTCCCAAGCTTTCCGCCAAGTTCACGACATACGGTTCGGGTCAGCTGGCTCCGAGGCCATGGTTTCACTGCACGCGCGATCTCGCCCGCGCAAAGCCCCACGGCGGTCGGCGCTCCGTCATCTTAAGAGTTTCCCACTCCGAATCCAGGCTGCACGCATCTCGCCCAACAAGGCGCCGCCTTGTTGAAGAGAAGAAGCTTAAGCCAGAGCTTGCAAATTTCCGGCTACTTACTGACGCCCACGCGCTTTCAACCAGCCTTCTGCCCCACCTGGGCCTATAAAACCGCATGCCTTCCCCACTGCAGATCCCTTCCTCGCCCGCTCGCCCGCAGCTCCCCCTCGACCGTGCACCCCTTCCCCGCCGCGATCCGAGTGAGCGACCATGGTCAACCCCGCTGAACCGGTCATTGGAGGGCTCCTGATCGAGCTCTGCTTCGCCTTTATGTACGTAAATCCCGTAACCTCGAGGTCCGCTCCGACACTGACGCACCGGCAGCCTGTACGGGATCACCACCCTGCAAACCTTCATGTACTTCCAAAAGTACACCGACGACAGGCCCTCGCTCAAGACTCTCGTAAGCCCCACGCCCTCGCTTATCCCGCAAAACTCACGCGCCCGTCCGTACCGGTCCCGCAGGTCGCGACCGTGTGGTGAGCCCGTCCGCGAAGCGAGCGCCCCCGCTTCCATTCACACACCACCCCGGCAGGATCCTCGAGTCCGTCCATACCGGCTTCTGCATGCAGTTCATCTACGCGTACATCATCGCGGGCTTTGGGGACTACGCCAACTTCCTGAACATCAACTGGTGCGTCGCCGTTACGACGCGTCGATCCCGCATCACGCGAATCCCGCCCTGCGGCCCTCGAGCTGACATCCTTGCCTCGCGTGGCGGTGCAGGGGCATCGGCGTGAGTACAGAACGCAGCGAGTGCAGCGTGCTCGCGAAGCTCATATACCCCATTTTTCTCATGCGCAGATCACAGTGGTGTGCAGTGTAAGTCCGCTCCTGTCGCACTGGCTTCCGCCGACTTGGGCTTATCCTCTTTGACAGGCGGGAGTCGCGCTGTGTGTGCAAGGGTACGCGATCGTCTCCGCCTCATTTGCGACGATTCGGGCTGACATATGTCGGAAGATACTATACTTGGCGTGTTTGGATAGGTGAGCGCACCCGTCTATAGAGTTTCGTATCGACGCTTCAACCGGTTGCAACAGTTAGTGGGAAGTCTCTCGTGTGGACCGTTATCATCGTAAGTCGACTGCGGGCACCTCGGGTTTGTCGATACTGAAGAAGTCGCAGGGGTCCTTCGCGCTCCTCCGAGTCGGTAAGTCATATAGCAAGGTCTCCGTGTCGGCGAAGATAACAGGACATGACACCTTGTGCAACAGCCTTCGGTATAGGTACGGTCAACTCGGTCTCCAGACACTCGTCTCGTATTGAACGTAGCCCTTTCGCAGCATCCGCCGTTCTGTCCTATGTATACCCAGATTGGCTCACATTCCGCCACACCAACTCGTCACTCGTATGACAATCCCGCTATTATATTTTGACACCATTTTGACAGAGCGTGGCTGTAGATTACGATCAGCGGTGGCCTCGGCTCTGCTGCATTGGTCGACATGCTCGTCGCTGTCACGCTCTCTTACTACCTCAAGCGCGGGCGCCATACATGGCACAAGTGCGTCTCACCGCTCTAGTCCCGCATCCTTTCACTTACTCACTGCGCTTCGAACAGGGAGTCTAATAGCATGATAAACCAGATCCTGCTCTACGCCGTCAACACCGGCGCGATCACGGGGTACGTTTTTGCACCCGTCCGGCCCTCTCTACGCCCGTCCACAGCTTAGCTCCTTCCATGCAGGACCGCATCGCTCCTCTGTGTCATCCTCGTGCGTACCTCACGTCCCCTCAACCGGCGCAAGGAGCCCCGAAGCGCTAACCTTAAGCCCCAGTTTGCTGTCAAGAAGAGCAGTCTCGTCTTCCTCGGGCTCGTGATGATCCAGACGAAGCGTGCGTCTGCAAATTTCGCATCCCCGTATAGTAACTAAGAAGCGCGTTCCAGTCTACGCCAACTCCCTCCTGGGGTCACTCAACGCGCGCGCGCATATGCGCAGCAAGGGCAGCCGGGGCAACACGTACTCGTCCGCGTCCAGCAGCGGCTACCGCGTCGCGACACCACGTGTACCCGTGGTACGTCACGTCTACGTACAAGAGCTCCTTCCACAGCCCATGCTCAGTGCCCTCATTGACAGGTTGAGGTTTTCCAGCAAACCGACATTCTCGACGATCGGGAACTTGCATCCCAGGTGAGTGACTTCTACTATCATCCACGTACATATCTGACTTCATCTACTGTAGACCGATTTGAATCTTGAGAACCTCAAGGGCGGCTCTCTTGCGTGAGGACAGCGTTGCGCATATGTGATTATATGAGACATTTGCTTTCTGTACTACTGGCATGTTGTACACATATGGCGGATATAATACGGGATACGGATTAACCGGAAGAGAGCCGCGACGTGTGCACAGGGTCAACAGATATGCGCTCAAATGCGCACAACCCAAACACGGCCTATTGAAATGTTGAAGGTTATACAAAGTACAATTAGTACCGCCCAGATCCGTCCGTACGACATACTAGTCAACAAATGCCCTCAATCAGTGAATAAATACAAGCCATAGGTTCCGGGCCCGGACGCCAACCGCCGCTACAGGAATAGAAATACATGGATCCCATAATGCGCCAAATGGGTACCTCAGAGCGGAATCAGTGGGATTTCTTGACTTCCACGACACTGAGCGTTTCCGTGCTGTCCGCACGCTGGACGTGATCGGCCTGAACCTTGATGTCGATAACCGTGGACCGTACTCGCGGCGGCAACTGGCGTGTAGGAAGTATACATTGAGCGTGGTAAAGAGGTTAAACAGGCAGGACAGGGCTACCTGTATGACATCCTCACGCTCTGGGACCTTCGGTCGCGTGTCGCCGGAGTCGAGCGCGCTCATACCGAAGGTGCCGGCTTCGAGTTCGGCGAATCGACGTTCCACCAGCGAGCGCCTCGAGTTCAGCCTACAATGGAGGCGTGAATGTCAGCATAAGTCGGACGCCCGAGTCAAATGTGGTCCAGGGCTTACACGGCAAGGACGGAGTTTGCGTAAGCTGAGATTTCCCGTAAGTCTGGGAGGTGGGGTGAGTTGACGGAGCATACTCACATCTCGTCGAAACCATGTTGAGGGCGACATAAATCAGGTTGTTCGGGAAGACGACCGCCTGATCGAAAAGTAAGTCAGATCGAGGAACTCCCAGTCGTCGGTTATGAGTGCACGCACGAAAACCAAAGATAGCACGCTGAAGAGTCTGCCAGGGCGAGCGACCAAGTTAATGAAATTCAGTATATCGAAAGAGTCGTTGCGACATTACCCGGTCAACAGTCCTGGTTCCAAAGCGCATCAGAACGAATCGCCTCAAACCAAGAGCATTTGCTAAGGCGTACGTACCGGTGTTGATAGTGTAGACGATGAGAACATCAATCATGGAGTCCGTACTGCACGTTTATTTCGTTAGACGTGAATTCAGCGGATCACAATAGGACATACCTCTTGAAACCCGTCCGACTGCGGTGCAAGACGAATGTCAGCGCAGACGTCAGAACAGCGTCTGCCCCGACGGCGCAGCCGAAACCAGCGGATATGAGCCACTGATAATATACGTCAACTGTGTGTCTCGTGAAGCCACCGTAGCTGTACGCACTGTGAAATGCTCCCAACTGGCAAATGAGGGCTGCAAAAATCTGACAGCCGAGGTCAGTTTGATAGCGGAACGGTGATCTTTGACAGGTAAACGTACGCCTCTGTCGTTGACGCTGTCTAAATCGTGAGTATGTTGTAGCCGGAGTAACATGATTGACTTTCAAACACTCACCGACGACGAAGCCTGCGTGAATATCAGCATTTGCTGTTGGCGCATATGTCATGATGATAGAGTATACTCACTAAGCTCGCCGAACATCAGCAAAATCTGCGGAAGGGTTAGAGAACGATTCGCAAAAGACCGGCTCGGTGTAATTCATACGTACTACGATAGCCACAAGGGGCCTGTAGAGGCCGCCGACTGATACCTGGTCAACCAGATAAAATCGGTAAAAATCTGTCCTAGTACGTACTGAGGTAGACACGACGTGCGTAGAAACTAGGTGATGAACTGAGTTGATCGCTAAGATGCTCCCCATAATTGGTAGTAGATATCTCACCTGTGGCAAACGAATATCACCGTTCCCTGAGATCAAGTATTAGCTTTGGCCACCGGTCTTCGCTCGGGTAGTTCGAGCATTACCGTCACCACAGGAATGAGCTTATTGGCGACGGATCAATTCAGCTGAAAAACGAGGCAAAACACAATGGTGCTCACCCGGAGGGACCATACACCGCTGAGAAGCGAGGCGGGGTTGAAGTAGTTCGTAGTGAGATAGTAGTAGCTGTGCCAAATCACTTTAGTGATGCGTGTAGCAAGAGAGATTGTGACTCGTACCACATGTGGATGCATAGTGTAGTGTGAAAAGTCTCCAAAGACCTGTATGGAAACCGTGTGAGCGGGTGCGGCAAAATCGTCCCAGAGGCGCAGGATACGGTACATCAATACCGTAACCTGTGAGGGAGAATGTAAGGGACCAGATGTGCTTTCGGATATAGACGTCGCCATACGTACCAAGACTTTGAGGATCGACACATCGTTCGGGTATAGGCGGAAGTATCGGTATGTCTGGTGAGCGGTGAGCCCGTAAAAACTGTAGGAAGAGGCATGTCATTGAATGAGATGTAATGGACAACGGCAGAACTGACATCAGGCCGATACAGGTGCCTATCAGGACGGCCCCGAACGTGTTATCCAAGGCCGGGACCGCCGGCAACAACGGCGGAGAGCCAACACTAGCAGCACTCGTCGCGGTCGTGTTGGAAGCTAGAGACATAGCGCGGGCAGGGTGTTCGGACCCTGGAGGCTCTCAAGGACGTTGATATAGCGCCATCGCCCGTGGAGAGTTCATGACCCCTATCCCGACAGGCCCATTGCTCTCATCAGCGCCCACAAACGAAGCCTGCCTGTGAGATGAAACGATCAGTCAGTGTATGAACATCGAGAAGCACCCCTGACGGCCATACTGCATGAGGAGCGAGTGTGAGGAACTTCTCTGCCACGGTGCATCGCTTCCATAGACTGAAGCCGTGGCGGCTGGGCTTCGCGGGAGGTGACGCAGATGTTCACGCCGCGGAGCATCGCCCATCTGTCCATGTGGTCTTCGTCGCAATCCGAACGATCAGGGATGCCTGCTGTAAGGAGTTTCGCATCGTCAAAATCAGGGAATCGCGGCCCATATGAAAGCGAAGATCGAGTCTTCCTGTTGGTCTACACCAAGACGCTGCGGTAAGGATCAATTGCCACTGCATGTACTGTGGTCGGTGGTACTTAGCTACTCCCATGGTTTGACATAGTATCAGGTCATGTGGCAGCCCCACCAGCTATATGCCACGAGCAAGACAGTGCGATGGGATCAAGGTTCAAACTCTACCGCCTTCAATTCAGGCTGGATGGTCCTATTGAATGCTTTGAGGAGATATGTCTTTTGGGAACTTACCCACGCACACAAGTTCATTTCGCATGCGCCTAGCTCTGACGCTTATCGCACCTCATGAGCGTAGCTTGTCTGGCGGACTCCCTGGGTCAGCTCTCAATCTGTGTGCGGTTGGCTGGTGGACGTACCGCATTCATTGTTTTTAGCGTGTAACTACAAGGATATCCTCTTCTGACAGAGTGTAGCCATGTGCGAGCGAACGGTTCGCTTGATAGGAGGTGTAAAACGGTGCCTATCATAGAGCACGATGTGGCTTGTATTCGCACTGGGCATGGGTTTGAAGGTCCGACCAAGGAAGACGGGTGAGCGGGCATAACGCTTTACAAGAGCAACATGTGATAGAGCTTATCAAGTCGTATACTTAGCAGATACTCTCATGAGCAGCCCCCACGCGCGAGATCGATAGGCACAGTGGGCGCAACAAACCGAACCTTGCCCGGAGACATATGGTGCTGCAGGGGCTGAGTTGATTGAGGGCCTCTTTTGATTCTGGGGGGTTCGTCGGATTGAAGGGCAAACCTCAAGCTTTCCAGGTTGTAGTAGATGAACGACTGCAGGTTCAACGTTCATGGACGACTCGATCACCCGTGGTCGCCGAGGCTCGCTTGGGCGCCTCAATGCTCGGTACCTGTCCATATAAGGCAGGCAAGAAGGAACACAACGGAAGGGTTGCTGCGGTAGAAATCTTCGCGGAGAACAGTTTGCGGAGCCTCATATAAAAATCCTCGTTGCCGTTAACCCACACCGCCAAACCCGGCATATGTACATCGTATAAAGGGCAAGTAAAAGCGGGTTCTACCAGGGTTGTCATCTCTGACTCTTCTGCGACGGCGTCATTGGCTACCGAGTGCCGCTGCGTAGGTAAGGAGCACTCAGGCTGATCGGGATGCACCCTGCTCTGCAAAGGCCACAGAGTCATCCCAGGCTGTGGTACGTTGCCGAGTATGGAGGAAATTGATTTCAGACATGCGCCTCGAAGTATTCTTACTGTAATGATGTGGAGAACTTGAAGAGCTGCAACACCCTGCGCAACCTGCAGGTATCTGCACAGGTCATCGGCCCCAATCGCGGCCAACACCGCAGAAGCACTGACCAACGTGCGTTCGGTGTTAAGTTCTTGTCGGCCTCCGCGGAATCTTGACAGACGCCCTCCGGTGCTCATCTCACCGTACTGACCATCATGTTGGATTCACTGCAGCTCGGTGCGCGCTGGATGTTGTACATAAAGCCGAATCGCGCACCACGATACCGTCCGTCTTCCTTGATCGGTCAATCCCAACGCCCAAGCGCTTGTAGAATCTTCGAACCTACACAGGAAATATCACCAGAACCACCCTCCAAGGCGCCTCACCGCACCCTAGAGCTCCCCATCCCCGTACTGGTCCTCATACTCCCCAAATTAGACGACCCCTCTCCCCGGTCCCCCTCATCCCAGCCCCCACGCCTACGGGGCGCACCCGCGCCAGCGCCCCACGAACCCCCCGACGAACTCGCCGGCGCCGGCCTCGTCTGCTGGAACGCGCGGTCGCCCTCCCAATCGTACATGCTCGTCGGCGCTCTTGGGCGGGCAGGGCGGTTCGCCAAGAACGCCCCCAGCCCGCCAAGCGCCGCCCCAGACCAGAAGCCCGGGCGCCAGCCGCCCCCGGAGGACCGCTTGGTCGTAGTGTACGGCGGGGGCGCGTCGTCGAAGTCGTCCGGGCGGGCGTCGAAGAACCCGCCCGGGCCAGAGCCAGAGCCGGGACCCCACCATGGGCGGCGGGAGGGGCCGCCGCCGAGGGGCGCGGGTGTCCCGGGGCGGAGGTAGGAGGCGAGGAAGTTGTAGAGGATGAAGGCGAGGACGGCGATCCAGAGGAGCATGAAGAATGCTGCTGCGGGGTCTGCGGCAGGGTGAGCGTGGCATAGCGGGAGCGGGTGGGGAGGGGACGTACCGTATAGCCAGCTGGAGAGACGGCCGCGGTATGCGGGGTCGTCCGCGCCTGGCCGGCGGAGGGCGTCAGGGATCTGGACGAGGCGGTATTCCAGCCCGCATGAGCCTGAGTGCATAGTTAGACCTGCACGGATAACTGAACGTTCAGGTGCGCACCCTTAAGGATGTAGGGGTCGCTAGGACCTTCCCATCCCTCACAGAGGACCTCTACGGCGCCGAACCGGAGAGCCTCAGGTAAATCTGCATCGCACTGTCATTCCGCGTAGCATATAAGCGCTCTCTGCTCTGTAGATGCAATGGCCAGAACGCGAGACGCACCTTCCACGATACGTCAGTGTCGGACCCGCCTAAACTGACGCAGCGCACAACGTCGGGCCTATAGAGCTGGCAGGGCTCGCCGAGACATTTGAGCTGCTGAACAGCCGGCGCGCGGCGCGAGGCTGTTAGCGTGTCCTTGTAGAAAATGAGCGAGGAGATCGAGTCGAGACGGATGCGCGACATCGCGTTGGTGGGGGCGTCGTGCCGAGAGATGTGGAGTCGGGGAAGAGGTGCAGGAGGCGTATGCCGGCGTCGAGGCTATAGCCAGGATGCCCCATGGCTCGTTCCGGTAGAACGTTCGAGCTGCGCACAGGTCCGCAGGAGGGCGTGCAGAGTGGCAGGACGTGTCCGTAGCTCGGGTTAGGGTCCATCGAGATTCGGTTCATACGGTAACCCCGCAGCCCGCAGCACCCGTCCTCCGCACTCAGTGTGTGCACGCAGCACTTGCGTGAACATCGGAAACGCAACCATATATTCCAGTCTTACAACATGTTTGGTGAACAACCTGAGCAAATGATACCCAGAGAGCTCACTCGCCCTTTGCGTACACACCAATCAACGTCTTCATCTCCTGCGCAGTATAATAGTCCACCGTGCGCTCGCCAAGCCCCCCCACCACAAACGTCGACACCGAGTGCATCCAATACGGCGCGACCCGCCTCCTTCCACACCCAGTCCTCCTCACGATCGCGCGCGCGAACTGCTCGCTCGTCGGCGTGTTCAGGCTCGGCTTCTGCGGCATCGACGCCGAGTTCACCGGGCCCACCGCGAGGTACGTGAAGCACACGCCCGTCGGCTCCTCGAAGTTCTGCTCGTCGTTGTCCAGCCCGCGCACGAGCGCCTCCAGGAACCGCTTCGACGCCGCGTAGATCGAGAGCCGCGGCGGGGAGATGTCGCTGGCGAGCGAGCCGACGAACTGCACGAGCACGGGCCCGTGCTTGGCCGAGCGGCGCAGCTGCGGGAGGAGCACGCGCGTGAGGAGGAGCGGGAAGAGCGCGTTCCAGCGCACGAGGTTGTGGATGTATTCTTCGGGGCGCTCGTCGAGCCTGCAAGATGGAGCGTTAGCATTGCGCGTGGACTTTCTTTGGGGGCGCAGAGGGGGTATGGTGGAGAGAATGCACATACTTTTCCGCCTGCACGCCACCTGAGCCACCAACGTTATGGATCACGAGCGTAATGTTCAAGTTCTTGAACGGCTCGAGCAACTTCTCAAAGTCGTGTCCGGGCTTCGTGGCGTCCGCGATAAAGTATTTGACGACCCCCTGAGCGCTGGGATCCCGGAGATGCAGCAGCTCCTGCCGGACCTTCTCCATCTTCTTCTCATTGCGCCCATGCAGAATGAGATTGAAGCCGCGCGTATACAGCTCCGATGCTACCGCACGTCCAATACCGTCCGTCGCACCTGTGATGACTGCGTACGGGTACCCCCCATGGACGTATCGATGGACCATGTTCGGGCGGAGGAAGTAGAGCCATATGAAGCTCAGGAAGCGGAGGGCCAGGGGGAGTGAGAGCACGGCACCGACGACGGCGAACGCATTAACGACAGCCTGGGAGACCATGGTGGTGCGAAGTGGGGGAGTTCGCGCTGCGGTCGCTGATTTATCCCTGGACGAGAGGCGTGGGGGAGGATGATGGGGAGATCAGGGCGTCGAGGGCGCGAGGCTGGCGACCTCGTGTTGGTCTTTGTTCGCCCATGGGGACAGGAATTTGAAGGAATGATGCCGAGTTGCGCATGTGTCGCGGCCGTGAGAGTCCGAGACTTACAAGCTTCGTTCATGTTCTTAGCACGTGCAGAGTGGGCTGAGACGCGTTACGACGCGTCGTAGTCAGTGTCCAAGTCCAGTCCATGTGCATTATACATGCGAAAGAGCTGATGTATATGTACCAGTACAAAATTCAGGCAGTTGATGCGAACAAACGATGAGAGTAAACAGGACGTGAGTTTCGTTCAGTTGTGTCGCGTGAGAGGCTGAAAGTAGGCGAACTTCTCCGAGGCTCCCGGTGGGGTTTGTGGGGGAAAACATTGTCGTGCGCGCGTCCTAGAGGGCTCTGAGCACAAGCAAGATGAGAGAAGAGAGGAGAGCGAGTACTCGGACCCCAAGCGCGTCCAGATATTGGGCGCCTCTATCTCGCGTAGGGCACGTGACGTGCAAAGGATATTGAACCCGGCGTTAGCGGCGAGGCCGTCCTTCGCGTCTTGCGCTCTCCTCCTCCTCCCTCCCTCCCTCCTCTCCGCCTCCGCCTCTCCTCCCTCCTCCTCCAGACCGTCCGAACGCAGCGCTTGCGCACCCTACACGCATAAACCCACCCAACCTCCACTGTACGCCCGCTTTAGATCGTGCGATCGCGGAGAGAAGCTCACCTTCCGAACTCAATCCCCGCAGGACCCACGCCCCCCACGTTCTCTACTGACCTTCACGCCTTCGACCAGCGACCCTTTTCGCTCCCTTTACCCCCCTTCATTTCACGACCTCGCCCATGGCTGCCCCGACCCAGGTGTTGCCCTCGTGGCTCACGCTCTCCACCACCCTCGTCACCCTCACGGACGGCAGCGTCTTGACGTCCTCCAGGCTCCTCACGTTGCCGCTCACGTACTACGGTCCGAGTGTGAGTCGCCTATTGCCTCGCTTTCTGCTGCTGGAGGGTCGGTGCGGGTGACGTGCGGTCTTGTGGCCTTGCACCTGTCGCGTTTGTTATCATGCACGTGTCTTGCGGACGTGCGTCCGAGGAATGGCAAGATTGGCGTTTTGACGCGACAGGAGGGGAAGAGCGCATCGTCATCGCGCTTTTTTGTGAAGTTTATCCGACGTGCATTGATGCTCACGTATTGCATCCACTGTAGATCCCACTGGGCACTGATGGAGTTTGGACGTACGGTGGCTTAACTTCACCAGCATCGACAAGCACCACTCCCTCTGCGACGGCTACGCCGACGCCATCAAGCTCTCTCGTCACGTCCGCTATCACCACCGCACCCTCCGCCTCTACCTCATTATCATCCACCCCTACCATATCCTCCGCCTCTACAGCGTCGGCGTCAACGACCAGCACCTCATCGGCACCTGCAGCATCAAGCAGTGCAGCAATAGCAGGAGCTGCCCACGGGATCTCACCAGCCACTCTAGGCGCGATCCTCGGCAGCGTCCTTGGCACGTTGCTGCTTCTAGTCCTCATCGCCATCATATTCCTCCTCCGCCAGAACAGACGCCGACATGATGCGGCCCCCAACGGGCACCCGTCCTCCAGCTTCTGGAACCGACAGACGACGCTGCTGTCGCTGCTATCTCGCGGTGGCCCGCGAAACACGCCTATCTGGACAGGCTGGGAGATGGTCGATCCTGATGAGGGACCGGAGGGCGGACGGCGCAGCCCTGGCGAGGGCTCTCCGCGCGGCAGCGGCGAGGAAGAGGACCCATTCCTGACCCGTCGCAGTGCCCGCAGCGGCGGAACGGACATGGCGCAGACGCGCACGGACACGGACACCCTCGTGAGCCTTCCCGCCGCCGCGCGGACAGGTTCTATTTCGACACATCACTCGGTGCGGAAGCCAGGCGGGCACATCATCTCCCCTGAGGAGCAGCTGCGGCTCGAAGAGCAGTTCGCTGATGCCCCGCCCTACGCAAGCATCCGCGTCGTTGCGCCCAGTACGTCCAGCGAGCAGGAGGCCCCGCTCATCCCCCCGCCGCCGTTGAACTACGACAACAACCGGGGTAATGCCTCGCACCGGGTCTCCGTCCACCCCTCTCTCCGCTCGCAAAAGTCGAGAGAGGCGCGCTCTCTCACGTCTGAGAAGTCGCTCGGCAGCATCGGCACGGATCCCCAGGAGGAGGGCGCAGAGCTTCTCACCGCCCGCCGCGTCAAGGTCAGTCGGATTAACCCCCCAGCAGACAATGGCGCAGGCAGTTCAAGCATGGCAGCCCCGAGTACGCTCGCACTGGACCGTCTGGCAAACCTTGGGCGACTCAGCTGGTTCAAGCGCATGTCTTTCCTTGGTGCTACTCCCACAGGCTCGCGGCCATTGTCGTATGCTGATCCAGACACCGCTGCTGCTGCTACGTCTGACCCGTACACGCGCACCCCTCCCCGCCACTCCCGCAACGGCTCGCATTCGGGAACCGGCTCACGGTCACGCCCCGGTTCCTTCGCGCGTGCGTCTCCGCTCGAGCCCGCCGCCGCAGACAGCCTGGGTAGACGACTCAGACAAGATTCCGGCCTTGGGTTCGGCACGAACGACGAACGGCCTATCTCGTCCGTCAGCGCACGGAGTGCGACGAGCGGGAACACGGTATTCTATGACGCGCAGTCGAGGCCCGCGAGCTCAATGGGCACGCGTTCCTCCGCGGGAACCCCGGTCTCTGGCTCAATGGCCGTCCCCCCTGTGCCGCCCGTCCCGCAGCAGCACCTGCACCCGTCCCCGCTCGCACACGAGGTCCCACGCTCATCGTCTTCCCCCGAAGTACGGTACGCCGAGGTCCCGAGTGCGCCGCCAGCGTACGAGGAGGTGCCCGCCGCCTCGCAGGCTCATCCGGAGGACGACTACACTGAGGTGGACGTGCTGGACATCCCCGCTCCCAGGCCGGCGTCGCCGTTCAGCGCGGCGTCGTCGCGGCCGACGTTCCCTCCTGGTCTCGTCCCGCTCCCCACACCGAGGGTGTGGCGCGACTCGCATGCGAGCAGCTCGCCGAGCCCTGCGACAGACAGCACTTCGCACGTCGGGATTGACATTCTCGAGGATGAGCCTCCCTCTGCAGACAACGGATGGCGCAGTCTCGCTGGAGGCTTCAGGCCGAGCGATGGCAGGAGGACGACCTTCGGCGTAGTGAGTTCTCTATCAGTTTGATTGATTGGACGCGTTTGCTTATGGTTCACTTATAGCCTATGGTCGTCCATCCCCGGGATGCCCTTCACTCTGAGCGCGGATCGCTCCACTCGATGCGCTCGCACCTGAGCCCCAACTCGTCCATGAGTCCAGCCGGCTCTGCGCCTGCGTCAACTCGTCATACCATGACGGGCTCCGGCTCGTCCCGCCCCTCAGACTCCTCCCACTCGCGCGGTCCTACAGGGAGCAGTGGCGGCTCTCTTGCCCACACCAACTCGATTTCCTCCGAAGACCGCCGCCGGCGTCGCGCCGAGGTCGGTGAGGTCACCGAGCCGCCCATCTCCGCTGTCTTCCCGGGGCGCGGATTCCCCAGTTCCCCTCCGCCTCCCGCACATACCCACGGGGAGGACGCGATGGGCTACCCGCCTGCGTACCCCTCCGACGCGCCGTTGCCAATGCTGATGCGCTCTCTCCCTGCGACCGTGTCGGGCACGATGACATCGACGGGGACGAGGGGAACGGCCAATACGGAGGACACCCTGACGGACGAGAGTGTGACGACGGCGCAGACGGACCCCATTACGGGCGCGGTGATGCACTTCCCGCGGCTGCCGTGGCGGAACACGATGGGCCAAAACCAGGCGTGGTCCGATGGACGTGTGCGCGAGGACGCCCCATGGTAGAGACTCGTCCGCCCCCTTGTTCCTTGCTGCTTCGTGATACCCGGACCGTGTTGACCGTGCTAGAGCGGACGACGCTTGCTCGCACTGTGGACTTGCCGTGATGCTTTCATTTTCCGCCGCTCCTCATCCATCTAGAGCGGCCGCCGACGCCAGGTCGGCGGTTGGTGCCCCTTGCTTCCTTTGCTTTTGCATTTGCCTGCTGCTTGCGTTTTGCCATCAGTTATTCCCTACACTTCCGCCTCCCACTCTGCTGTTCCCTTGCCCTTACTCCTTCCGCCCCGCCCGCCCTACCCGCCCCTTCCTCTTCTCCTTCCTTGCGACACCCCCCGCGGGCGGGGCATACCCCTTGTGCTACCCCCTCCCTCTACCTTACCCCCCCTCCGCGACACCCCTCCTGCGACGCCCCACACTCTACACTCCTATCCCACACCTTCTACCCCTGGATTTCAGGTCCTGTGTGTATCTATTACTACGTATCCCGCCCTGCTCTCGACACGCTTACGACACCGTTATGATCATGACCGCCTGCGAATCTATCTGCCCTGTTCCGTTTCGAGCTTTCATTGTGTTGTGTGCCCCTTGTGATATGTTGCGTGCACAGGGATTCCGAGAGGTGGGATGTTTGGTTCTTGGGACGGTGAAGTGCTCGGCTATGTCGGATTGCTCGGCTTTGTTTTGGTTTTCGGCTATGCTGATGAGCGTCTGGGTACACTTGAAAGCCTCTGTCGCGGTGAGTCTTACGCATTATGAATCATCTATGTACATCATATTGAAGTCTACCCGTGCAGATGCCAGAGACGATGCAGCTATATGCCAAGCCAGCAATCGTTGCGACGCTAGGTAAAACCAGATAGAACCATACAACCTCGCAATTGATATTCCCCGACTGTCTCGGGACGGAAATCCCACCTACGCAGTGAAGGCCGCTGCAGCGGGTCATCACTGCGATCCTCCGATATTCTGGAGATGCAGATGGATACTCACGTCGCCGACAAGGTTCAATAGACCCGAGGCCGTGTGATCATAGGCTGCTTCTTCCGCTGACATTGTTGGACAGTGTGGTTTTCGGGCAATGTTGTTGCGAACGCAGGCACCAGGCCCGGTGAGACGCTGCGATCGGCTACAATGCAAACATATCATGGTCATGCTTACGCTGCGGCGGTGAACCCTATGCAAGTCGATTTAGGTGAGTCCTTTGGTGCACCGTCTTCGCCGTAGGTATACTTTAAACTACAGCTTGAGTATCAGCAAGTTTAAACCAGGAAATTGACGAATCATACCAGAAGCAATGCATACTACTACCATTATGCACTGCTACGCCGGCAAGACGGCGATCCGTCTACAACCTCCGTTCAAAGAGACGATCTTTTGGGTCATCAACGCGGGCGCATATCGGAGTGGCGGTGTCAGAACTAGAACGGTGCGTACTTTCCCGGCCGCTGAGCAATTCATTTGATCTCACTGCGCACGAAAAGATGCAGATGGGCCGACCCGTCAAGAAGGGCTGTATCTGACGTCGCTGACGGTTTGCCGCCCTGCGTCAAAGCCCTCAAAGCCACAACCACACTTCTATACCCCAAGCCCCCATCAGGCCGCTGTCGGTTTCCCTAGGGCCTCATAATTAAGGCCACTTTCGTGCTTGTGTTCTTTGGTATTTTGCGAGGATGCTGACTACTACCTCACCATCAAAATACTCAGTGTTTAATCATTGGCGATCGTACAGGTGGCCCCACCGCGGTCTGCCAGCTTGACGATACATGCTGGGAAGAGATCAAATTGTGTATCCTCCACGCTTTCGCATAGGGTTTGAGTGCAGTGACGTCTCAGCGGTTAGCTTTGCTCAAATACCATCGATGTCCATCGACCGACTCCACTTTCCTATTATCCCCTACGATTTTTTGCAGTATGCGCTTCTCTGGTAGACCCGCCTTCGCTTTTCTTTTCGCCGTTGCATCCCTTGTCGTCCGCGCTAACGCGGACTTGAAGGGTGTCTTTGGACATTACCTTGTGAGTTACTACTGCAGTGGTCTGTACATTATACTAGTTTTCTGACTCCACCTCTTTAGATCGGCAGCTTGGGCGACGCATCCGAGGCCATCAAGGACGTCCAGGATGCTAAGCAGATGGGCCTGGACGCGTTCGCACTCAATGTGCAGGACGCGACCGCGCCCTTCGCCACGAACGCGATTCAGCTGCTCTTCAGCGCGGCCGAATCCAACGACTTCAAGCTCTTTTTCTCATTCGATATGACCACGCTCAACGACCCTTCGACCTTCATTCCCCTCCTGCTGCAGTACCAGAGCAGCTCCGCCTACTACCTGCACGAGAACCGCCCATTCGTCAGCACGTTCGACGGCGGCAACGTTGCCTTCGGTCAGAGCACGCCCAACCAGGGGTGGCAGACTCAGTTCATCGACGTGCTCGCGAACTCGGGCGTGAAACCGTTCTTCGTCCCGGACTTCGACGACTTCAACAACCAGCTTGGCGGGACGTACGATGCCCAATTCTTCCAGGACTTCCCCGTCGTCGATGGCGTCTTCAGCTGGGAGTCTGCTTGGCCCGAGGTGCCTGAGGGACACGTCAATGTCAGTTCTGCCAAGGACCAGACCGGCCTCACAAACGCCCGTGCCGCGGGAAAGGTCTACATGATGCGTACGTTTACAACCTGCCCAATCGAAAGACTATGACGCTGACCTCCTTGCAGCCCTGTCCTCTTTCCAGTTCAAGCACATCGACGCCAACCAGAACTTCTACCGCCTGGGCGGTCTCAACCTCGCGCAGCGGATTGGACAGGTCCTCGAGCTCCAACCCGACTTCGTCGAGATCATCACCTGGAACGACTCGGGCGAGAGCCACTTCATCGGCAACATCTTCCCGGAGCCCATCGCCGGTTCTCCCGCCATTCAGGCCTACGCCGACGGCTTCAACCACACCGCGTGGCAGAACGTCCTCGCGCCGTTCATCGTCGCCTACAAGAACGGCGCGACAAGCGCGGCGGACGTCACTTCCTTCGGCGCGTTTGCCGGCGCATTCTGGTATCGCCCCCTTCTCCTCACCGCGCAGTGCGCGAGCGACCCGCTCGGGAAGCCCGATGGCGCGCAAAACGCGGTCGACGAGCTGAGTTTCGCGGTGCTCCTCCCGGCGGACTCGACCGGCGTGACGGTACGGGTGTCGAGCGGTGGCAATGTCGTTGCGACGTTCCCCACTACACCGGGCTTGAACGCGGCCACAGTGCCCATCCAGCTGGGCGCGCAGCGTGTGGAGCTCGTTGGGGCCGACGGGAGCGTTATTGGTGCGGGCGACGGTACGAAGGACGTAGTGGGTGAGACCGATGGAGTATGCAACTTCAATTACGAGGTTGCGGACATTTCGTAGGGTATTTACAGAGGCTAGGACTATTGGAAGAAAGGACATAGTGTAGTATTTATTTGTCCGTTATTTGCTGCGCATTGAACGGGTTCGTCAAGGAGTTCAATCCTTTCGAGGTTGCAATGTAAGGAGTGATCTTATCTTATCTCCACCTGTATGGTAATGATGGTCTCGTTTAGATCAGCCCAACTCGGCCTCACTCACACTCACTCCATCATCATCGACCGACTCCCTAAGGTCCTATGTCATAACTCTGAGACAGTCAACACAACATTCCTCAAATGTCCAGCACGACCGCAACTCGAGCATACTTCTTACAATTAATCATGGGAGGATCTGCGGGGAACAAATTCTGGAATCACGGTGATGAGCGTACATAACGCAGAGTCTGGAAGCGACTTTGCCAGGTACCAAGCCAATAGGTATACCTTTGATCGACGTCGGTGACTTCGTCATAAAGTTTGTTGAACAGCCAGGCTTTCTTCATCAGTTCTAGGAATTGCAGAAGGAGATACGCCGCATGTATCTTGACCTGATGACTCTCGAATGAGTACATCACAGGCTAAAGCAACATGTTTGTCCATGCGCCTCGGGATGGTTCGTGATGACCAGCACCGTCTTCGTGCTCGAGAGGGCAACTGCACACAATCACGCTCTCACCCGCACTCACACGCTTTCAAAGATCAGA
Organism: Trametes versicolor FP-101664 SS1; assembly: GCF_000271585.1. Classification (NCBI taxonomy): domain Eukaryota; kingdom Fungi; phylum Basidiomycota; class Agaricomycetes; order Polyporales; family Polyporaceae; genus Trametes; species Trametes versicolor. The sequence goes on from NW_007360327.1 coordinate 2,120,960, forward strand.
CGTGCTGTCACTGCTGTGGTCAAGCGGCATGATGTAGGATCGCTGCTTCGCCCAAGCATCCACCCGCTATTCTTGGGCATCTACAGCGATGCGCGATGTAGCTCCACCACGCCTCGTGACGCTCTAGCTGGCCTCGGCGGATTTGTTCCGGAGATCCTCCACGACCAAGGCGTTGAGTGCATTTGCTTATATACGCCCGAGTGTCTCCTCCAACAGCAGCGTCATCAATATGCGCCTCTCTGTAACCTCTACCCTCGCCCTCCTCGGCACGCTCTCGTCGCTCGTTGTGGGCACAAATGCTGCTCTCAAGGGCGTTTTCGCTCATTACCTGGTGAGTATCGTCATCCCCTCCAATACGATGCTCTATTACCCGAGTACTTACCTTTGTGACACCGCCACCGACTCTAGGTCGGTAGCATGGGCGGCGCCGACGAAGCCGTAAAAGACGTCCAAGATGCCCAGAAAATGAGTCTGGACGCCTTCGCACTCAACGTGCAGGATCCGTCGGCCTCGTGGGCCACGGACGCCATCCAGCTGCTCTTCACTGCCGCCGCGGCCAACAACTTCAAGCTGTTCTTCTCGTTCGACATGTCCGTCATCGATCAGCCGTCGACCTTCCTCCCCCTCTTCAATCAGTACCAGAACAACCCGGCGTACTATCGACATGACAACCGGCCCTTCGTCAGCACTTTCAACGGCGGTGCGAAGTCCTTCGGAGCGAGCAGCCCGAACGCTGGGTGGCAAGCCCAGTTTAAGGACATCCTCAGCTCGCAAGGAATCAACCCCTTCTTCGTACCCGACTTCGACGACTATGGTGGCGCTACGTACGACGCCAACTTCTTCAACAACTACCCAGTCGTCGATGGGGTTATGAGTTGGGAGAGCGCGTGGCCGGAGGTATCGGATGGTCTGGTCAACGTCAGCTCCTCCAAGGACCAGACCGCCTTGACCAATGCCCGCGCAGCGGGAAAGCTCTACATGATGCGTACGTCTAGCTCCCCATTGATATGTGCCGCGCTGACGGAGGATCCCTCAGCACTCTCATCCGTGCAGTTCAAGCACATCGACGGCGGTCAGAACTGGTACCGCATTGGCGAGCTGAACCTTCCGCTGCGCATCGCCCAGGTCCTCGCGCTCCAGCCAGACTTCGTAGAAATCATCACCTGGAACGACTCTGGCGAAAGTCACTACATCGGCAACTGCTGGCCGGAGGCGATCGCGGGCGCGCCCGCCATCCAGGCGTACTCGAACGGCTACGACCACACGCACTGGCAGGACGTCCTCGCGCCGTTCATCGTCGCGTACAAGAACGGCGCGACCAGCCTCTCCTCCGTGACGCCGTTCGGCGCGTTTGCCGGAGCGTTCTGGTACCGGCCGCTCTTGAAGGCCGCCTCGTGCTCCGGAGACGGTCTCGGGAAGCCGAGCGGATGGCAGAACGCGCAAGACCTCATTAATATCGCGATGCTGCTACCGTCGACTTCGTCCGGAGTGACGCTGCGGGTGACCAGCGGAGGCACCGTGGTCGCGACGCTGGCGACTAAGCCGGGGCTGAACTTTGCGTCAGTGCCGATCCGGACGGGATCGCAGCGCATCGAGCTAGTGGCGGCGGATGGATCGATCATGGGTGCGGGAAGCAGTACGCAGGACGTTGTGTCGGACACGAGCGGCGTGTGTAACTTCAACTACCAGGTGGTGCATATTGCTTGAAGTCATCGATCGATTGTATAGATACCGTTTTGCATGTTGGATGTGAATTACCAGGAAGGTCATTCCAGGAAACTTACTCTGAAAATCAAAATCCACTGGAGCCGATCTGCAGTAGTCCGGAGTGAGAAGTTGGCGGAGGAGCGGGTAACGGCACTTCTCGGCAATTTCCGAAGCAAGATGGATTGCTCCAACCATGCACGGAATGGTTATACTATAACCCCCGAGGCGCGATTTGCGCAATGTCCGTTCTGGAGCTCGGACAAGCTCCTTCTCGACCCCAAGTCTGCTCACATAGCTCTAGGAAAATCACCCTAGAAGATGTCGGCCATCCTTCGCCTCGACGCCGACTCGCTACAGCTGATTATATGCGAACTTGACTCGTGCGACGCGTTTCGTCTCTCTCTCACATGCAAGGACCTACACGACATTGCTTATCAACAAGTTCTGTCCAGTATGCAGCTGCTCACGCCGACTCATGTCCGGAAGTTCCGCGCATGGCTCGAAAACGACAAGCGGCATCGAAAAGACCTTGCGCTGTCCATCAAGTCCCTCCGCTTCTGGCCGGGGTCGAACATAGCCTTTCACAGCGGAGACGGAACGATGCGGGAACTCCAGGAAATGGTTGCGGAAATCATCTCCGCGGCGCGGAATCTCCGGGCCCTCGATCTCAATCCTTTTCTCCTTTTCTACCGCAACACATGCGTTGGTGCATCAATCGCTACGCTGAAGCATCTGGTCAGGCTGCATCTCCGAACCTACGACGATGCTGCGCTAGCGGTGCTATGTACAATAGAGTCTCCTTTACGACATCTCCAGTTGTCCGTTGACGGCTACCTGCTCGCCATGCAGGTGCAAACACCCCGCCTCCAAGGGGTCCTGTCCGCAATATCTCATCTCCGCAACTCTCTGCGTACGCTGGAAGTCTTTGCCAACCTCCCCGACGTCCCCGCTTCGACGGCTGCATCAGAATGTGTCCCTTTCCCTGCCATCCGCATCCTCAGGCTAATCCACCCAACGAGCATTCCCTTCGATCTCTACCCTCTCTTTCCTGCCGCAGAGATCATCAAGACATCTTCGGAACACACTGTCCAACCTCGGAATGAGGATAATGCGGTACTACTGCGGAGACTCAAGCATCTCGAGGCACACCCTTCCGAGGTCCTCAATCACTCCAAACGTTTTCCACGGGTCTCGTACCTCCGCCTCCTCGGAGGCGTGGTGAAAATCATGGCGGACGGTCGACTCCGAGAACTTGTGGATGCTATCCGCTGCATAGACCCTGTTGGCTTGTGCTTCGTCGTCGACATTCCACTCATAGGGAAAGATTTCTGGGCGGGCATCGGGCGGGCTGCACCGACGCTCCGGTGCCTCATGCTCATTTTCCGCGTAACGCCGCTCACAATGTTCTCTGCCATGGATACACTCGAGTCCGACTCCGCCACAATCTTCTTGTCGCACATCCTGGTAAGTGCGCGCAATGTCATGCGTTTTCCGGCAGATGCTCACGTTTATAATTGGATGTTGCAGAGAGAGCTGATGGCCTGCGCGGACAAGCTTCCGCCTCTGGTCAGCCTCTCGATCGTAGTCGAGCACCAAAACTATCGCATCAGGACCGCCTTCGACCAGCTACGCGCCATCGACGTAAATGGTTCCGTTCCTGCCCATCTCAGCCCGATCACGCACATCATACACGCTTTTGCTCACCACGTCGCGAGCGCGATACCCTCATTGCAACACGTCGGCTTCGCGCAAATCCCGCCAAAAGCTGACATTTTGGACGGGGGGCAAGGTGTCTGTGGCTGGTACGAGGACGTGTACGATGCGGAACTTTTGGCGGGGGATGGACAGGCTCAATGGTGGTGCGTGGCTGAGGGCGCGCAGGGGCGCCAATTAGAGGTCGTTCCGATACGGGCGGTTCAAGACTCGTGGTGCGCGTCGATAGCTGCCGGGAAATAGTCAGCCTCGGAATTGGAAGAGGTGCGTTTTACGGAGAAGGGCGCAGATGCTGCGGACACACTCATAAACTAGTATGCTGTTCCCAGGAGTTACACGACGTTGAGTCCGATAATTCGATGTGATACACGGTCTCTGCAAGGCATATCATGGTACATACATGTTCAGTCCATCAATCGAGTGCGACAACTAATCCGAGTATTACAGTGCATCCAAGAAATCAACCGACGCGCTTCCTAGGACGGTGACCTCCGGGACTCCGGTATCGCAAACCCTCAAGCCGCGAGCGCGAACTTCGTGCGCAGAGCCGGGATCGAGGGCGAGAAGAAGTACTCGCCGCCCTTGGGGAGAACCCAGTCCGTGGGGAGCGAGAGCTCGGCGGTCTGGTTGTTCGGGTCCGTGCCGGCGAGGGTGCGCACTGAGTCGTCGTTGGTCTGACCGATGATGGGGTCGAAACCGGGGGTGAAAGGCTTGTTGGGGGGGAAGCTGACGGTGTTCGCCCAGCCTAGGTGCAAGAGAGTAAGATGGCTGCATTGTGGGAACGGTTGCGATAGATCACTCACTCTTCTGAATGAACTGGAAGCCGTTCGGGATGGTGCTCTGGTATGCGGCGAAGATGAGGCCACTAGGATCACAGTTTAGATGCGCTAAGTGGAACTTTTTTAAAGAGAAGCATACCGGTCGAGCGCCGTCTTGCCGGAGGCCGCCTCTTGCGGAGTCACTTCATCACCGAACTGAACACCACGGCGGATGATGCGCCGCGTCTCCGTGGAAAAGCTGATCGGCGGGTCCTCGAGATCCGCGCGAGGGTTGGTCTTGCGCGTGTGCGCCGCGAAGGGGCAACGAATGGTGGTCGTCTGGTCATCGGTGAAGGCGTACCGGAAGTTGTTGTTGCGGGAAGCGTCCGCGCCCAACGCGGGGTCGTCTTGAGTGGGCGCAAGGTCGATCGGCGCGCCTATGAACACAGGGTTCAGTACAGAGCGACACAGATAATGGCCCGTGGGTGGGATGCCTTACCGCTCTTCCAGCGGCCCATGAGGCGAGCGCCGAGGAGCTCACTCCCCTGGTCCGGCGTGAGACCGTTGCCCGTGAGGGCGTTGCCCTTGAGGAAGTTGTTGAACTCCGGGACCAGCTGGAAGAGGTAACGGAGGGCAAGGAAACTGCCATCGATCGCCCACGAAGGGCGGCCCGTAGTGCCGTCACCGTCGCGGCCGAGGAGGATAATGCCCTGGCGGACAGTCTCCTGTCCGGGGTTGGGGTTCGTGTCAATGCCCTCGATCGCGGGCTGCGAGATACCGTCGAGGAAACCGAAACTGTACCGCCGTATCAGAACTGTTCCCCACATCTGAGAGAAGAGCTGACGTACTGCTCGTGGCCATCCTCGAGGCCGGGGCGAACCTTGCCTATGAGCGTGGTCACTTCATGGAGGGTGGCGTTGGAGGCGCCGACGCTGAAGATGCGCTCGATCACAACACGGGTCTCGGCGATGGTCGCATTGCAATCGCCCGAGATGAGGATCACACCGTGGATGTTGCCCTGCAAAAAGGCGGGGAGCCAGTCGGGAACGAACTTGCCACTCGCAGTCGAGCCCGGATCACCCAGGTTCTGAGCGTCGGCCAGCTGGCCCTCTTTGAACGCAGGGTCGAGGAGGTCATCGGTAATTCCCAGCTAAATTTGCAAGCAAATGAGCAGGGGTATCGGGGTGAGGACATGGATCACCGCACCTTCGTCAAGCCAGCCTGGGAGAACGCAACGTTCACGCCGGAAAGCTTGATCAATGCGGGGGTCTTGCCCTGCTCCTTCGCCGCCTTCTTGTTGTTGGCGATCTTGGTGCGGTCCTGCTGTACCTGGGTGGTCGTGGTGATCAGAGGGATGAGGTTGTTGAGGGCCTTCCTGAAGCCGGTGACGTTGTCATCAATCTGGAAGATGATGTACTGCTGGGCCTTCTTGGGGAGACCGACACTGGACAACAGTCAGCAGCCTACTCGACATGGAGTCAAGCCGGATCCTTACAGAATATCGCCCTGAACATTGGCGGGATCGAAAGCGGGGACGGTGGAGGACATATTGAGTAGGTGAACTGTGTGCGGCAAATCAGTGATCCAACCAGACTCTGAGTGTGGGGGCGGCGTACAGTGAGAGAGGGAGATCTGAAAGATGGGGGACCTATCAGCCTGACCAACCCTTGTTATATGTGTGGTCGCCACTCCGCGCTAAATACACACCAGAGCTGCGTGTCCGGTACTCGTCCTAGTCGCCGCCGCATCTAGTCACACACCGAACGCGGGAAGCACCGAAATCTATCCATCGTTGGGGGATGGCCACCGAGCGCCGCTTCTCCGCCGAGCCGCAACACCGCACAACAAAGTTCCGGACTCCATTCACGGTCAGCGGGCACGTCTCCAGCCATCGTCTAAGACGGCTCTCCATCGCGCACGCGTCCTCGTGTCCGTAGACGTATTCGCCGCCTGGCCGGCGCAGCCAGCGTTTGGACCAGTTTCATGTTGACACAGTCCTCCGAGACTCCATCGGAAGGTCAGCCGGAATACGTATAAGCCAAGAACTCCATAGACACACCTCTCCGCTGGTCGCGCTGCACTGCGTGGAGGAAGTGCGCGCCCTGTGCCGGGGACTGGGTAGGTCCTGACAAACAATGTACTAGACCGTGACATCGCCGTAGCGCGATCCTGCACGGCGGTAGCGCTAACGTGGGAACCGCGAACGCCACACCGACCGCCCAGCAAGGTCTGATTCACTCAACGGTGCAGCGCATCTTCATATTGGCAATACATGCTACAAACCGAGCACAAGCACTGCTGCTCGTGAACGTACTGCGTGCGCAGTCCGTGCCTCTTCTTGAAGGGAGCCTAAAGTGGCTGGCGCGAACAGAGGGGGGCGGTGAACCCACACCCCTGGAATGTGATAAAGTCTAAAGGGAGTGGCGATGTTCAGCAAGCTTCCTTCATACCCCACCATCACAAACTCGGAGGCTCACCGCGCTACGCCCAGGCCGACGCCATCCGGGAACACCGCCCACATATAGCGCCCGCCGAAGGTGCTCCATGTAGACTCGGCTCCGCTGATCCCGGACCTCCTTGACATATCCTGCAGCTGAGCTATCCGAAGATACTCATTGGCTATTGTTCTCTCTCGCGCCGACGAACGCGAGCGCATCAACCGGACGTCGAAGTCGATTTTGGCGCCTCTGGTCGGTCGAATGCCGGTAATGTGAACGGTACGAACGTTTGAGCAACAGCTTCTGCATGCTAATGGCGTGCGACGCAGGGAAGAATGTCTCGCCCCCGCTCTCATCGCTATGACCGGCTTCGTTTTACGTGAGTACTGCCAAAACACAAACCTTGGCCCTGGTGCACACCGGTGTTCTCGCCCCGCAGCGCAGTCGGCCCGTGGCAGGACAATTGGGGCGATGTGTAGCTCGTGCGCCCATTCTGCAGGAAGAACCAGGCAATACTATACGAGAGGTAATCGGCAATGCTCGCACCTGGTACTGTACTCGTACACGTCTCTAGCATCTATCCATCAGCCGAGCAGGCCGTCCACCTTCGAACCCCATGCAGAAGACGTCGTTGATTCACGACGGGCCCAGAGCCGGAGCGCCAGGTGGAAGTGGTCCTCAGAGCGCCGGACAGCCGCCACACATTCCGTGGCCGCAGCCCCAGCAGCTCGCGACGCCCACACCCGCAGTGCGGAGCACGAGCGAGATGACGCTCACCACCCCCTCGCCCAGCACGAACCCACTTGCAATGATGATCAGCTTGATCCCTCCATTCTCCCGTCCGACGCGCGTGTAGTAGACGTGCTCGACGATACCCCCGATCAGCCGTGCGAGCGAGAACGAGGGCGTGTTGAGGAAGCCGATCGCGAACGCCACGCCCGACGGAATCCACTTCGCGTATGGCGATCCCCCACGAGTGGCGTACGTCTTGAACCCTGCGATGATGGAGAACAGGACGGCGAAGATGCCCATGAACTCGCCGCTCTTCTGCGGGAGCTCGCCGTCGCCTGTGTGCGCCGCCTAAGTAAAAAAATCGTACGAGCAGGAATGTGAAGCACGCACGAAGCAGCCGCGCGAGACCGAGCCACACGTATGCCGTCGGCGCGGGGAACGAAGGCCCTGGTATTTCGTACGCGCGCTGGTACAAGGTGTATGCAGTGGTGGTCACGACAATCGACAGGCACGAGCCGATCAACTGCCCGAAGAACTGTGCACGAGGCGAGGCGCGGATAAGGTGACCCGTCTTCAAGTCTTGCATAAGATCGCCCGCCCTGTCACGGAATCAATACGTCGCGCCGCTCCCCTCGAGGAAGAACACGTACTGCTGCGCACCGGCCTCAGCGACGCCGCCGGCGATAATGTTGGCCACGATGTTGCCCGGCTGGATCCAGGCGAAGAAGAGCTGGCTGATCTTGCCGAGGCCGCTGACAGGATTGAGATCCGTCTCCCCTAGAGCGCGCACACTGCCGCCACAAGTATTTGCGTTCAGTCGACGCCATAAACCTTAGAAAAGGCGATTTCAACGCACCCGAGGACACTAAGCAGCCCACCCATGATGAACCCAATGAAGGTCGCCCACGGCTTGATGCCCTCGTGTCCGAAGACCAGCCACACCAGCGCCGTGCCCGATATGATGCTTCCTCCGAGACCCCACAAAACCCATTGCGTTGGGACCAGCCTGTCGTCCGTCTCGACCTCTTTGCTTTCCTTCGCCGGTGAGTCGTCGTCCCGTAGTCCGATCGCAGCCTTCCAGACCTTCGTATATGCAATCTCATAGATGACGGGGACGAGCGAGACCAAGCTATCCGAGCACATGATCGCGAGGGACACCCAAAGGATCCAGCCGCGTGAGCCCGTAGTCATGTCACCAACGGGTCCTGGTGCCCAACCCGAGTGCTTGGCCAGTGGAGATAGAACGCCCCATCCGACAAGCATGCCCTACAATACGGTGAGATATGCTTTGTGAGAGATGGCTAGACCCTCACAAGGTTCATACTAAGCGTCGTGGGGAACCCCATGATGATGCCTTGGCCGATGTACGACAGACTGGGCGTGAACGTCCATAGCCACGCCGATGCCAGATATGAGCCGAAGAGCGGCACGGAGAACACTACGGGGAAGAAGTAAGCAGCAAGCTATATGCTGCTTGGTGAGTCGTCATATTGTACATCATTCGTGGTATGCACCCACCGTCATTATCCCTGAAGCGGCGAAACTCCAGGACAGTGCGCCCCAGCCCTCCTCTTCCGCAACCTCGGCCTCAGGCGCATGTAGTGCGTCCGCCTCATCCGCTTCAGCGACATAGGCTATCGCCTCGTCGTCTTCGCTGGTTGCAAGCACGTTATAGCCACGTCGATGACGTACGGTAGTCTCGGGCGGAGGGAGATGGTGCAAAACGGAGATCAACTGGCCCGTAGCGGTGCCGGATGGGAATGCAAGTTGCTCTTCGATGATGACTTGTTTTCGCAGCGGCGGCGAGAGGAATACCCTGTGAAGTCTTGTTAAGCATGCATGTACTGACGCCGCATCGAGCAGGGGCGCGATTCTTGATCAAGTCCAGGCACTCATAGAAATTCCTGAACGACTAGAGGCCTTCCCCCAAGCATACCCAGACGCAGAAAAGTGGAAGACCGTTGAGCCGCTGCCGACATATCCAGGACAGGAATTAGCTAGTGGTCTGCCCTGTGTAGGTCAGCACGCGTGCTTTTGGCGACGGCGTCCGTCAATGGCTTTGCCATCCTACGATTCCGATCCGTGACACGCTGGGCGGCATAACGTGGAAGCTCGTCCAGCAATGCCAAGATGTCCGAGGGAAGCCTGTGAATTTCCGATACAGAAGCGTGATACGCACCCAAAGAATGCAACAGCGCATGACCAACCCACTGCAGCTATCCAGGAGAGGTGAATTGGCGGTACACCATCGCGCTCCTCGTCGAGCAGTCCCAAAGCCGGCAGAATGCCCACAAAACCTGCCGCGAGCGGCATCTACGAGGTCTCTTCAGCCGCGAAGAGATGGATCTGGTAGATATTACTCACCGTGCCGGTCGCAACCGCCGTCGTCTGCAGAACGACGTTCTCCTGCGCCGTGATGGGTTTGGGCAAGAACTTCGAGAGCAGGAATCCGATGAGAGCGGACTGCAGCGACATCCTATAGCGGTTCGGAATATGAATCGCGTACACGGTGCGACATGACTCACATGCTAATCCATCCGGTCTGCAGGCCGAAATATAGATTCGTGAAGCATAGCAGGCATCCGATGAGTAACCCTAGAAGCACGGCTCGTAACTGACACCCGGTCGAGTCGTTTTTTTGAGCAAACAGTCAAGGATATGAGAGATAAGAATACACACTGTAAAATCCCCTTGACCAATCTCCGAGGAGCCATCGGCGACACGGCGAGTGCGCCTTCCCAAACGTCTGAGCGAAGGATGAGTACTGTGCCTCGCTCAGCGATGCCTAGGGGTACATACCTTAAACATCCCGTAATTGACATTATTTCTGTCTCGCAGGTATCATCAGGATGGCAGACAGACACTGGAGTCACTTGGTGAGGTCCTTGGTCGCTGGTGGCGGAACGAGTCCAGGGATACTCCGACTCGGAGTGCTATCCGGCATGGACGCCGGCTCCGTAAGCCAGAATAGACGCGCGCGAACGCGTCTCTATCGCGGGCGCTTAGACGACGCGTGTCGATCACATGACCTCGAGATTTGCTCATCACGATTCGTTTCTGCGGAAATCTATTCTGAGGCGGAGGCGGTATAAATACACGGAAAACTGTGCTACAAAGGCGGGACATGGAAAAGCTAGTAGTGTTCGTGGTAGGGTCGTCAAGAATAGTGTATATACAGCATCCGCTCAGTGGGATAAAACCGTCCGGAATGTCCGTGCGAGAATCTAGGTCGCCCTGACGGCGACGTGGATGACGCCTCACGCCAACACCAGCCATGCACCACCCGCGACCGCCGCACAAACACTAGAGGCGATGCCGAACCACTTGTGCTGAAGGGTCCACCGCGGGGAGGCAGCGCTGACTTCTGGCGCGACGGTGTTGGTGCCAACCAGACCCTGCCATGAGCTGAAGGCTAGTACGGTTCCAGCAGGTGCGCTGACCCAGGTGCTTGTGGTCACGAAGGTAGGGGTGAAGGTGTCTACAACCGCAACAGTGTCGCCTAGAGAGGTTGTATAGCGGTTAGGCGTCGTCTGCAAATATAAAGCGCTCCTGCTTACCTCCGGCATCCGTGGTGGTGTACGTGTAGACCGTTGGTCCAGCGTCGTCTGAGGTAGCCGCAGGCACTCCCACGGGGCCTTGCTGGCCGTCAGCAGCGGTGGTAGCAGTCGTAGCGACAGCGGTCGTGGCGGCAGCGGTCGTGGTGAGTGTTTGTCTGAAAGAGGTCTGAGAGCAAGCACTACGAGCGTATAGCAAGGGATACGTACAGAGTCTGGGTGGTAGGAAGACCAAGTGCTTGGTCAATTGTGATGAACTCAACGACCGTTTGACCAAGCCTAATGCAAGCGGGTTCTGTCAGTCAGGCGCAGCATAGGGCGAGGCGCTAGGCACTCACGCGTCGACGACCGTAGTGGACTGAGCGTGTGCTGAGCCAACCGAGAGCGCCAGCAGAGAAAGAACAAATGAGAAGGGTCTCATCGTGAGCGTCGTGAGTCTGCGTGTGTGTGGTCGTGGTGGCGGTTTGAGAGCAAGAGCGGTGGAATGCGCGGTGACCGGCGTACGCAGCACGGTGGAGCTGGACAAGTGCCAAAAACAGCGTGCGAGCTAAGAATGAACGCATGCCGACGGATGCCGCGGGCAGTTGATAGGCGAGATCTAAGTCGATTAAGACTCCGCGTAATCTGAGAATCGCGAACGCGCTCTTTTTCTCTTTTTGCTCACGAGTCGTCGGGCGAAAACTCGATGCAGCTTGATCGATGTCTGCACCTTTTCGCTCTGCGCTCGTCCTTCTCTCATCTTTCCGTCCCACCACCATCTCCCCTCCTCGCATATCGCGCTCAGGGCCCCCTCCACGCCCTCCGTAGCGCTTTTCACACCTCCAGCGCAGTTTCTGCCAAAAAGAGAAACGCGATGCCGCCGAAGAAGACCGTTGTAGAGAAGAAGATCCTCCTCGGGAGGCCTGGTAACAACCTGAAGATCGGTATCGTAGGTCTGTTTCAGTTATCATCCCTGTTGCCGCTGTAAGTGACCTGTGACGTGTCTTCAGGTGTACCGAACGTAGGAAAGTCGTCCTTCTTCAACACGCTGTCGAAAACAGGTCGGTACTTGTCCGGAAACGCGCGACACGAACGCGACTTGACCTCCTGGATTGCCAGACCTCGGAAAAGCGGCCAACTTCCCTTACGCTACTATTAACCCTGAGGTCAGCACTTCCTGACCGTGCTAGCGATTACGTGTCACTTGCAGTGATCGCTACGCGGTCGCCATGAAAAGTTTGCACAGCGCTCATGCTCCCGTCGTAGGAAGCGCGTATCCCCGTCCCCGATCCTCGTTTCGAATGGCTCTGCGAGACCTATAAGCCCACGAACAGGGTCCCGGCCTTCCTGACGTGTATCGACATTGCCGGTCTGACTGCCGTAAGTTTTCATATCCACCGAACACAACCTATCGACTAACCTCTTGTGAAGGGCGCGTCAACAGGTGCTGGTCTCGGCAACGCCTTCTTGTCACACGTCCGCGCTGTCGACGGTATCTTCCAAGTCGTGCGCGCCTTCGACGATGCCGAAGTCATCCACGTCGAGGGCGATGTCGACCCGACTCGTGACATGGACATCATCTCTACCGAGCTTCGGTTGAAAGATATCGAGTGGGTCGAGAAGCATCTCGAGGGTCTCAAGAAGACCGGTCGTTCTCTCGGCAGCAACAGTCTTGCCGACAAGGCCAGGAAGGAGGAGATCGCTACCGTCCAGAAGATCTACGAGGTCCTGACCAAGGAGAACAAGGACGTGCGCAAGGTCGACTGGAACAACAAAGAGGTACGTGTCGACGTCTTGACGGATTTCTTAGTATACATTTTGTCTTTTCTTGTGATGACAAAGAGCGCCTATGCTCGATAACCCAGCTCGTTGAAGGCGGGAGTAACGCCCCATTATGCCCATGAGATCACGGATTCCTCTGACTTTTTTCCCTCGCTTTCTCTCATTATTCTTAAGTCGGTCATATCCAGACGCTGATTGCATCCTCTCCTGCAGGTGATTATTTTCCAGATACCCAGCTTTACAGCCCTTCTTCCCTGATGACAAAGAGTCCAAGACTCGATAACCCAGCTCTTCGATGGCGGGAGTAACGCCCCAATATGCTTATGAGAACATTTTTGCTCTGATCTTCACCGTCTCGCACCGACATCTTTACCAGATGCTGACTCAATATCCCCCATAGATCGATGTCGTCAACGGTCTCCAGCTCCTTACTTCCAAGCCCGTCACCTACCTCGTGAACCTCAGCGAGAAGGACTACATCCGCAAGAAGAACAAGTGGTATGTCCATGCACTCCCCGACGATTGAACATCGTGTAACAATAATCTTTAGGCTCCCGAAGATCAAGGCTTGGATTGACGAGCACAACCCCGGCGACCCCCTTATCCCCTTCTCCGTCGCACTGGAGGAGCGCTTGGTCGGCATGTCCGACGAAGAGCGTGCGGAGGAAGAGAAGAAGATCGGCACCACCAGCGCACTCGGCAAGATCACACAAGCTGGTTACTCCAGCTTGGATCTCATCCGCTACTTCACCTGTGGTCCCGTCGAGGTCCGCGCGTGGACAATCCGCAAGGGCACGAAGGCACCACAGGCCGCCGGTGTCATCCAGTAAGTCGCGCGTATGTATGCTGTTGGGTTGAACGTCACTGACGATCTTTTGTAGCTCGGACTTCGAGAACAAGTTCGTCTGCGGTGAGATCATGAGCTACGAGGACCTGCGCGAGTACGGGAGCGAAGCCGCCGTCAAGGCCGCGGGCAAGCTCCGACAACAAGGAAAGCCGTACGAGAGTAAGTCGACATTAGTTGTTGCAATTTTGCCGTGGTTGACACCTTTTGAAGTGATCGACGGCGACATCGCCTACTGGAAGTCGGGCGCGTAATTGGGTATCATAGCATATAGCGAGCGTAATGTATATGCGTTTGGTTCCGTGCGGTGTAGGATCGTGTACAGTGCAGCAGTCGAATGCAAACATTCATACAGCATCATCGAACGATGACCTATCCTCCATGGGAATCACATAGCGTCCGCAAGCAAACGCGGGAGAGGCGAAATATCCGCACGAAGCCGACGAGGTGGGAAAATTGGGTGGCAGAGCAACGATATCGAATTCACCGGGTGGATCAGACCCTCGCTCGACGCTGCAAGACCGCGCGCTACCGTGCCTTGGCCGTCTTCTTCTGCGGATCCTTTCGTGGTGAGTCTTGAACAGGTTTAACACAAGCTTCCGCATGCAATTTAATACTTCAGCGACAATCCTGACGATGCAAAAGACCCTCAAACGAAAGGGTCCAGGACGCGGCAAGACAAGGTACCCGGTCGATGGCGCGCGCGACTGAAAGTTAGCGCCCCGGTCCGCCAATGGGGGCGTGCTTGGTCGGTGTTGAGCCTAACGCCTCCGCCGGCATCGCACATTATCAAGCCGTCTTCTATCGATTCGCTAACTCTGACATCAAGTTCGGAAATATAGCGGCTGCTGCTGGGTGTTCAACGTTTCAACACATTTGAAGTACTGAATCAAGCCATACACGCCGGCGTCTTCCCAGCAATCACTGACACCGTTACTTCAAAGCTTCACCGCTTACAGGCTGCACGACTGCCACTACGACCTGACTTGCAACAGCTGAGATGGCACGAGCTCCTGCTTGTGCTCGACCGGGGCATGGCTCAGGAGCGAGTGACGTTTTGCGACTTCGCAATAGCAACGCAAAGGCAGGAAACAGGTCAAAGTTCCGGTAAGACGCAAGGTTCCTTCAACTCATGGACATGATGCTCAGAAGCACCCCGCGCTCTTCACCTCATGGGAGTTCAAGGGGAGTGAGTCTGTTTGCCTGCCGCGATGCTCCTACGAGCCCGGTCAAAAACCAATGCGGTGAATTGAACAAGTAAATTTGAACCGCTGGTACACGGTTACGCTTGAAGCACGACATGCCAATACCGAAGTACCTGACCAAATCTATTCGTGGACACCGTCGCGGAACAGTTCACTGACTAACCTACTCATACACAGGTAAAGAACTCGCCGAAGGCTACGCCTCTCAGCGCTGGGAGGCCACGCGATCATTGGTGCGACGTCCTTATACTTCCCGAACGAACACTCCCAGACCCTGCTGACCCTCCTTCGCCTGCGGGAAATGGCAATCACTGACATATATGATGAATAGAACGCGCTTCGTGACACCGCTCTACGTGTTCAGCGAGCCGCTGGTTGTAACGGCGACTCCACATAAGTACTGTGTCTGGCCTCACGCTCACCTTGTGCAAACAATGATGTTGGAGGCAGCGGTGTATATTAGACTATGATACCGCCGCCGGTATCGTGCGTGATTAGCTCGTCCAATACGAGAACGCTGATTTCACTATTCCCATATTAACATATGAGCCAGGCTTCGTGGTCAGGTACGGGTGGAGATATAGCGGCTGCTGCAGTGGGAGTTCGTTGAACAAGCTGGCAGTACCGAATCAAGCTGTGCGCGCCGGCGTCTCTCGTTCTTACTCCGCTTGGCGTCTAACGTTACCTCACCGCTTACTGCACGACCGCCACCATGATCTTCCTTGCGACAGCTGAAATGCTGCGAGCGTCCGCTTGTGCTCGGCAGGGGCCTGGCACAGGGGAGAGTGACGTTTTTCGACTTCGCGATGGCAGCACAGAAGCAGGGACACAGGGCAAAGTTCCGCAGGACTCCGGCAAGCGGCAAGGTTCCTTCAAACCATCGACATGGAGTTCAGAAGCAGGGCCCGGCAACGCACGCTTTCAACCTCATGGGAATCCAAAGGGAGTGCGTGTGCTGGC
Source organism: Trametes versicolor FP-101664 SS1 (assembly GCF_000271585.1). NCBI lineage: Eukaryota > Fungi > Basidiomycota > Agaricomycetes > Polyporales > Polyporaceae > Trametes > Trametes versicolor. Next base: position 2,136,632 of record NW_007360327.1, read on the forward strand.
CTGCCGCGATACTTTTTAAATGTGTAGTCAATGCTGGCATGGAGAAGTAGATCCAATCCGCTATGCACTGCTGGCACATCGTACTTTGAGTACTGTGTATGCATGCGCCTGGTAGCCACAGCACAGATTGGCTCACAGAGAAGCGAAAGGCTCGCCACTACCCTGCTCATGTTCACCGGTAAAGAACCTACCGAAGGTTACGCCTCTCAGCGCCAGGAGGCCACGCGATCGCTGGTACGACGTCCTTCTACTTCTTGAACGAAGCTCCCGACCCTGCTGACCCTACTTCTCCTGCAGGGAATGCAACTCCCATTGACGTTGGCGATGAATGGAACACCCACTATGACACCACCCTGCGTGTTCAGCGAGCCGCTGGATGTAACGGCGACTCCAGTTGAGGACTGTGTTCGGCCGTGGCACGTTCACCTTTGCAATGAGCTTCTCGTGAGACTGGTGGCGTCGAGCAGTATAAAGGTTGGTCTAAAGTGCAGATGATGTACACCACTCCTCTCAGTCTCTTTCTAGTGAGCCTTTCCCCTCTGGCGTATACCGTGCATAGACTCAGCTCACTTAGTCACAGACTCACCATGTCTTCCGACGCGCTCAACTTTGACGACATCCAAGGCGATATTCTGTAAGATTTCCTTCGCTGTCTCTCGATGCCGAGCTCATCCTTGACGATCTTTACAGCGTTGGTCTGCCGAAGAGGGTGCAACAGTATATCATTTTCCAGATTGGCAGCAATGTCGCCGGGTTCAAACAGGCCCTCACGCAGCTCCTCCCGCTCATCACTACGACCACCCAGGCTATGCAGAACCGCGCCGCCATTGCGGCTAATAAGAAAGCAGCGCAGGAGCAGGGCAAGACCCCTGAGCTCCTTAAGATGAGCGGCGTGAACATCGCCTTTTCTCATGTTGGCCTTGCCGCGGTGAGCAATTTGTATAACACGTAATGTAGCTGTCATTGACGTATACATGGAAGCTGGGTATCAACGACAACATCCACGACGACCTCTTTACGAACGGCCAGCAGGCAGACGCCCAGTCCCTCGGCGACCCTGGCACAAGCTCGGGATTCCCTATCAGCCACTTCACGCCCAGCTGGGACCCTGCATTCTTGAACAAAACCCACGGCGTGATCATCATCGCCGGCGACTCCGACGACACAGTGGCGAGCGTCCGCAAGCAGGTCGAGGCCATTTTCAATGTCGGCGGATTTAACGCTACTCTGAGCGAGGTGATCACCCTCAGCGGGTCTGTGCGCCCCGGAGACCAGAAGGGCCACGAGCAGTGAGTACACGTGAATGCCTTGTGTCGCCGCCGTGCTGATTACTGGTGCGCCAGCTTCGGTTTCATGGACGGCATCTCGCAGCCCGCCGTCCAGGGCGTCGACACGTCCCCGAACCCCGGGCAGGACACCGTCCACCAGGGGGTCATCCTGTGCAAACGCGACAACGACAATACCAGTTTGCTCCGCCCGGCTTGGGCGAAGGACGGGAGCTTCTTGGTCCTGCGCTACCTCTTCCAGCTTGTCCCAGAGTTCAACGTCTTCCTGCAAAGCAACCCCATCAAGGAGGCCTCCCTCACGCCCGAGCAAGGCAGCGAGCTGCTCGGCGCCCGCCTCATGGGACGATGGAAGAGCGGTACGGGTGTCTTCCGCGCCGAACTCCCTCGCTACTTTTTCTGATAGTGTGCGCGGGTGATTCTTAGGTGCCCCAGTCGACATCGCTCCCTTCCAAGACGACCCGGTGTTGGCCGCAGACCCCCTGCGCAACAACAACTTCAACTACACCGCCGAGAACGACAACCGCGGGGCCAATTGCCCGCTCGCGGCGCACACGCGCAAGGGGAACCCGCGCCACGATCTTCAGGACATGCCCATCCCGATTCCGCTCGAGCCGCACCGCATCATCCGCCGCGGTATCCCGTTCGGACCTGAGGTTACTGCAGACGAGGCTGCTTCCGGAAAGACTAACCAGTCGCGGTACGTGCGCCTTGCCAGGACGCTCAGTGCAACATTCTGACTATGTCTGCTACAGTGGGCTCATCTTCGTCTGCTACCAGAGCAACCTCGCCGACGGATTCACGTTCATTCAGAAGAGTGCGTCATCTTTCACACCGCCTCGCCCGCGCATCCTATATATCAGATCTGACGCTCTGTGCACACAGCTTGGGCGAACCAGCCTCTGTTCCCGCTGAAGGGCCTGGCCCCGCCCGTCCCCGTCCCCGGCTTCGATGCGATCATCGGGCAGGCTACGGACGAGACGTCGCGCACCATTGCGGGCACGGACCCGCTCAACTCGACGGGCACCCTCCACCTGCCCACGGAGTGGGTCGTCCCGCGGGGCGGCGAGTACTTCTTCTCGCCCTCACTCCCGGCCCTCCGGTCCACGTTCGCCCAGGCGTCTTGAATGCGCGGTGGGTGCGCAGAACGATCTGTGTATGTAGCGCAAACCCTCCGAGTGCCGTGTCTGTAAAATTGGTTTCAGCTGTACTATCAGTATCACGGTCATTAGCTAGCATCGCACTCAGTCTCAGGCTACCGGTCAGGATGATATGCCGCGCCGTGATGTCATTGTACGAAATACGGAGGTCGGGGTCGTGGAATATATACTCGTTGACCATATCTGAGTGCTAGGGGCCACGGATTTCAGCGAAGCAGTCGTACAAATCCAATAATGACAGACAGACTACCGATCACAATACATAAAGCATGATACACAAGATAGCAAATCTGGCGACCAAGACAGGCGAAGGCGGATTGACTGGGCTCCTACCCAAAGTACGCCCGCTCCGCCCCCTTTGCCTCTACATCCCTTGTCACCATTTCCATGCTTTCTGCGTCGGGCGCGCAACCGATAGACTGCTCCGTGTGGACCTTGATCTCGAGCGCCGAGTCCATCGTGATCGCACTTGCGTTGACGTTCGGGATCCTGTGGGTGTGTGGCAGCTGAGGAACGTTCCAGGTCTGCGCCGACGTCGAGCGGTCCTTCAGCGCCGACAGATTGAGAGAGGAGGCGAAGCAGTCGTCCTGGACCTTGTCCATGAGCCCCTTGCGCGAGTTCAACCTGTTGTGCGTCGCGTCAGATGGTATAGAGACTCATCCTGAAACGGTGTGCTTACACTGCCAACAGAGAGTTGGCGTAGACTGTCGAGGGTCGTCAGTTATTAGGTGCAACAAACAGGCCGTAATGAGACTACCGACGTTTCGCTGCGATGATGTTGAAGCCTGAATAGATGAGGTTCTTGGGCATCACCAGGGCCTGTTACAGCGCATGTTAATGTCGTCTATCACATGTAGACACAGATGGAGGAAAGACTCACAAAAATGAACGACAGAAGGCTAAAGATCCTGTAGCATCGATAACGCCGTTAGCAAATAGGACGCCATTTTTGCGATATAGAAGGTAAATACCCCGTCAGAAGCCCTGTAGCAGACACCTTAATTAGTCGCTGGCCTCGGCCTTCCACGTCCACAGGAGCCTACGCACCCGTGTTGACTGCATAGATGATCAGCACATCAATCAACGAGTCCGTCCTGTGATTGCGGCAGACATGAACTCGGAGGCCACCTTGTAATACACGGAAAACCAATGACCATACCTCTTGAACCCCGTTCGGCTTTTCTGCAGGACGTGAATCAACGTCCCCGTGAGCAGGGAGTCGACGAGGACAGCGACGCCAAATCCTGCCGACGTCATCCACTGTCTCGCTGTTAGTTCAAGCCCCTGCACTCGGACAACTCCGACAAATGAGTAGGCTTACCGCAACCTCCTCAAATGATGCGAACGTGGGCCGGATGAACCTGAGGTAGTTCGTTCAATACGATGTCTCTCGCAAAGACAGTCTGTGGCTTACGCTTCGGCCGCCGCGGCTACACCATATGCCACACAATGTAAGATCCGGGACTCATATTTCAGAGCACTGACACTCACCAACGCCGAAGCCTATGCATTCAAAATGAGCCACTGCGACTGATTATTTCCGGGAAACTCACCAAAAATGGCTAGCATGAGGATGGGCTACCACGGATATGTTCGATGAGCTAGCCTAGAATGCTAAGGTTCGTTTTTACGCACCGCGACTACTACGAGCACTCGGAAATGGCCCCCAACTGGCACCAATCGTCAGGCGCAGACATGGGACACAATGTCATGGACGTACTGAGGTAGACCCGACGAGTGAAGAAGCTTGAAGCAAGTGAGGATTAATTGCTTTCCGATGAGAATGGGCGAGGGTCCCACCTCTCGGAGACGATGATCACCGCCACCTACACCGTAACGACATCATTAGAATAGAGAACAAAAAGTAGGCGTCGTGAGACATACCGTGGAAACCGGTAAAATCTAAGGTCATCACATGAATTGAGCTCGAGTGTATATTCATGCATGTGTTCCACAACTTACTCGAATAGACCTTCATAGTGGAGAACTTGGAATCAGCGGATGGCATCGTGTCGCTGGGAGAAACTGCTTACCAAACTCCGTCAAGCAGAGCAAGGGGGTCGAAGTAATTGGTCACCAGATAGTAGTAGCTGTCATCCCGATCAGCAAGCTATTCGGTGTTCCGGGGTGAGCTCGACTCACCAAACATGCATGCACAAGACGATATGAACAGTCTCCAGAACGCTGCAATGCGATCAGCATCCTGGCCCATCTCTGACTTTGGATCCGCTTACATTGTTGCGACAACCTGAGGTAGCACAGCATCGTGGTAGACAGTTAGTATCAATGGAAATGATGTTCAGATTGAAGCGTACGATCGCTCTCAACACCAGGGCATCTCCAGGGAAGAGTCGGAAATATCTGTACGTCTGATGTATGGTGAGTCCATACATGCTGTGAATTTGACATTGGTCATCGCCACATGAGCTCACGGACTCGCCAAACATGTCATCAAACAACTCACACAAGTCCGATAAACGTAGCGATCAGGAACACCCCAAAGGTATTGTCGAGAGACGGGACCTTCGGGAGGAGGTCCAGAGGGTTCACAGGAGCGGACGTCGAGGGGGCAGACATGGCTACCAGCAGTCACTAGCTGCATCGTCGCTCTACCTCTCACTGATATATACCACATTCAAGCCTGGCCCACGAGCGCTGGCTCCTCGGCGCGAGCGAGGACCGCATCCTGATGGTGTTGCTTCTAAGGTGCCGCCGACGCTGTAGGGCAGTGTCTATGTGGGTGCCATCTGGTTCCGTGAGAGGTCATCTGAGCACACGCATGGCTGGTTCATGTCAAGCCCTCGAGCTCGCATGTGAACTTAGTACTCGCTGCCAACTTGATCGGAGAACTCGGGTCTCTGGATCATGTCAGTCTGGAAATTCACGCTGCGTGCCGCCGCTCTCCAAAGTCTACCATCGACAGATAAGTGATGCATCGCAGCTACCATTGAACTAGAGGAATCAGACACACATATTTGACTGCTCCGGGGCTCCGCGCGGTGGGAAATCAATTTCCTGCGTGAGAGATCCATCATCTCCTAAGAAGCCTCTCAAATCTAGGCAGACGCGGAGAGGGATATTCTGAGCGTCGGTTTCATGGACTTCTCGTAGGGCGCTGTCGGTCATGGGTTTGGGCGGTGGCCGCCCAGCACCATTTTGAGTGTGACATCTGTTCCGCAGTCATGAATGAACGATGAGCTGATAAGAATGAGGAAGCCCACATTCGCAGAAGACTGGCTTTATGGTACCGCTGATGAGGACAAGAGCTCTCGGTTAGGAGATCCGTCCAGGGCGGGTTGAGCTAACCATTGCTTAAGCTGACTACCTGCGCGGGCGGCTCTCGCCGACGCTGTATTCTATAGCTAACGACGGCCAGCGTACTGGACATCCGTACGGCATGTAGAACTAGCGCCGCAGACTGGCCAACAGCGTTTCGCTGCCACAAGAGCCCCAACGTAGGGAGATTTCGGGACTTGAATCTGCCGGGCTCTTAATTCTCAAGCTCTGCCACACGTCGGAGGGCCCAACGAACCGGTCATTGAGAATTTGATGTTCCGCATGTTGCGTGATACGCAAGGAATAGAAACCTAGAAAGCACCCGTCAGCTCTCAGGGTCGCTGGGGGAACGAGGTGGCTGGACCTACCACCAACAGATCCATCATCGCAGAGTTCGGAGACATACCTTGCCTCGAACAGTGGCTCAGGGTGACGTATGACGAAGCAAAGGATCCGTGCGCAGGGTCAGGCGACGTCAAGGGCAGAAAGGGCTACACGACTGAATTATATAAAGGGTACATGGGGCGATTCATCGTAAGGTCATAAGAAGTCATAAAAATGGCGTGTACAGGAGCAGGTATAAGGTGCACCGAACCATCAAATACAAAGGCTGGCGGCGAAGAAAAGACAAGCAGAGGTATCATAGCTACGAGTTAACACGGAGCAGGCAGCAGCGCAAGGTATATCCGTCACAGAGACCAAAAAAAATAACGTACTGTTCGTGAGCAGTCCTCATCGCCTCGCCACATTCGTGGAACTCCGGTTCCTGATCCCACCGGTCACGTCCGTCTGCAAACGGCCTTCCTCGTCAAACGCAAGACTATTCCGGTATCCCGGACCACCCGCAATCCCGACATTACTGGCGTTCTTCTTTGAGTCGAGCGAGAACGCATTGCTGACGACGGGCATACTGAGGCGCCTGATCCAACCGCCCCTCGGCTTCTCCGGGCGGAGCGCAAGCGGCGGTTCGGTGGGCCGTGAGTCCCGACGCGGGAGATGATCACGAGTCTTGTACTTCGACGCCGAACAGGACTCGCATCCGCAGTAGGGTGCATGATCGGAAGGAGGTTGTAGGTTGGGGGAGGAGGGCTGACTTGAAGGTTGTCTCGACGACATCCCTTGAGACGGTGGGACGAGGTTGGTGCTACTCTGCGAGTACGAAGACGAGTATCGTGTATCGATGGAGGGCCGTTGTGTGGTGGATATCCGAGGACCAGACGTAGCTCGGGAGCCGTCGCTCACGTACCCATCGTTCCTGGTACCCCGAACATTGAGAAGCTGCTGGCGCTCCCTCTCGAGTTCGCGTGCGCGTTGATCGATCTCGCGCTCCTTCATCCGTAGTTCGAGGTCACGCTCGCGGAGCTCGAGCTCTTCCAACTCCTCGATGCGCTGTCTTCGCATGGCGATCTCATCCGAGGTCGGGGTAGGAGGGACAGACTGATAGCGTGTTGAGTCACGAGTACCCGATGTCGGTTCGGGCATGCGAGAATAGTTATCGACAGACGTTCTTGTGCGTTCCTGAGTAGGAGAGCCTGTCGCTTGTCGTGTGAGGCTAGGTGCTCCTGCTGTGGGTTCGTACCGGTGAGCCAAGCTCGATACACTAGTTGGGAGTCGGGGGAGTTCCCTCGGTGGCGGAGAGGAAGGTCCACCCTTCATAGACGCATCAGAAACGCCGAATCCTAGCAGAATAATCACTTACAGTGCGGGCATAGCGGTCGCGCAAAGCAGCAACTACACTTCCTTGGCTCTTCCCAGTGTCGCTTCGTTCCACGACTCTAGTGAGCGAAGGCTCCGCGGCTCGGGGCCTCGAGACATCCGCGCTTCGGCGCACACCAAACTCAGCATCGTCTGCGTAGTCCCCGCGCCTATACGCTCCCGACGTAGGGGAAGTTTGGTTAGTCGGAGATTCTGATAACGCTGGAAGTCCCCTCTCAGCCTGTGGGGGCTCCTGGTGATGCGGCACGGAGGAAGACTGCGAAGACGTAGGGGTCGCCTGAGCGTAGGGAGCCTGACTCTGCGACGAATTGTGAGCTGGGAAATCTCGACTATTCTTGTCATGCGAAGGGGCACCCGCGGAGGGTTGGCTGGTCGCGAAGGGAGGGGGAGTGAAGAGTTCGGTCCGGGGCGTGGGAGGAGAGCGACTGTCGTCTGTGAGGGCTGGGGTACTGACACTCTCTGGGGTCGGAGACTCCGTCAGGCGTGGGAATGGTGCGAGTCCTGAGCTACCTTGGGAGCCCTGGGAGAGTTCAGAGTGCGTTTCCTGAACGGGTGTGAACTTGCTGCCACCGAGAGGCGGAAGGGGGAAATGCGTTGGAGGAGAGGGGAACGCAGCAAGCGATGCCAGGGTAGTGGAGTGGCCTTTCCGCTCCTCGGTGTCTGCTACAGATGTCCGATCTTCCGTTTCTTTAGTGGAACCCTGAAAGGAACGATCATCCGCGGACGCCTGGTCTCCAGCAGGAGTCGGGGGGAAGTACTGTGGCGGAGGAACTGGCGACTGGCCGGGAGTGACTGCGCGAGATGTCGACTCTTGCTCCGAAGCGTTTCGCGACGAGTATTGTGGCGCGGGCTTATCCAAAGAGGGTGGGGCTAGATCTCGGGCAGGTTCCTCGAACTGCCCTGACTCGTGGTCGTTCGTCCCCGAAGGACTCGAAGGAACTTCGGACTCCTCTCTTGCACCATTGATGTCTGGCAAATCAGGGGGCATAGCGCCAGACCAGCCACCCTCGCAGAGGGCCTTCCACTGTCCGAGAGGGCCGACGGTAGGCGAGAACCTTCGTACGCTCTCGCAACTGCGGCCCCATTCCGCATCCGCGACGCGCGAGAAACCGGAGGCGAGGTTGTACATGGTAGCGCTGTGCTTCTGAGTGACCAAAAGGGCATGGTTACTGACGGCGCAATGAGCATATAGGCAGGCTGTGCGAGACAAGTTTACGCACTATTTCTCTCGGTTTACTTCAGGACCGAGTGTGCTGAGGAGATTGATGTATCGGGTATGCTCCTCGGCTGCGTCCCTAGGGTTCTTCTTCGCTTTACGCTCGTACACTTGCCCAGCTTGTTTGATCCTCTGGTTCGCGGACGCGATCTTCTCGTCATGCAGCCTCTCCTCTTTCTGCACACACGGTATAAAGATACAAGGAGATTGGACTGAAGGGGAATACTTACCGCAAGCTTCTTAAACCATTTCTTGACCTCCCCGCTCACAGTATCGCACTCCTTGTCCGCGTATTTCGCGAACTTCGCATCCACCTCCGCCATGGCTTCGAAGATCGTCGCGCTCGCATTGAGAGCGTTCGCTACATCCCATAAGCGCATGACGACATCTCAATACTGGTTCCATACATACCAGGTATCTCTGAAACGCATTTCGGGGATGCCGCTTCCCTCAGCGCCTTTGCCAGCTTCTTCTGGAGTTGGACGATAGCATTGGCAGCTTCGCAGTAGTCGTTCAAAATGTTCACAACAGACTCGAGTGTCTTGCAAGACTTGTGAACCTCCGCTCTTTCAGCAAGGGGCGTCGCCGCGGACGCCATACGGAGCGCTGAAGATAGCCAGGGCGGAGAGTACAGAGTAGCGATCGCGACCGGCTCGAGTGGTCTCACTGCATAGCTGCGGACCGCGCTTCGCGAGAGTTCTGTCGGAGACCGAATATCAGCCTCCCACTGCGGGTGCCTGACAGGACCTCTGATCTCCGCTGAGCCTCCGATCTCTCCAGCTCCGCGAAGCAGATCAAGCTGAGAGCCTGAGCCTCGGGCTAATTCCTACGAGGCTTTCTTCGACGGATCGACATAAAACAGGGAAGACGCTAATAGGAAGTGTATGTAGTTTCAATGGAAGTATAATTGCAGTGGAACCAGACTCGACACGCCTCTAATTAACAGTACACAATCGCTGAGGGAGTTTATAATAGGACAGACACGAGCAGCAGATTGTAAGACACCCCCTTCGTTTCCAGGCGAATACTTAATGGATAGTATGTAGAGTAGGTTTACCTGGGGGTTGAGCCGCGCAAAGATAAAGAATATCGAATGAGTGTTATGTCTAAAGGAACCTGAACCTGAATCCGCCGCCGCCGCCGCCGCCGCCGAATCACCCTGGTCGCGCCATTCAAAGCCTAGACTGCATCTGCAGCTGGCGTGCCTGCACCTGGGACGCCATGGTCTGCATCATAGTTCCCCACTGCGTGAGACGCACGACGAGGGCGTCGAGCTCCGCCTCGGTGTGCAGCGCGTGGACGGAGATCCGGATGCGTTCCTCACCGCGCGGAACAACGGGGTAAGGGATGCCCTGCACCGCGTAGCCGAGGGAGTTGAGGAAGTCGGAGAGCTGCATCGGGTAGCTGGTCATGATGGGCGTGATGGGGCTGATAATGTCCGAGGGGTAGCCGGCAGGGAGCGTCCGGTCGCGGAGGGAGAGCAGGTTGGACGGGAAGGGCTTCAGAGCCTCCTCCAACGCGGCCCGGAAGTACTCGCAGAGTCGGCGCAGCTCAGACCGACGCTGCAAGTAATCAATGTCAGTAAGAGAAACCATTTGAGGGGTCGCTTGAACTCACGTGGTCGCCCACGGGACCCTCGAGGTAATCGAACGATGCATTCAGGCCACAGATGAGGGAGATGGGGAGAGCAGTGGTGTAAATGAAGGGACGGCCATAGTTGATCACGTATTGCCTGATGATAGGGGAGGTCACGAAGACGGCTATGATAGGTATACGTCAGATATGGAATCAGTGCGTTTTCGGACCAATCAGAGACGTACCACCAGTGAGTGCGCGCCCCTTTCCGAACGTGTGGAGGACAGTGTGGATGCGATCCTGCAGCCCGAGGTGGTGCACAAGGCCCCGACCTTGCGGTCCAAAGACACCGGTGGAGTGTGCCTCGTCAACGAGGATGTGCGCGCTTTGCTTCGGGACGTATTTTTCGACGACTCGTACGATGTCCGGAAGCGGGGCGAAGTCGCCATCCATGCTATAGGTGGCCTCCACAGCAACAAAGAGCGTGTTCTTCCCCTGAGCAATCGACGGGTGTTCCTTGATGGCACGGAGAACACACTCCTCGAAAGACGTAGGGGAGTTGTGGGTGAAGAGGTACAGTGACTTGCTGGCGCGCGAGATAGCCATGCCATCCCGCGAAGAAGCGTGGACGAGTTCATCGAGGACAATGACATCTCCCTGCTGAGGTACAGAGTGCCAGAAGGCGACGTTCGCGTCGTATCCGGAGTTGAAGAGAAGGGCAGCAGGCGACTCGAAAAACCTTGCCATACGAGTCTCGAAGTCGAGGTGGTCGGAGGAGTTGCCACCGAGTAGCCGAGACCCTGCTACACCGAAGACACGGGGAGATTTGTTGAGCTTGTCCAGGAAAAGCTGGCGAAGGTCGGGGTCGTTGGTGAGGGAGAGGAAGTCGTTGGTGTAGACGTCGGGGCCGGCTGGGACCGGCTTCGCGAGGTCGAGAACCGGAATCTGGTGCTTCCTTCGTGTCTCCAGGGCCTGGTTCATAGCGGCCGCAAGAGGGGTGCTGATAGAAGCGAGAGAATGGCTCATGGCGGACGGATTCGAGGCAGGATTCGAGGCAGGGGAGGAGGTATTCGAGACGGGAGTCGGGTGGTCTGACGGTAGTGTAGACCTGCTTCCCGGCGACGCCTATTTGTACCATCGCCAATCCCTCCTGTATAACTCGGAGGTGCAAATGCCTGGCGCTGCGAGCGTTGACATGTTGAGATGGGTCCGTCGAGCGCAACATCACGTCCAACGAAGAAAGCCCAAAGTCGTGTCATGCAGTTCGTATTGGGAATTGGCGTTGTTTCAAGGCGGCGCTGTCTCCAGAGTGGCGCTGCAAAGGGCGCGGGTGGTCCCTGACCACACCTGCGGAGGATTTACGGTTAGTATCACACGGTTTTTCAGAGATGGTTGACTGACCGGGGAAGGTTTGGCCGCATGGTTACTGTCAGTTACGAACCTGAGCGCGTTTACCATTTACGATAGCGCCTGTGGTACCTATAAAGTACCGCATGCAGCGTCCTTTTGTTGACTGTTGTCCAGAATAAGGCATATGCGCTTTCTGGTGGAGAATTAGTCGTACTTCCGACTGACAAACATAGTCGACCACCGGAGGTTCAAGTTAACGAGCATTACGCGTATGGTGGTTGACCGTCTTGGAGGGAGAGGTAACGGACAAGCGCCCAAATCCCCGTATCACTTCCCGTGACGAGGAAGTAACGCTGTGACGTCACAGTATACGGGAGTGAGCGGAGGTGAGCGGGCGCCTTCGACGCATCCTCCCGCTTGTTGTCCTTTCCCTACCATCTCGCAAAAATATTCGAGTACACCATCGACCGAACTTGATCGCTCAACGCAGCGGATGACCCTCGCAGGTTTTCACAGGTAAATTTGGTTCTGTCACTTGCCAGGACCTTAGGGACAGTCTCTTCGCGGTCAAGACTCCGGCGTGGCGGATTGCAGTCAATCTTCGGCGCATGCACACAGCCAGCATCACCGATGATCATCTTGCTATGCCATCCATCGGAGCCCTGCGGGCTCGGCAATGTAAAAGCTTGCAGCCAATAGCCTAGTGCATAATCTAGACAGGTGTTGCCATCTCCCGCCAGCTGCATGTTAACGCCTCTGACCATTTCACAGCGCTCCGGCTTTTTCAACAGCGATGTCTGCCCATTGAGAAGGCTCTGTTTCTAGCATGTGTTTTTCCGACACCGGTTCCGAAAGTACATCGCAAAGTCGTCGCAATGGCCCGACAGTGATACGACAGTCGGGCCTCGGCTCATGGTCCAAATCACTAAACAACTACTATAATGATGGGTATATGAACCTGATTATCTCGCGATTCAACGTCCCCTGTGCTACGGCTGAAGGTAAGTTTTTTTGCGCTCTGTGAGTGACACCCGTTACCCGAGCTTAGGGTCTTGCTAATACTCTTACTCAGAACGTCGCAAGATTTCATTAAGGTTCGATCAAGAAGCAATTGCCAAAATATAACTTCTTGGAGGAGGGGCACCGCAGCCTCAGAGGTTCCTTTTGAGGATTGTCAGCTCACTTTTTAATATTGCACTGGGCTCCGCTGTATCCTTTGGACCGCCTGGCGCCCCTACTGATAGCCGCTCACATTGTCGCATTGTACTCGGCATCACATCACCCCCGCGGCGCGCAATCCGCCCGGGCCCTGCTGCGCCAGGCGGTGAAACCGCGCTTGTCGATCCCTTAGCTTCCGAAGTGCGCGGCGGATGCGGGTCTTATCACTGAACCTCCGGTGAGATGGTCTTACGAGAGCTCCATCTCCGAATTACTGCACCTAGCGCCATACGAAGTCGTGCCATGGCATTCAGGCACAAAACCACTCGACCCGCTTCTAGGTCAGCCTAAACTTACCTCACTTCCTTGGTGGCCACTTTCGCGACAGACTACTAAAAGAGCCTCTACCCTTTCCGGACGACATGTCCGGATACTCGCAGACAACAGAGACTATCCTACTCGCCGTTGCCAGCCTCCTGGTGGCAGCCTTCTGCACGCTGGGAACGATGCTCTTTGGAAAGAAATGGGATCCGCGGGGGCGAGTACGTATCGTCCATCTCGAGGGGGGCTGTAATGGCTGACTAGAAACAGCACTGTTTCGTAACAGGAGGCTCTTCCGGGACAGGGCTTGCCTTGGCTGTCATGCTAGCCCAGCGCGGAGCAGACGTTTCCATCGTCGCTCGCAATAAAGAGCGTCTGGACAAGGCCCTTGAGATCCTCGAGGTAGCTAGGCCTTTCCACCCCACTTCGCGTTTGCTGAATATCTTGCAGGCGGCGCGACAGACTCCGAAGCAGATTCTCAAGGCGTACTCCTTCGCAGTGGACTCGGAAGCGGGATCTCTTGCAGCCATCAAGGCAGCGAGCGAACCCTTCGAAGGACGCTGCCCAGAAGCATTCTTCCTGGTCGCAGGAGCCGCGCGGCCGTCATACTTCGTCGAGCAGGATGAGGAGCTGCTCAGAAACGGGATGCAGATCTCGTATTGGGCTCAAGCGTGCACGGCGCTGGTACGTTCTGCTTCACGTGGTCTGCGGCAGATTAGTTTACTCGGGACGACTGTGTAGGCTGGGTCGAAGGAGATGGCAAGGCAAGGCGTCAAGGGCAAAATCGTCTTCGTCTCATCCGTGCTCGCATTTTTCTCTATTGTCGGGTACTCGACGTACTCTCCTGGCAAGTTCGCCATCCGAGGTGATGCGTTAGTCCATACATCGCCTGTCGTCGTTGCTCAACTTTTCATCAAGGTCTCGCGGAAGCTCTTCAAAGCGAACTAAAGCTATACGACATCGACGTCCATATCTCGTTCCCGCCGACGATCTACACTTCCGGCTACGAGGAGGAAAACAAGACGAAGCCCGCGATCACCCTCAAGATCGAGGAGACCGACAGCGGTCTGACCCCCGAGCAAGTCGCAGCCGGGATCTTCAAAGGTACGCTCATGCCCTCGTATCACGCCGCGGTGTCATTGAAACACGACGGACGTGCTCAGGCGTCCAGCGCGGCAACTTTCATATTACCACTGGGTGGATCGGAGACACGTTCCGAGCGAGTACTGCTGGCTCCTCGCCGCGCAATAGCTACATCGCGGATTCACTATATGCGCTCTTCGGATTCGTAAGTCCCGCTCACTCTCTTAATTGCGCGAGCGCTGACGGTGGTACAGTGGTTCCTCCCGGTATGGAGGAAGACGGTCGACTCGCAAGTCAAACGCCATCGCGCAGAGCACCAGGAGTATCTGAAGAGCCGGGGCTTCTTCTCCACATAGGGCACCTCCGAGAGTACTCGTTGCGTTTGTCGTCGCAGTAGTCACCTTGCTGAAACTTCAATCTCGTCTTCCATGATCGGCTACCCGTTACGAGAGTTCGTAGAGTGGTTCGCTAGGTAAGCTCGCGATGGTAAAGGGGCTTGCCGGGAGTTGCATGGAATGATCCAGGCTTTCCGGGCGCATGATGATGAGAGAGTTTAGGCTCTTAGAAATAGGAAGGAAAAGTAGTCCTGGTACTGGTAGGACGGAGTCAATGGCACCCTCAGCATCAGGTAGCTACATAGATGCTGAGTTGCGACTCATAAAACACAGCGTGCACAAGTTGTATTCAGATTCGAAAGAGAGGCCGCTTATTGCTATGACATATATAGAACATCAAAGATTTCGACACCAGAGAAGTCTTCACCATAATACGCATGCGCCCCGAGGTGCAATGCATCAGTACCCTAAACGCTCTCACCTGCAGCACAACCATAGTACTGAGAACTTGTCCCCGAATGCGGAAAGTCTATTTTGTTCGCGGTCTCCGCGCTGAGTCTGACTGAGTCGCCGAAGTGCGAGGGCACCTTGAGTTCGATCGCCGATATCTCTTCTATTCGCGATGGGCGACGCTGCTGAGAGCGGGAATGGCATGTCATCAGACTGCGTACTCTGCACTCCTGGCACCCGTGCGGATCGGCTTACCTGAGGAGCATGGACCTGGGAGCCTCCGCGTGGGCAGCTTACTTGCAGCACCGCCGTGTTGCCGAACCCAAAGGGATTCGTGTCGTCCGACATACCCGCGCCGTGAGCAGCGAGTGACTGTCGCGAGTTGAGACTGCAAGCTAGTGAGTCAGAAACCACGTAAGTTGCATCGGGTGAACTATGTAACTCACGCAGCAAGCAATGTCGTAGCGTATGCTATACGAAGGATGCAAGATAAGTAGTGCGACAAGATTGAATCGCAGAAAGAGACTCACTCCTCACACCAGCGATCCCAAACCCGATGTAGATGAGGTCTCCGGGGCGAAAGAAAGCCTGTTTGACGTCAGCCACAGTGACCAGAGAAGTACGCGGAACCAAAACGACGTACAAACAGCAGTGAGAGAAGGTTGAGGATTCTATAGCATCTGGTAAGCCAACATTCAACAAGCGAGGGCTGTGTGTGTACCCTGTGAGCAACCCTAGGCCATTGGTCGTTTAACATATTGTTTTACAGACTAATAGAGCAACGGTTACCGGTGTTCACAGAGTATATGATCAAGGTGTCAATCATGGTGTCGGTTCTGTAGCGAACAACCTGAATGAGTTCGGGTTTAATTAGTCGAGGGAAGGGATCATTACCGTTTGAGGCCCGTGCGACTGCGGTGCAAGAAGACAATGAGGGCAGCAGTGAGTAACATATCCGCCGTGACGGCCATGGTGGATCCCGTGGAGACGAGCCACTATAGTGAGATCAGCGGCCTAAACAAGAGCGAGTAAAGGGGAAGGACACACCGTGACTCGTCTATATCCTGCAAAGGATGGAATTATAAAGCTGCACATATGTCAGGTTCGTTCGGATATAGCTAGACTTATGAATCTGCGTACGCCTCGGAAGTGGCCGCTTTACCGTGGAATGAGCATGAGCAGTAACTCAAACCTGAGAGACTGGCACTCATTCACCTGTAAGGAACCCTGCGGGGGAAAGGGCACTCTTAGTAGACGCCGCTTGCTACATGAAGGGCGAACATACCTATTTCCATGATACACAGAGTACTCTCAAAACGAGCGCCGTGGGTAAGCAGAAGCCAATTCGGTCTGCAGCAAATCACGTACTGCAAACAGTACGACGACCTTTGAAAGACGCGCCCCGAGATGCCATACTCGATGGGCGAAGAAACTGCTTCAAATTGAGCAGGATTCGACATAGTCACGGAAGTGCCTGAATCACCTTTGGACTGTTACCATAATGACACCCTGTACACGGAAGCGAGTCAGTAGGCGTCTGTCGGATGCAGCATGCACACTTCGACTCACTGATGCGAAGGGAAACAACTTGAAGCGAGGCTTTGAGGTCAACGACGTCATCAGGAAATAGAGAGCGCACATTCAGAGACCTGCATGTAGAGAAGGGCGAATGAGCGACACAAGTCGATAGTTTATGTTGCAACACATACCAGACACCGGCTAGCAAGGCTTCCGGATCAAAATAGTGCGTTGTCAGGTAGTAGTAGCTGCGGCTATCTCATCAGGACATCTGATCAAGGAAGAAAGGGCAACCTGAGCCCACCAGACGTGCATGCTGAGGACCGATGTGACAGTTTCTAAGAACCTAAAACGCGTGTCAGTCAATTCCACACGGCGAGAGCGTCTCCAGAGCATACACAACCAACGCCACCTAAACTTAAAAGTTAGAGTCACCCAACTATGCGAGCGAGAAAGGCATACATACCAAACGCTTCAGTGCACGGGAGTCATTCGGGTACAAGCGGACATATCGATATGACTGATGTAACGTTAAACCGTATATTCTGGCATTTAGTCACATCAGCTCGCACACGATACTCAGGCCAACAGGAAAGTTGATGGCAGCTCACATTAGACCGATGAAAGTGCCGAGGAGGACCGCGCCGAACGTGTTATCTAAGGCCGGGAACATTGGCAGAGAAGGGTCTGCCGGTGGGTCCGCAGATGTGGCGTTAGCGGGGGTGGGCATGTTGGCGATGAACAGCGTCGTATGAAAAGCGGGGTATCTCATCCAGTCCCGGATACATATAGTGCACTCCTAGGGCGCTGGTATAAGGTTCACGAGGGCGCCCCCGCAGCTTGCTCCCAGGGTGCGCCCACAAAGGGGTCACAGGATCGCAGCACCATCACCGCCAGCCAGAGAAGGTGAACGATCCAATCGTGTTGGAAGGCGAAGAGCACACGGGCGTGAGCCTGGTCCCAGATACGCGAGGACGCCTGGCTTACTGGGGCTGTCTGAGACGCAGCGCTGGGAACCACGCCATATCAGCACAAGCTATACATAACACGTATTAGCACTCACTTTGAGTGCTAATTACTGCGTCGCGGGCGTACTGGAAGCCTGGTCAAAATCACGAAGCCTCTGTACCCTGAGAGCGCTTCTAGCTGAGAGCTCTGCTGCGGACATTGGCACGTCAAGACTCACCGACACCGCCGGAGAAGCAGACTGAGTTCCAAGTAACGGGGTGAGCGCCGTACCAGAAGACATGCGATGCAGATACGT
Source organism: Trametes versicolor FP-101664 SS1 (assembly GCF_000271585.1). Classification (NCBI taxonomy): domain Eukaryota; kingdom Fungi; phylum Basidiomycota; class Agaricomycetes; order Polyporales; family Polyporaceae; genus Trametes; species Trametes versicolor. Next base: position 2,154,337 of record NW_007360327.1, read on the forward strand.
GTTGATCGAAGGTGATGCGCGCCGTATGGGAGTTTCGAAAGAGCCTGAAGTCTGGCAGCAGCGGTCTAGGCTGACAAAAGCCGGTGATATAGTTAGATGTGATGATATGAAAGATGAGTATATACCTTAGATCGCGGTCGCACTGATGCCGGTAGGATTATTGGTGGAAGTATGGCCCATGCGACTCGGATGTCGCGGGGCTCTAGAGCTATTAGCACACGCCACGCGCTCACCGCAGATCTATGGGCGCACTGTATGTCAAGGGGGTCCTGTAAACACGGAAACCATTATCAGTCAAAATTGTACAGATCACGGCACGTTCACAACGAATATGAGGGTCAAATATCAAGAACGCGTAGACGCGTTGATGGAGACATTCCTACTATTCATCAGCATCCATGGAGCAGTTCAAGAGTCTCCAATCAACTATTGAAAGTTTGCGCTATCCTGAACAGAAACAACAAGGCGACAGACAGCCTTGAATCGAGCGGGGCGACTTGAAGTCCGTCGTGATTGCGACGAAGACTCGAGCACGAGCGCCTGATGCCACTGCACATACGGCCGGCATTGCGGCTACTGCACACATGAACTTTAGACAAATGAGATATGTTGACAAATATTCTACACCATACCGAAAACGAGCATGCCGAGAGGGACGCTGTTGACAGAAGACGAGTGAGTACTGTTAGCCGAATTATGCCGCCATTGTATAGACAGCATACTTTGATTTCATCATCCGAGAGGGTTGATTAGTGCTTCTGAGTTGGGAAGTTAGGAGGGGGAAAGAGACTGGAGAGAGACTCTTCAAGCAGATCCCGATCGGGAAGCCGTTGGCTCCGGATCCTAACAAGACTAAACAGCGGCAGAGCGGCTATCCCGCCTAGCCTTGTACCACTACCGTCAGCAAAAGGCTTAGACGCTTGCAAGCGCCTGCGAGACTTTACAATCCGTCCCAAGCCACCGCGATCTGCGGCCCGGATTGCAAGCGAGTGCGGGGACTAGAGACGTGTAGGCAAGGTAGGCAATCCGCCCGCATGTGCTCGACGAGCACGACAAGGGATTGCGGGGCTCGAACTCGCTTGGGGCGATTGCATGCGCTTGCGAGTGAATGCCAGAAGCCTCAGAGCGTCGGCATATTCTTTCCTGCAGCTCATATTAGATTAAATGCGCATATAATAGCAGCGCGGTCGCACATGTATGCAATGAGGAATAAATCATGTATATTTCTTGCGCTGGTCCTAAAAAGCGAGGTGTTACAAGCGAACGAAGTACTAGTCATAATATGAACGCCGTGCACACAATACACATCTCGGCACGGATGCCGCTACACTAATGATAGCTGCAGGGCCGCGGGGTCGGGGACACGAGAGGCGAGCGAGCACAGATATCCAAGTGCAGACTAGGGGTGCCAGCGAGAGCCTGAGGCCCGAAGTAAAAAAGCGCGGTCCGAGAGGCTCAGAGCGAAAGGCGGCCGAAGAATCTAGAGTGCGAGTTCCCCAAGAGCACCAGTCCATCCAAAGCACAAGACCCAGCCCGAGAGTGTGTTGGTCAAGTCCGAGAGTGCGGTGGCCATGTCCGACAGCAGGAGTCCACATCCGAGCCCAGCGGAGAGCACGAGCTAGACCACAGCAAACACTAGTAGAATCCTGAGGCCTCAAGCCTAAGGGCGGAACCATATGCGCTAAACCTGCGCGGAGCGGGTTGGGCGTGGACCGCGCACGCGTGGAGGGACGGGGAGCAAACGGGTAGGGAAGGGGGAGAGGTTTGAAGAAGGCAGGAGACGTCGCAGAGAAGGTTGATATAGACTGGGACCGTGAGACAGCTGATCAAGCAGAAGGGAAGGCACCAGCAACGACCGTTCAAGCGATTTCCGTGCCTCTCAGCCACAGTAAGATGCCGAGAACGCCGGCGCGCATGGTCTTTGGAATTGGCTCGGGCCCATTCGCGCGCGTAGCTCATGGACTTTATGGAGGTGCGTCCAGGGTGCGCCAGTTACAATTGGATTTATAGCAGACGGCGGGCACAGATCGACCTACCGTAGATATTTAGATATGTATTTTTTGGGCCACTCATAATCTCGCAATCGCTGGCAAGCCACCACATTCCGCCGGTGGATTGCCAATCCGACTCACGATTGGAGTGGTCTCGCAAGCGCGTGTGATTAGACAGGCGCTCGCACTCCTCGCAATCCTCGCAATCCAGTCCATGCCGTTTGGGTTTTTGCTGATGCACGGTCACTAGTACTACACGAATCATCCGAGTCCATCTCCAGCCTCTGGCATAGTATCTGCGGTGCCACCAAGTACTAAAAATCATGGGTATGTACTAGCGCTCGGTACAGATTTGACGTGAGCCCCGCTTGAAGCTTCATCACTGCTTACTACACGATGCCGGTAAGTTTCCATGTTTTCTGTCGTGCAGCTCGTGCCAGATGAGCGCAGCGCAAGCACGCTGATAGTTCAGGCTAAGTCAAAAAATATAACATAACAAGGCACCGATGGCAGGATAATTACTGTCGTCGTCTCAGTGTCTCTGCGCGCATCCTTCTCCGTCGTCGATTGGTCGTTGATCCAGCGTACTACTCTCCGGGAACTTGAAGGTTCGTCATCTGAGTCAGAGGTAACCGCTGTCGCTGAAACATCTTCAAGTCTCGCAGAAGCTCTATATCACATCGACGTCCACTCCTTATTTCCGCCGAAGATCTACACATCCAGCTGCAACAAAGATGACCCTCAAGATCGCGCGGGGGGCAGCGGCAGCGGTATGACCCTCGAACTATTCGACGTCGGTTTAAAGATATGTTCATCCCTTGGAAACACGGAACAAGGGCGCGGAACTGTGAGATTGCGTTCGGGCGTCCAGCGCGGCACTTAGAACTCCCGTATCACCATTGGATGGATGGTAGACCCGTTCCGAGCAGGTCTCACTGGCTTTCGCCGAGCGACCTCGTGGATTCTCTGTATGCGCTCTTCCGATTTATGGGTACCATTTAATCTCTCCAACCACTTGGATTGCGCGCTGATGATCACGTAGGGGTTCCTTCCGGATGGGGGGAGGAGGTTGGTTCGCAGCTGAAACATCTCGTCAGGACATCAGGAGCACCTGTAAATCTACGCTCCGCCCCATCGAAGAAGTTCATGTCCCCTCTCTCTCCCTATCAGCTAAGCGTCGAACTGAACCAGTACCTTCTGTCGTGCGTGTTTGTGACAAGAGTGCGTATGCTCGCCGTCTACTTCGGCATCTTCGATCAGGAGTGGGACAGTGTCACACGGACAGGTGTCGAATGTCGGAACATCGAACTTCATCTCGGGTTGGCGGGGTACTGTCCAAGAGGGGGCTTAGGGTACGTGCCATCGTCTTCTAGGAGTATCATCGTCGTCGACCCCCCTTATCAGAATGTGATGAAAACCGCATAGCAAGCTTCAATACCGTTTTTCAACTTGGCACCCGTCCATTCGAAGATGCTCAGAGCATGCTTCTATCACACACGGAACAAGAAGACAGGAGCTCCTGGATTGCGAACATGGGGAATCGGTTGCCATACTATGAACCACTCGCGGCCACTACGTATCCCGAGCACGGGACACCGTGACAAGTGGAGACTGTCGTGGGACTACGGACACCATCTCACCTCTTCGTTCCCGGATGCGAATACGCCATGCGTTCACTGGGTGACCCATATGCGCGAGTATCGGTGACGGCTGAAACCTCCGAGCTCTCTTCTGTGACGGTACCTCAACTTCACTCAGCTGGCCCACCTACTTACTCCTCGTGAGAACATCTTAGATTCCTCCGCTGACAGCGGCCTTGCCGCGTGTACCAGCAGGCATACGTCGGGACTTTGCACTACCCTGCCAGATGCTGTTCGCCAAGAACTAGGATCCTCGCAGACAAGTTGCGTGTACATTGGCCCGGTGTACATTGGCCCGTATTGCGGAGGCATGCCATCTGACGCTTCCGAAAGCACCCTCAGGCAACCGCAAACCTTATGTTGTAATGGAATGCTAGTATGTCGCTCACTTTAATTGTATCATGTTGTCAATGTGTCGCTGAATATATCTCCAGAACGCCAGCCGCCACACCGCAAGGGATTGACACCTTGAAGCCAATAGGAGTCTTCTTTGATTGGATTGTATATCTGGTACGGCCTCGGCTTTTCTTGCGGTGGTCGAGCATGTCTTGAGAACTATATGTCAGGTACAGAACACATTCATACATCCTAAAGGAGCGATTCAATCGCCTTTGCTAAGGTTTGAAGCCTCTGCTTCACTCATCGCAGGATTATCCCTTGCCGACGATCGTTATCAAGTCCTTCTTTTGAACTTCGGCGTATCGTAAATCCGTGGGCTGTACGTGTCATGTGGATGCGGAAGATCACCCTTGCCATTCTACTGCGGGCAGAGTTCTGAGCCAGTTCCCGTCGCTGTCATGGTCGTGAGGCGGAACGTTTCGCGCTCGGGATGTGCAGGGGCTTGAACCTTGCAACATGAAGTCGCTGCTTTCGACGGCCTCGTGACTTCCGGAGCGACGGTTAAGTAGAGCGACGAACTCTCCGCTCTGTTCTGAGACCCTCATCGCAATTGGTGTGCGCCCGCATCGCTCAAGCTCACTTCATTGACTTTCAGCTCTTCAATGTCAACTCCAGCCTACGGCACGGACAGTCCTCCCGACCCTTTCGCTTCGCTACCTCAGATCCCTGCCTTGGACAATACGTATGGCGCGGGCCTGATCGGAACATCTGTAGGCTTTATGTCTGTGTCCCATGGGCTACGGTGTACCCAAATTGCACTCTGCTGACCTATGCTCTTTAGGCTATTCGGGTTGACGGTCCACCAGGTGTACCGCTATTTCCGCCTTTATCCTACGGACCCGGCGTACATGAAGATATACGTGAGTGAACCCCTTTTCCGTGTCACGGACAGTGAGCTGACTAGTAGGCATCCGTCTAAAGGTCGCTGCTCTTCTGTACGAAATGAGCTACCTATCGTCCTTCTATTCGTTTAGCACGCTAACACCCTCGTGTGCAGGATGGTGGAGACCTTCCACATCATCCTGTCGTTGCACACATGGTAAGTCGTTTACAAGGACCGTCATTGTGCGATAACTCGCTCTAACGTTAGACACCTTATGTAGCTACTTCTATCTGATCACGAAGTATCTTCAACCGGGCGCATTCCTTATTCCAGTGTGGTAGGTAGTTTCGTTACCGCTTGAGAGTGTTCTTTCATTAATCGAGAACATTTTACAGGTCCATTAACGTAAGTTTTACTGCCATATGCCGGGATCTACGAACTGAAGTCGACCTCAGACTGTACCCTTCGCAACAGTAAGTACTAGAGACTATATCCTAGATCCGCAGCTCATTCTGTATCGATTACCGCAGGGTGTTGTCGCAGTTCTATCCCAAGCGTGAGCATTCGTATCACCACCGGTCTAGTGCTCAGAACACTGAAGGGTCTGCTACGGTAGCTTCTTCGTGCACCGAGTGTGGTTGAGTAAGCTCTGCGCGCACACTCGTCGCGTGTGCGGTGCTCATCCAATGTCTAGTCGGACCTCGCTTTCGGCCGTTCGTGGCGATCACTGTGAGTAACTTATATGATATGAGCTTCGACAGTACGTGACCGGGTTCTATCCGCTTCGACGACGAGATACAGATCCTCCTCCTCTGCTTGGAACTTGGTAAGCCATGCCATCAGTGCTTCTACCCGGAGGTTTGCGACTCTGATCTCCACTATCCCCGTAATGAGGCTTCGCAACGGGTGGGTCGGGCGCTCTCTACTACGTGCGACACTCAATACTCACTCGTGATCTATATAGCGGCCACCATCGAGACGTATGTTCACAATCTACCTTCAGATTTGTGAGATGTGTCTTATAGTAATCACAGATACGTCCGGCCAGTGTTCACCAACTACTGGAAGGTCACGGTACGTATATATTCCATTTCTTCGCCATGGAAAGGTAAACGTGTTGACACGCACGACCTGCAGTGGGTCTTCTCTGCATCCTTCGGCATCGCGATGGTCGTCGACACCATCCTCACTGGAGTCCTCATTACGGTGCTGCACCGTAGCCGCACTGGGATCAAGCGGTACGCCTCCCCTTACACTGAAGCCTTTTCCTCTTAACAAAGTACTCCCTTAGAACCGACTCTATGATCGACTTGTTGATCGTCTATTCCATCAACACAGGTATGTCGTGCCTTGCGAGTCGGGACATACATATTCCCAGACTGACAGGGCCTTGAAGGACTATTGACTGGGTAACGCAACGTTTCCATACTTAGCCTCTCGGCCGAAGTTCTCACCTCACCGATTTTTAGCGTATTCAATATGCTAACCTTCATATTTGTACGCATTCCGTTCACGACATTCGGTACTCATGTTTGATGGCTACTAGGCTCTCGTGTTCCCCGACAATATCATCTACGGCGCCTTCGCCGTGGTCACCGCAAAGCGTAAGCCCGCGATCCACTCCCTATGTCACGCATGCTTACCACCGCACGTCGAAGTCTACGCCAACTCCGTCCTAGCAGCGTGAGTTCCTATCGAACGCGTCCACTCCAATCGCAGAACTGCAGGCTAACACATTGAGCAGTTTGAACACGCGCAGGTCCTTAAACAATACAGGCGGCGGCCTGGAGCTAGACTCTTTGGGAATCAGCTTTGCTCAGGTGGGCACGACCACCCACCGGGAGAGCACTACCGCGCAAATGCGTACAAATCTGCAGGTATGCTCAAATCTCGTGCCAAGGAAGAGACGTGCGCAAGGGCTCATGTTTCTTTCGTTGCAGGTCGCGGAAAATGGTCCTACCATCGTCGACATCAAAGCGGCGTCGATGGACACCTCTCTCACCGGGGTCTGCGATGATATGGAAGACACACCGGACGCGAAAGGCTCTCGGTTTGTCCTGCAGACTGTTTGATGTAGACAAGGGGGCGGGGGTATGTATGCGAAATGAATAGAATGTGTGGAGGAGACTCGTACGAGGAAATTTGCGCAGTAGTAGAGAGAGAGGACGGAGCGGACACGCGCTTATTCATATCGGCGACTTGCGTACGGCGGGCCGGATGTTGCTGAGGCTCTCACACTCCCTCATCGCGATAGGTCAAGTTTCTCCCACTTTCTCCTCTTTTCTCAACGGCGAGGTGTCAGCAACATCTTCTCATCAACATGGAATTCATTGAGGCCAAGTACTTACCATCGCGAGTTCGCTACGAAGCTTCAATCTCTGAATACGCATCAGTTAGATATGCACTTCTTGATCTAACAAGTAGATCATACATATGCTGAACGGACTTGCCTCAGAAGCCGCATTAGGACCAGTGAGACTGGTTCGCGGCACATCATAGCATATCCATGGCCATGTGATGTTATCAGCGCGCACCCGGTGTCTTTCCCTGTGCCCGGTGTCCGCGGTACATCCGACCAGTAGCGCGAGAACATCTGTTCAAAGTCACAATCGCAAGCTGGCATAATGTAGAGCAGGTGCGCCATGGTGTTTCTACTAGCGTGTCAGAATAGTCGTAATTTACCCAGACTGCGCATATAGACGAAACGGCAAGCGTTAGTCGTCTACTATATGCATGGTCGTGTGCGCTGTGTCAAAAGTTCGCGAAACACAGGCTGATTCATCGCCATTGACCTCGCGTGAAATCGATCGGAAGGTGCTGCTCCGGACGCCGGCGGATGTCCAAAGCGTCATGAGAGGAATCTGATTTTGATTCGGCGCAGTTGTGTGGCGGACAGAGGTGCGTGTTCGCCAGATTGCGCAGGACATTCACTCGCTCACACGCCGACGGCTCCAGAGGCAATGACCGCATTGTGCACTCCTTACCCCTCCGCCAGCCTCTCGGCGCTCGGAATCATTAGGTCGCGCTATATATCATGCTTCGCCTCGGAGCGTGAAGGGAATCCGCCAGGACGTCGTCATGTCTGCTCCTCCCACCGCTGTTCCCTTCAACCCCGTCGCCTTACTACCACCGGTGCCCCCTCTCAGCAACACCTTTGGCGCGTTTTTGGAAGCGACATTCATCGGGCTGATGTGATTAGTTCTCCTTTTTGTGATGTCTCTCGAAATCTAATTGTGAATCTTGGCCTCGTACGCAGCATGCATGGGATCACCCTGCATCAGACGTCCAGATACTTCCGCCTCTTTCCTAAGGACGCCCTCGTCTTGACCGTGGCCGTACGTCTGGACTTTGCATGCTTTTAGGCGTGCTGACCGTCTCTAACAGTATCGGAATATGCTAGGCCGCTTCAACCTTGTAAGCTGTCTCGGGGCTTTAGAATTTGCCCAGCCGCAACCGCTGATTGCGTGCTAGCGTTCTGGAGACCATACATATTGCTGTGGTCGTGCATCATTGGTGAGTTTCAGCCGATCACCGGATATCCGAAGCGCACACGAACTATTGTACACAGTTATTACTATTTGGTAACGGAGTACTTCTACCCCTCAGCACTGCTTCACGACGTGTGGTAAGCGTATCTTGTCAATAACGCGACGTACCCGGCTAAATACATTCTTTCCGCTTCACAGGTCAATTCGGGTACGTAGTGAACGACATCGATGTGTACTTAATCTCACTCTGCACGGTATAAACAGAATCTTCCAGTCTTCACAGTGCGGCCCTTTCATCGCACACTAAACCTTATAGTACATCTGATGTTTCTGATACGCAGGTAACACTAATCTTCATTTCCGAGAAGTGCGTCTGTCATTCACAGTCATCGTAAAACACCTGACCCTCACGCTTCTCAAGGCTTTTTGCTCCCCGGGGTTATCTCAGTACGTCCGGACGGGCCCTTCGTCTAGCGAGGATCGTTAACAAAACGCGTGGTTGAAGCCCGATTCCGAGCGATACTGATACTGATAGTGCGTATCAGTCCTCCTCAAAAGCTTTTGATATGTCCGGCTCGCTCGCTCACTCAGGAAACTTGGCGGTATGTCAGCCGGTACTCATGTTTGTTAACTTGGGTATGTCCTACCCTATTTAGTATTCTGGCGGCCTATCCTTACTCGTTCATATACAGGTCTTGCCACTGGTGAGTAAATGTAATGGTTACAGCTCGCGTATTCGTAGTTTGGTCATGCTGGTTCATGCGCGATGTAGCCGCTATGGTCGAAGAGTGAGCAACGCTTATGCTTACTACCACACGTTGCGCTGATTGCTATTTCTCAGCTTCGTTTTGCCGACGCTCGCAGATTTGGAGGACGTGACTGTGAGCTACCTAACCTGCACAGACCAGCGTATGATATTCTAAATTAGCTGCATCACAGTGGTTAACGTCTGCTGGATTTGGCGTTGCCATCCTCGTCGACTTCTTGCTCGCAGGGATGCTGGTTCTTGTCCTGCAGAAGAGCAGGTCAGCTTTAAAGGGGTGCTATCATTGAACTCAGTTCACCTTCTCTGCAATCTTAGGACGAATCCATACAACGACGTGCGAATGATCTTCGCGGCCATCATCGGTGCGCCCTCAACTTGTGTTCGTGAGAAGCCGACTAATTTAATGGCTTATATTGATACTGCCTCTCATAGGGCTTTTGACAGTGTACGCATACTAGATTCCATTGGCAATTTGTCCCTGGACTTACACACTCGCGCGCTCGTATAGGATCTTCGGCGTCCTCTCGCTCATACTCGTGAGTTTGTCATCCATCGAGTGACTTCCACGATGATAGAAACGTGCACGGGAACAGGGATTGGTCCTCCCGGAAAACCTCATATATTCCGCCTTCAACATCATCGCCGCGAAGCGTCAGTCGTCTCACCTGCCGTCGCCCTGCGTTAAAGTGGTTGATAGCCAGCTTTCCATTAGTCTATACGAATACCCTCCTCGTAGTGTAAGCACCCCGTACTCAGTACCCAGCTCTCACTGCGCACCTCGGCATCGGTTACTCACCTCTACTACAGTAGCGGTACGATGGCGCAGACGTGGAGCGTTCCCCGCCTCGATCGTGGCAGCGGCCAAATGCGACGCCCCAGCGTGAACGCGAGCACACACCCTTCGGGAACGATGCCGGACATCGTAGTCGACACGGAGCGGGCTGTGCGTAGAGATGCGGAGAGAATCGAGATGGAGTACAATGGCTTGCGAACACGATAAAGTATGGAGCAGGTGTGAAACATGCCGGGTCTCACCGTCTCGGAGAATATGTTATACGGCGGCGACGTCTACGAGCACCCGACGCAAACGATGATCTGGAGGATTAATAGGCCCCGCGAAGGGCGTCGTGCAAGCACTCTGTTCGATGTAGGATGAACGGGTGAGAGACTGCGCGATTTACACTTCACCAAACCCCCTGGGGGGCCCGGAGACGCCTACACAAACAAATAATGCCAAATACACCTCGTCGAAGAGCACACTAGGTACCCCGTCTAGCCACACTTACCTAGCCGCGAAATGGCGTGAAGAACCAAACGCAGTACAGCCTGGATGACGTTACGAAGTCCAGCGATGTGACACGGAAAGCAACTCGTTGGTTATGCAATGATACAACGGCTGCAGCGACGATAAGAGAGCCACCGGGAGAATCTCCGAGGGGTAGATGATGGGAAGCGGATGGGGGATGTGTGGTACGACGCAACCTCGTCGCCAAACGCTCGTGTACGCCGCGTTAGCGTGAGCGATAAAGAGGCCGACGATGTAGGTGCGATCGATGTAACGAGGCTTGTGCGACTAGTGGCGAGTGGCGAGCGACGATAATGTATGCGAAGGGCTATCCATGAAGAACAACGATCGCGGGATGCGGTGGCGTGCGTCGGGGACAGGTCGAGGCGGCGATAATGTTTGGGCGTCCAGAAGCGTAGCGTCGCGGGCATGACCTGGCGTACGTGCAGGAGGGGATATGAGGAGATATTCCAGGGTTGGTCGTGCGCTGTGCGCAACTGCGAATTACGCGTGTGGGGTAGGCTGCTGTATCGGCACCTGCGCATGCCCGTTGGCATCCTACCGAAGCGTCAGCACCGTGGATCAGATAGGGTGCGTGTATAGGGTGGGGTTTGGAATATGCGCAGGGGCCGCAGACGAACAAAACATAGATACGTACCAGACGCTGCTTCTTCACCGGTCGAGGACGTACGCCCGAATTGCCAGCCTTTGCCCCCTTGAGCCCAGGTCTTGCACCTTCTTGATGTGGCGCCGAGGGCAGGACGTTGCCATTCACCTGCAGACCAGTGTCCGTCGAGTGCTCTCTTTCTCGCTTGACCCCACGCATTGTATGTGTAGGCGGTTGGTCAGATGCATGATGGGATGGAGGAGCGGTTTGTGCCGCTGCGATTTGTTGTGCGCCGGCAGGCGTTGCCGGGGGCCCAGCACCAGATCCAGGCGTGGAAATGGAGCGCGGCGTCCCGATGCCGACAGGTGTCCTGCCTCGCGGTTGCGTATGTGGTTGCTGAGCTGGAGGGGGTTTCGGTACACCTGGTCGAGGGGTAGATGTCCGGGGCGGAGCGGTAGGGGCGGTAGCATTAACAGGCGTTGACGCGGTCGCCGCGGTGGGTGTCGCAGGAAGAGCCGAGGGAGTGTTCGCCCCCAGGGCAACAGCGGGTTGAGCGAGGCCCTGAGCTTTTGCCTTCTTGGCCTCTTTCTACAGGAGCCAGAGGAACAGATGAGGTACATGCGGCAAGTACTGGATCTACGTGAGATACTGACCCGCCGCTTCCGATCCTCCCTGGCCTGTGAGGACTCGGCTACAAGCGCATGTATATTCCACTGCTGAATGGTGAGTAATGGTAGAAGTAGACGTCGACGAACGCACCCCTTTCAATCCTTCGAGGCTAACTGAGAACGCATCACGCTGTGTTCTGAGATCGAACGGTGTAATGGCTATCTTCTGTTTGGGCGGTACTTGAATCAGATTCGTGAAGTAGTCGTCCTTCTTCATCGAGTGTTTTCCTGTGGTTCACGGTCGTACGCTATCCTGTCAAGCCACAAGGATGACGTACCAGGAATGCCCTTGATGAGATGCCTGTAATTCTTAAACTTCTTTTCTCCTCTTCCACCGTCTTCATCATCCCCATCCTGACCTGCTCCCGAAGCATGCGCGGCTGGTGATGAAGCGACCACGTCTCGTGGAGGTGCTTCCTTGCCCTTCCCCTTTTCTGTGGCGCTTGACGCCGTGATTTGGGGGATGGAGCCGACTGGAGGTGCGTATGGTCGAACATACTTGTCGTAAGAGGGGAGGAGCTGGAAGCGTGTGAGCAAGTCTTGAGTGCTCGTGAAGTACGGTCGGGGTTGTGGAGGGCCTAAGATGGTGTGAGGTCAGCGACACGAGAGCTGCAGTTTGTGTGCAGAAACCGAAGACCTGGTGGTGGGAGATAGAGAGAGGGCGTTTCAGGCATACTTGAGGGGCCGGCCAGAGCATTCGTGTGCTGTGGAGAGCGACGAGAGGGGTGCTGCTCGTCGTTGTCCATGACGGCGAGAGCGAGGAGTGTGAGCAGCGAGGTCGCGACCAGAGGCGACACAAAGCGTCCATTTCAAACTCAGAACAGTTCATCTCGCTACTTGTAAGCGCTTAGCTGAGTCTGTAACCTCAATCGTTATCCAGTCAGAGCCACATGTAAGACCTGTAAGACCAATTAGTGATGCTCGTAAGCGGAGAAACTAGCGGCTTCTTATCAGCCGTCGGTCGGGCGGACCGCGCAATGTCTGACCTCATCTTATCTCGCCCACCACCGCCACGGGCGCGAGCACCCGGCGTGGTCTCTGCGTGCGCCGTATCTTTCTCCCAACTTTCTCCTGACCACCACCTACCAACATGGCGAGCTCGTCGACATACCAGGCCGTCGACGCGGTCGTCTCCTCCAACTTCTCCATCTACTCCGCTTCAGTCTCTCGAGCGCGCGAGTCAGCACGACCTGACGGGTCTCGTTTGGACAACCACTCTGCCGACCCCGCATCGGAGCGGGATTTGCTATTGGGAGCTGGGAAGAAGGCGGAGAAGCCCTTCTATCGCCCGAGGCCTCTATGGTACGCGTTAAACTCTCATCGCCCCTCCGTATACGGACCTTTTCGCATGCATTCGGACGATCCGAGCATGGCGCCGCAAAGCCATTACCCCGCGGCCACCACTAGCTACGAGTGGGTGATTTGGGCTGGCCCTCTTGTCGCGCAACAGCGTTTGGCGCATGATGCGAGCTTTCGGGCAAGCCGCAAGCAATAATCATTGTCAACTTTGGGCAGCTTCCGCCAGTCAGCGACCAGCCTCTGCATTCTCCTCCTCCTCAGAGAGTGTTCCGCTCAGTCGGGCAGGGGGCACACCGTCTATTGGTGTGTGTCCATGCTGGACGCCGCGCGAGTACATCCGTTGGGATCTGCGTGGACCATGGGCTGCGGCACAGCGTCCCTCTGCTCGCACGGTTGTGATTGGGGTATCGCACTTACTAATCATATCTTCAGGCTCGTACCTTTCGCGATTGTGGCGTCTATCGTTGTGAGTCATACGATTGCTGGTACGGCAAACATCCCAGGGTATCAGGACTCTGGATAGCCCCAAGAACTTCAAGTAAATGATAACTGTCAAAAATTCCTTTGTACGGGGACAAAGGATCAGCGACAGTTATAGCTTACTTCACGGTCTTGCAGTCTTTCCAGCTGTTCTCAAATTGATAGGCCCCTGTAGAGCAACACACACAGAGGTGTTCGCGCCCAGACGCGGCGGCGACGCTTGGCATGAGGCAGCTAGGAGGGCGCGAGCATCGCGAACGGGGCGTGTACATCCGCGTCCTCCTCGCATCGCCGCCTGAAATCGCCGTCTGTGATTGTTTCTTCCACGGGCCTATCGGTTTGAGAACAGTTGTCAGAGGCTGTGATATTCTGGGGTGTTTGAGGTGTTGTCTCGGATGGCTTCACAGACTTACGCGTGTAATGCAGCGTGGCATGACACTTGCCCCTCGCGTGCAAGTGTATACACAATTATCTTGCAATGCACTCTACGGGCACGATGTCTACGACCACACAGAGATCAACGTCACATCCATCGCACCTAGTCCACACATTCCTTTCCTTCATCTGGACCCAGCAGGTCCCGCGCTGCATCCATTCATCTCCAGCTATGACGAGCACGCAGTCATGGTCACGTTCGCCCCGGCCACCAACGATTCGGATGAGGAGCCAGACCCTCGTCGACCCCCTTCGAAGCGTTGTCTCCAGGATCCGGCAGTGCAGAAGGGCGCTGCTCGATTGCAGACCATCATAACCATTACAATGGGCACGCTGTCTGCACTTACGACCGGCTGGTGGGGAAACTTCGGAGAACGCCATGGCCGTACTCGGGTGCTCGCCGTCGCGACGATGGGTCTATTCTTAACGTTCGTTGTTTACCCTTTGGAAACGGACTTCGCGCTCACCCACGGCATGCTGTCAGTGACCTAGTCTTCATTCTGGTCTCTACGCCTCACAGCATTTTCGCGGCACACGGTCACAAATTCCTCATCGTGTCTCCTATCATGGAGGGCTTGCTCGGTGGATGGGGAACGCTTCAGGCTGCGACCTCTGCGTACATTTCAGATTGCACCTCTGACGGCTCGCGTGCGCACATCTTCTCCCGTTTCACTGGCGTCTTCTATCTCGGATTCGCCGTCGGACCAGCTATAGGCGCATTCCTCATCCGCCACCCATTCATCCCGATATTCTCTCCTGCCATTGGCGTGCACAACGGGGCTCCCACAGTCACCTCAGTCTTCTACGTTGCCGCGACCGCTTCCTTCATCAATCTCCTGCTCGCGCTCTTCCTCTTCCCAGAGTCTTTGGATAAGAAGAAGGCCAAGACTGCTATGGTTCAACCGTCTACATCCGTCGCAGCTCAGTCTGGCTCAGATGCCCCGCGGCAGAGCGCCGTCGCACACTTCCTCAGTCCTCTAACCCTATTCCTGCCGAAAACTATCGACACTCCCGATGGCCGCAAGCGGACAGATTGGAGCATGACGTTGCTTGCGCTTGTGCTTTTCGGGCATCTCCTGTCATTGGTGAGTCCCGAATATGGGCGCCAGAGTAGTACTTACGGTGCGGTTCGTAGGGTGTGTTCCAAATCAAGTACCTGTATGCCGAACATATATATGGCTGGGGTGCTGAACAGGTCAGCGATGGCCCAGTTTCGTTTGCGGTATTTGCTAAAAGGTTGCATTCAGTTGAGCTACTACATCTCCACGATGGGCTTCTCGCGAGCGCTCCACCTCCTGTTCGTCCTTCCTTGTAAGTAGCATATATGCAGTGTTGCTCCAAGGACATCATGCTGACACGTTCTATAGTCCTCATCGCTACATTCAAGCCCAAGCCCAAGCCTCCGCAGCCATCCGAACCGTCCGGTGCCCAACCAACGCAGCCTGTCAAGCCCTCCGCTGCTGCTATAGCGAAGGAGATGCGCTTCGACATATCACTCATCCGTGGCTCGCTTATCATCGACCTCCTCTCCCACTCCCTGGTCACGCTGTCTCCAGCCCATGCCAGTCAGGCGCTTTTCGTTGGAGCTACGGCGATGAGCAGCTTCGGGGCTGGATTGGTTCCCGCGGCGAACAGTCTCGCGCTGTGCATCATGCAGTCCCGCGGTGAAGACGTCACAGGCAAGCTCTTCGGCGCGTTCTCCGTTCTCCAAGCCGTCGGCCAGATGATCCTCGGGGTACGTCTCCGTAGCGTCTTCTCTATTGACAACTCTGCTGACCTCATTTTCCGCAGCCCATTTTGTTCGGCATCATCTACAGCGAAACCGTCGCCACGTTCCCGAAGGCGATCTTCGCGGTTGCAGGCGGCATCCTCGTCGTCACTATCGCGGTGCTCTGCTTGCTCCGCCCTGACGCAGGGCTGAAGGCACGCCGCAAGGCGAAGCGTGTCGGCCTCAGCGCGGCGGAGGCCCAGGACAGGCGTGGTCGGTCGCGCGCGAACAAGGATCTTCGCAGGCCGAGCGACAACAGCATGCTCATTCCCACCAGCGGCGAGTCCGTCGGACCTTCGAGCTACGGTTCCGTCTTCGCCTCAAGCTCGGGGACCACCTCCTGATTGATGGCGGGCGCGGTGATATAGCGCGACATAGAGAGGTCGTGTTTTGGTTACATGGTTTCTTGGATTAGGATCGGAACGGAACTTAGACCTCACAGACTAATTCCCTCTTTACAGTATGTACATCAGATTCGCTAACGTATGGCACCGCAGCTTGCGGCTCATTTATCCCTTAACACCCCTCGGAACGTGCTTCGCACTTCCACGGTGGCACGTTGTTGTATAGACTTTCCGTGTGGTGGCTACACCCCGGTATACCTTCACCCCCGTGTCGCTTCGGAAGGAACAGGCTTGTACCACTCGTAGCACGGCTGCGACGTCGAGAAGGTAAGTGTGGTCCTATATTTATCAGCTGAGTACTAAGACCGAGCCACAGGCGGGTTGAGCGGCCATCATATATAGGGACGCCAGCCCGTATCTAGCTCACACTAGGTTGTCCTGCGCCCGACTCCGGACCCGTCGCACAAGTTTCAGCACCGTAGATGGCGTTGCCCATCAGGAAGTATATCACCAGCTCGGCGTGAATCTGTCCGGATCAGCGCCCACAAGTTGTGAACTTGTGTCATTGCTAAAGACGCCTACCAGTTCTGGCCCCGCCTGCGTATCGTCCCTGCCACGTCCACTTAATGCTTCACTAGAGCTCGATGTTTTCAACGTCTATCGTAACTTCAGGGTGCGTCATGGACACAGTCAATGCTCCCGGTCGATACATGGAGAAAGGCTGCTGAGCGAACTACGGTACCCTGTCGCGCCGGCGATCCGCAGCAGGTTGGCGTGCTTATTTCATAACAAGAATCTTACGAGGCGGGGCCCCGCAGTGTGGAACAGCCTGTTCCTCACGCCAGCTCGAAGCAAACGCGTCCACACCATCCGCCCATGCAGTGCAGCGTCGCCAGGTTCCGCGCTCGGGGCGTCCGCGGAGTGCATATATGATAACTCATCGCCGTCATGCTAGCGTTGAAACCCTCAAGACGTCGCCGGATACACTAGCATGAATACTACGTACGCCTCGGCGTTTCTCGACGCCAATCAACTCAACTACCTCTCGTCCTACGCGCCCTTCTACTACACCCCGCGCACCGCGATCCTCGACTGGCTCCCGGACCACTTCCTCGCCCTCGCCGTCCCTGTAGTCGCATACTGGTGGCTCGGCCTCGTATTCCACCTCCTCGATGTCTCCGGATGGAGGTGGCTCGACAAGTACCGCATCCACGATAGTGCGGAGGTCCAGTCCCGCAACCTGGTTACGCGCATGCAGGTCGTCTGGGCTGTTCTTCTCCAACACACTGTCCAGACAGCCCTCGGGATATGGTGGATCGAGGTGAAGCCCACCGGCGCCGAAGTCGACCATATCGCCAACATGCTCGATATGGCCCCCTTTGTGGCGTCTACCGTGCAGCGCGTCTTTGGCGAGCAGTACGGCTCCCAGCTCCTGGCAGAAAAGGGCGCGCACGCATTGTACACGCTGTACTGGTGGGCGATACCCGCCGCCAAGTTCCTCCTCGGATGGTGCGTATCTTCGTCTAGATCTGCTCCGTAGTATCTCGCTCAACGTCCGTTCGTACTGCACAGCTTCATCATCGACACTTGGCAATACTTCCTGCACCGCTTGGTGCACACGAACAGCTACCTCTACCGCAAGTTCCACTCCTACCACCACCGGCTGTACGTGCCGTACGCGTACGGCGCGCTCTACAACCACCCGCTCGAGGGCTTCCTCATCGACTCGCTCGGTGCGCTCATCGCAGAGAAGATAGGCAACCTTAGCACGCGCGAGGCGATGTTCCTCTTCGGCATCTCTACGCTCAAGACCGTCGACGACCACTGCGGTTACAGTCTCCCGTGGGACCCGCTGCAGTGGTTCAGCGGGAACAACGCGGACTACCACGATATTCACCACCAGGTACGTGCCCGCGTTCGTATGAGGCGTCCGAGAGCATTGCTAACGCGCTCGTTCGCGCGACAGGCGATCGGCATCAAGTCGAACTTCTCGCAGCCGTTCTTCGTGCACTGGGACGTCCTCCTCGGCACGCGTATGACGCGCAAGGACATCGAGGCGCGGAGGCAGAAGCAGAAAGACAAGCAACTCAAGAGCCAGTAATCACGACTCGGCATCATCCCAACTTCGCTCGCACGGTTCGAGACCCCACCCCACTCCTTACGTCGCTTTCTCCCTTTCAAGAGTGCCCCCGATCTTACTCTGCACACACTCCTTTCTCCCTCTCTATCTTCCCTATTCCTATTTGCATATCTATCTCGTGGAGGCACGCGTCGCAGGGTATAGTTCACTTGTTTGTCATTAGGTTGATGATATTCGCTACTAATCCTGTGCAATAAAAACTGTACCAACACCGCCGAAGCCCGTGGTCTCGTCATCAACATCCCATCTCGACACCGTCATAAGGTCCGTCATGATTGTCCGCGTTACCCTCGAAGATGTTCGGGACGTCACCGACCGTGCACTCCGTGCTGGTGTTGTCCTGGCCTGCATTCCCAACCGTACATCAGCCAACCGTGTCCTCCCCAACGCAATGCAAGCCGCATTCCACTCACCAGGGCACACCGTCCACGAGCCCGAATCCTGGATGTGGACCTCGCCAGAGGTGTGGTGGAAGCCGAGGAAGCGTCCGGGGAGGATGGGGACGAGGTCCTCCATGTTGTTGACGTGCGTCACCGAGATCGGGAGCGCGTCGATGTAGTCCGCGAAGACCTGGTTCGCAACACGCGGCTGGCCGTACCCAACGAAACGTATCGTCTGCGACGGCAGCTGCAGGTGCAGGAAGACGGAGTCGATGAGGCCGATTGCTGCGCCTGTTGCATATCGTTACGGTTAGCCTCCGCGTTGCGCAGCGGCATACGTAGGGCTTACCCAACGAGTGTCCCGTAACGGTGATCTTGTTGGTGCTGAATTTGGCTAGCGCGGTCTTCACGCCAGCGAGAACGCCGGCCGCGGACCTGAAAGGTTGCTTAGAGACCGTCTCTCTCTCACGCCCAAAATCGCAACGCGCACCTCCCCTGCGAGCCCGAGAAGCCGTTGTGGGCGAGAATGCCCGAAGGTAGACCGGGGAAGAGTTTGCTGTCGAGGGGTACCGGGACAAAGCTAATATCTTCGAGAATAGGAAGGCTAGCAGGATGGGTGCACCGTCAGTGAGAGACGCTAAGTCTTACAGAGACAGCGATTCTTACAGCTCCTTGGTATTGGTGCCCTGGTGGCCGACGATGATTTCGTCCAGGGTGGGGTCGTATCCGACGTACCCTAAGATAGCTGATGAGACTACCTCGTGATTAACGCGGAATAAATCACTCACAGAACTGCGTCAGCACGCCGTCTCCGCCGGACGCGACGGGGACGAAAGAAGGGTTCGCGTCGCAGTTCGCTCCGCAGTTCCACGCAAGGGTGTTGGCGGGCTGGCAATACGCCGTGCTCGCATAATGGGTATATGGCTTGAAAGAAGAAATCTGGGTTGCGGTAAGGACAGAGAGGGTTTGCCGTTTGGCAGGAGCCGGAAATGCCGTGGCGGGCGTGACGAGGGCGGCCGCAAGGAGTGCCACGAAGGCCTTGACTACGGAGGACACCATTGAACAAGCAGCGGTACAGCGGGGGAGACTGAGGGCTGGAAGTCGCGTCGGGCTCGAGGAAGACCGCCGGGGCGATGGGCTGCGACTCGTCACTCGATACCCCGTTGACAATGCCACCATTATATACTTGGACCGCGTGCTACTCGCCGGGCTCGCACATTGGCTGCGCAGTGACTACCGGTGGTCTTTCGGCGGCTCCTGCTACATCTCGGAACGTTCGCTAGAGAAGCGTGGCGAGCAGGGCGCAGGCACGCCGCGGGCGGAAACGTGCTGCCGGCGGATCAGCTGCCCACAATGAGTGCAGCGCGAGCACATGGCGGGCAGGGCGGGGGGCGAATCATATTGCCGGTCCGGGCGATCGTTGCGAATGGCAGCGGATGGCTCGGCCACCAGGCCCAAGGCGAAAGCAGAGATGGTGGGGGAGGCGACTGTCAGATAAGGCATCAGCTCAGCATCAGTCGAGCGACATGTCGCACACGGTCGACGTCGATGCTTACATGGAATGTAGGATTAATCGCGTCATGTTGAAACGTCGCGACTATCACAAGGCCGCATCTAAGCCTCCAATGAATGGACGACATTATCGACGATGGGGGCCGTTACATACGCGTTTAATCTCGGAGGAGAAACACCCGGAAGACCGGGCTTTGCGATGAGAGAATTGGTCAAGCTGATCAGGAGCCGATGGGCAAGCTGGACGAGTTATAGCGCCCGAGGACGCGATAGCCGTTCCCACAGCGAATGGTGGCAAAAGCCTGAGCTTAACATCTGATTGCCTCAAACAAACCCTTCTCGAAGCCTATCTTCTCGATTCTAAACATATTTGGCTTCCTCGAGATAAAAGCCCGTGGCGCTGCAGTGAATGAACGTGTCGCCAGCCTGGGCATCTTTTGTGTTCCAGTACTGTAGGCGCGGAATACCGCGAGTACATGGCGAACATGCGGCGATAGCACTGCCGTAGCAGAGGTACGGCCCGTCACTCGGCATGGTGTTGGAAGTGGGGTACGGAAATAGGGCGTCCTTCCATACCTCGGGTACTTCGGAGACGGTCTCGCTCTTGTGCAAGGACGCCGCCTCCGCGGGAATGTGCAGACTGTACCCTGTCCACAGCCGGACCTCTATCACATGGACCTGCAGACGTTCTTGAAGGCTTGAAGGGAGGACTGGCCCCGGAGGAGGACGACACGCTCACATGTTGGGACAACTCAACCGTGTGGACTTTGCTTCTTTGCTCCTCTTGCTGACGTGGATTAGCGCATGCCTGCAATGCGCCCTGCCGGAGCATGATGCATGAGCGGTGATACATATGCGCAGGTGGTCATGTTGGATACCAAGGTACATGGAACAAGTGCTCCACAGGACCACAGGACAGACAAGACTGAGTGAGCGGAGGAGTGGCGAAGGAAGAGATGTACGGCGCTTATTTGTGCGCAATTAGTAGCACCGGCATCCGCCGAACTTTGTACCTCTCTCCCAAAGGCCCTGGGTCGCGCAGGTACAGGCACCCACTTCGCGCGCCCCCTCCCTGCGGAGGCCTTTGGGGAACCCTCAACCTGATATACTTAAACGCATGGGCCGCAAGTCATCGTGCGGGTGTTGGGACTGCGTATCAGCGCAGTACGGAGCACTTTTATAGAGGAATCCGTCACCATCCATCTCAGTGAGCAATAAGAAGTTCCAACATGTTTCCAAGATGTTCTATGGGCTGAAGCGTAGCAACACATGCAAGAAAGAGGCGCTTTCCCTGCTGAGAATCTCTCTAGGATGTCTCAATATCGCCGTAGTACGAACGTAGCAAACGGGGCACCTTCGCGAGGCCACTAGACGACGGAATCATCTTTCTCCTCAGCGCCCTGGCTTTGCTCGGCTTGTGCCACCAGCAGTGAGGTGGTGAACGCTGGGAGGGTCGAGTTTCCAAGCCGTATAGTCGACGAGTTGTCGCCGCGCATATACGTGCGACTGTTCAGTCTATACGTCAAACGTGAAGATCAGCGAATGAGTGGGGAGCGTAGAGGCAGGCTCAATGGCGCAGTGCTTACGAGGTGAGAAGCGAGTTGGTGTACACTGTGAGGGCGACCTGAAATGAGCGGGGAGTTACATCTGACGTGAAAACTCGCACGTACGCTTGCCGAGCATGAAGTTGAAGAACAGCACGTAGAGCTGAGACGGCGCGGCGAGGTACTGTGCAGATCGAAAGGGTCAGCTCCATTCGGATTGCTTGGAGGTGGTTATCACTGGGCGTACAGCGACCAGGTTCGCGATCACGAACATCCTGCCCAGCGGGAATATCGCGTCAACGTTCGAGATCCTTAGCGCGAGTGGACAAGCATCCTTACGTCGTGAGCGATCCGGTGGTAATAGTGAGCATCACAAGACGGCCAATCAAGTCGTCCGACCTATCAAATATTATCAACCCCTTGCTGACGGAGAGAGCGATGTTGTTCGGCTCACCTGCAAAGGCCTGAACGTCCTTTTCGAAGGTACCACACCAGAGAAGCGGCAATGCAAATGTCCTCGATCACTGCAATGCCGTAGCCAAACGAGCCGGTGACCTGCGCAGAGGATCTGCGTCAGAGCTGGGCAAGGATAAACTTGAGCAAAAATTCGTTACTTTGAGCTTGGTCTCTGCCTCTACGAGAGAAGGATAGAAGAAGCTGCGAAAACAGTCAGTGGCGGGACATTGTTGCATGGCGTCTGCTCGCTTCTCCGTTCAAACATGGAGGCTGAGCTGCGCCACTCACGTTCTGATGGGATAGACTGCCATCGATACAGACCGGACGTCAGTGCATAATCGCTACTCGCTTCAGTCGATTCGCAAATCTGCGTACCTAGGGACATCGCTGTGGGAGAACGCATGCCAATTTCGTTAGCAAGTTCCAGTGCTAGGACGCGTGCTCGATACTGACTGAAGTGAGCGACGGCAAAGATCGTCTATGAGCGTCGGACGTGTCAGCTCTTTTCATGATAAGATGAGGATGAAAGAAGCGTACACATGCACCGGTAATTAAGGGGTTCTTGCTGACTACAGAATGCAACTGTGCGTGAGCGCTGAGATTTTGGCTCGAAACGTGCTACCCATACGCTTCCAGATCCGCATGATGAAGAACCTGTAGGTTTGATAAGCACGAGGACTATAAAGCATCATCAGTAGGACCTACATCTCGACGATGCACGCAATGAACCCCTAAGAATGGCACAGAGGTTAGAAACGTACGTCATCAGAAATAGCGTGGGCTAGGGACGCACATTGACGATTATTTCAGTCTGAAGAAAAGGATTAAGTCCAGTCAGCTGAGTTACACTGATGTATGCGATCGTGCTTGAGCACGTACTGGAATACTCCTGCACACGTATTCGCAAATGCGCTCGTTAAGGTGTTGACGCATGACAAAAGCCTGGCACGAACGTACCAAACAGTGTCTAGGAGCGCGCGGGCATTTAGGTAGTTCTGAATCAGATAGTAGTACATGACATGCACGATCAATGCTTGATGTGTGGAATCAAGTAACCTGAGCAAGAACGACGTCAGATGGCACGAGAGTATTATCTGGGGGGATGCCTGCCATAGTACAATGACCTGTCGTTGCATTCGTAAGGCACGTAGCACCTGGGCCTAAGAAAAGTGTGACGCTTACCATGAGCCGCAGTAGACGTGTGTCGATTCGCCCTCTAGGTGTCCGATAGTACTGGAATGTCTGAATGCACGTTACACCGTACAGACTGTAGGGCAGGTTCGTCAGCATATGTAATGATGACGACTCTACACAAGTCACAGCACGTCAGGAGACACATACGCAGAGGATATGGCCACTCCGATATAGGCTACACCAATGGTTGGACCACGCTGAAGTTGGGAGACGATCTCCGCGTTCACGTCGGGGGGACACACAGTAGTGTTGCTCATCTGCACGCGCACGGAGGGTTCGAGGAGGGACGAGAAGCGAGGATTGCCTGGCGGAAGTGAGCACTGAGGGCCCTTTACTAATAGTACTCGCCCACGATTGCCCTGCTAAAGAGTGGGAGAAAATTTTACTCTGAAACAGCGACATGAGA
Organism: Trametes versicolor FP-101664 SS1; assembly: GCF_000271585.1. Lineage (NCBI taxonomy): Eukaryota > Fungi > Basidiomycota > Agaricomycetes > Polyporales > Polyporaceae > Trametes > Trametes versicolor. The sequence continues at coordinate 2,177,962 of NW_007360327.1, forward strand.
AGCTATGGTCTAAAATACAGCCGGTCAGTGAACTGAGTGTAAAGGGCTGTTTGTAACAGCTTGGCGCCCTGAAGAGAATCCGCCGGTGGTAGAACCGGCGATAGCTAAACCGAAGTCAGATCGAGGCACGGAAGCGGTCATGCATGAGGAGGTGAGTATAACGGGTCGCTGCATCGATATCGAAGGCTGAAGCTGACTTCCTCTTGCCCGACGCCGCGAGCATATGGTAGTGGTCCGATCTCGAAAGGAGGATTCGACGCTGGAGTTGTTTAACCAGGGATACAGTGTATGGATCATGCGCAACACTCCATACATCTGCTAGCATAGAGAAGAGAAGAGGAGAGGTTCCGAGGAGGGGCGCCATGGTAGAAGATATATGCACAGTGACGGTGTTAATGCCGTTGGCCGTGGTCGCCGTTCCCAAGTCCGACACGGGAATCCCCGAGAGCGCTTCATTCCGCCGCAGCACTGCGTGAACTCGGACTCGGACCTCTCCGCCACTCTTCTCGCTGTCAGCTCATGTTTAGATCTCGGGTTGAACGACCATAGACTTCCGGATATCGATTCCTACCAACCCTTGAACTCTGTCATCGATCGTAACGCCATTCCAAGTCTGATATATCAGGATATATCTCCTTCAAGTATCCGATGGGTCTGTGTCACCATCAGAGAATGACATTCTTCCCAAGTTCGAATGTGTGCATGTACTGACTCCGGACAGACGTGTGAAAGCATTCTCTCAGGCTCCGCGAGGCAGTATCCTCACCGCCACGCGATGCAGGCCGGGGCCGTGCTTGATAGGATCCCGCTGCACGTTGCCACGGCATGCGCCTGCCGTCGCTGAGCTCAGCATACGATTGCCGGAAAGAGGGTAGAAACGAGGCAGGTCTGGTATTCTTGGCATGAAACAAGCTATATTGACGCCTTCCAGCCACGATGTGGTCAGGTTCCCGTACCGCCATCGCACGTCGGAGCCTCGCGGGTGGCAGATAGATGTCGTTTTGAAGCGCTTCAGGAGTGCGGGGAACTGCGAGCATCTCCGCACTCCCCGCGACGCCCGCGCGGCCCTTGCGCAACTACACACCTGGCTTACCCTAAGTGCACTGGATTGTCGTGGTCCTTTACGTTCTGAAGTAGGGTTACGGCTAGGCCGCGCCTCAACGACTTTGACACGCGGCCACAGCGCCGGCTGAATGAGGTCTTTGGATCGACAATAACGACTGTTGCCGTCGGTCTCCTGCTCTCCGCCACCCGCGCCCACAAACCCTGGCCGATCCGTCTCCTTCTCTCAACACCACGACCGTAACGCCCCCCAGAAGACACCACAACAGTGACGCCCCTTAGAAGACACTACGACCGTAACGCCCCTCAGAAGACGCCCTCCATGGATTCCATCGATAAACGACTCCAGTAAGTCTTCAGATGTCAAGCCTAGAGGACCATATCATGATCCTTTTCTAGACTCTCGCCCTCTCCGACCGAGTCCGGGAGTTGGGATTTCGTATTTTGGATGGTGTATCTATCAAGCGTGATCATCGACATGCTCTCGGCTCTGGATCTCGTACGTATTGCCCGATAATAATGTGCGAAAGCTCTCTGCTCACTTGTCCTTCAGACTGCTGTCTCGACTTCTCTCCCAGCTATAGTCAACAGCTTGGATGGCACGGACTTCATTTGGGTAGGGGGAGCTTACTCGGTAGCGTCTGCCGCTGTGCTGCCCTTCGTAGGCAACCTAGTCCACACTTTCGGACAAAAGCCTGTTCTCATCGTATTCATTCTGGCGTTTGCGATGGGCTCGGCTTTGTCGGGTGCTGCGATGAGCATGAACATGCTGATCGCTGGAAGAGGTGCGCGAATCAAAATGATTACGATAAATTGCTAATCTAATGTGTGGTAAAATGCGTTTAGCCATCCAAGGCTTCGGAGGAGGGGGGTGCTTTTCCATCACGGAAATCATATACGCCGACCTCGTTCCCCTCACTGAACGGGGGAAGCTGCAGGGTATGACCGCCGCGTGAGTATCTTTCTCGACCTCGGGTCACGTAGTTCAACTGAACTCTATTCGTATCGTTAGCGCATGGGCACTAGCATGGTACGTCGACAACGAGACGGAGCCGTGTCCCATACTAATGCACGACGTAGTGCGATCGGACCGCCTATAGGCGGCGCCCTCACGCAACACGGCGCGTGGCGGTGGATATTCTTCCTGAACATACCGGTGTGCGCGATTGCCTTGGTGCTTAACTGCATATTTCTGCGCACGGAGACCCACCGCAAGCGTCTCAGCCTGAAGCGAAAATTCTCGCAGATGGACTTGATGTAAGAGAGTACTCGATATCACAGTGCTGCTCGTACTTACTGGGTTGCGGCACAGAGGCTCGAGCCTGGTGACGGGGAGTACGGTCTTGATCTTCCTGGCAACTACGTGGGGCGGCCTCACCTTTCCGTGGTCGTCGCCTCAAGTACTCTCGCTCTTAATCATCGGCGGCATCGGGATGGTTCTTTTCTTTGTCATCGAACGCTACTGGCTCAAAGGCCCCACTGTACGTATTCCTCCCCCCGAAAATGTATATGCTCTGATTGCTCTCCCAGATTCCCAGGGCCTTCTTCACAGATCGCACCACTTTTGGCGGGTAGGCGTTTGGTACTGGCTCATGTACGACAGCCTCTGACAGCTCAACAGTTACTTGGGCACCTTCTTCCACGGGATCTGTTCCATAGCAACCATCTGTTTGTTCCCATTCATCTCAGTCGAGGCTTACCATTCGTACTGACCGCCCCATCTAGACTACTACCCCGTGTACCTGCAAGCCGCTCAAGGCGCGACTTCCCTTGCGGCCGATGTTGATGTTCTCCCGCTTGCGACCGTCATACCCGCAGCCGCCATCCTGACCGGGCTCTCCGTCAACATATCCGACCGCTATCGCCCACAAAGCTTCGTCGGATGGGCTTTCATGATCGTCGGATTCGGCCTCCTGTCGCTCCTGAACGAGCACAGTTCGCGAGCGATGTTCCTCGCCCTCCAGGTCCCCGTCACCGTTGGCATCGGCATCATCTGGATCAGCTCGCAGTTCGCAGTCCTCGCGCCCGCGCCCGCCGCGAGCGTCACACACGCGCTAGCCTTCTTCACCTTCACCCGCACTGTCGCCCAGGTAAGTCGTCCCGCGCGTTCATCCTCCGCCCGTCTTCGGGTTGCTAACACGACCGGCGTGATCGCGCAGGGATGGGGTATCGTCATCGGCGGCGCGATCCTGCAGAACGTCCTCCTACGCGAGCTCCCGACCTCGTTTACATCGACCCTGCCTAAAGGTGTGGAGGTTGCGTACGCGACCATCGAAACGATCTCGAGCCTGCCGGAGGCGCTCAAGTGGGAGGTACGCGCGGCGTTTGCGCGCGCGACGCAGCAGATTTGGTTCGTCATGCTTGGGGTGGCCGGCGCGGGTTTCCTGTCGTGCTTCCTCCTGCGCGAGGTGCGTATGCGCGACATCGGGGACGAGGACACATGGAGTACTTTCTCCGACGACGTGCGGGATATGTCGCTGGACGGGTACGTTCACGACGGACACCGAGATAGCTCCGCCACCGACGGACTACCGGACAGTCCCACGCAAGAGATTAGCGTCGAGGCGGGATTACTGCGATGAGAAGGTGAGTAGCGCTGATCCATCAAAACGCTTCCGACTGCGATGCTAACCGTCGTAGCTTGGTTACTAGGCGGTTAAATTTTTGTGTTCTCCAGAGCTACAGGTTAAGCAGACGGACTTTTTGACAATGCACACCTGGTACGATATGCGCGTGCTGCTGGTTTTACATGTGGTTCATTATTTTCCTGTTCATACACCATATGCTGTTCCCCGGACAGCTCCCTTTCAGGTCTTCATCCTCCGGCGCCACACGGACTCCTAAGCGCACCAAGTATAGGCGTTCTAATAACCGCCAAGATGATCAACGTACATGTCGATGTTCCTTTGTCCGACCGACCTCACCGCCCTCGGCGGACACGGGCACCACACACTCTCATGAGACCCCGCAGCCTCGTGCAGCTCGGCGACGCTTGGCTTCTTTATTCACAGCCTTGTCGCTCGCCGATCAGAAATGCGCTCCCACTCGACGGACATTAACTCGCGCGTGCCCTCCTTACGTGCACGTGTGAAAAACTCCAAACTACTTCCCTCAATATCAATCATAGGGCTACAGCTCAATCCACATTGTGTACCGTGGCTATATTCATTCAAGATGGCAACAGACGGCGGTGCGAGGCAACATCCTGCTCGGGCCTGGTTGTCTGCGTCAAATGGGATGAACAAGTACTGCGCCGCCTTCTATGATGCTGATCTCGCTCAGGAAAACCACCCCATCAGAAAAGCGTTCGCGCGTCGCGTAGGTCGAGGGACTTCAGTGCGCGATTCCAGCTCTTCTTTGTGCCGAGTTTAGCAAGCGTTGTAAAGGCTAACTGTGACTTGCCGGCAGCGTTCGCCACAACAGGCCAATAGGAGATACAGGAAGGTACGTAAATGCCCTAAGTTCGAGCGTCCGGGTCGCCGGCTAAGAGCTATCCTGCCCAGAAATGGTGACCGAACCTGCGCTTCGATGGCGGCGTTCAGTGGCTGCCTTCTCTTCTTGCAACTCAGAGAAGCCGCATAGAAGGATCAGACTGCTTGACAGGCCAGGCTGCCGCCGGAACGTATAAGGTGCCCGCTGCGCCGCGCCCTTCCCCTCGTCTGGTCCCGACATCCCGACGCCGCCATGCCCCTCATTCTTGTTCGAGCTCCTGAGCTCGTGTCTGCGCCGGAACCGGCTTTTCCGGCCATAGACAATCTTTATGGTGCATACCTGCTTGGGACGTTCGTGAGCCTCATGTACGACTCTCCTCCCTCTCCTCTCGTCGACTTCACTCACCCGGAGCGTCATAGGCTGTTCGGCGTGAGCGTTCACCAGCTGTACCGCTATGCGCGTACATCCAAAACAGACACCTTCCTCATTCGTTCATTGGTGAGCAAGGGTTGCATTCCCCGGGGCTCTACGCTAACTTGGTCGTCTCCGTCTAGGTTGCAACTGTTATGTATGTCCGATTCTTCACGTTTGCGGGGTACTTGTTCACATGTGCGTATGCCACGCGATAGGGCGTTAGAAACGCTACATACCGTCTTTTTGATGCACACATGGTGAGCTGCCGAGACACTTCGCTGCCCCCACCATCGTGCTCATCTAGCTATGTATAGCTACTACTATCTTGTCACGAATTACGCCGACTTCACTGGCGAAAAAATAACGCATAGCGTCTGGTAAACACAGCCTCTGTCGCAACATGATGGTTCCTTTACTAATTGATACGTGTAGGTCTATGCAGGTCAGTCGTGAACACATCTTCGGCGGATAGCGAGCTTAACCACTGACTCTCCACAGGTCACGCCAGTCATTACGGTACGTCGCGCTTGATCAGCTATCCCATTATCTGTAGAGATTGACCTTCATGTGCGTCCAGGCGTTGATCACCTTGATATCGCAAGTGTATGTCCTCGATGCCGCTCTTGCCCTCAGCTCGGTCGCTGATTGCGAGCTGTTATTCTTCCCTTTAGTTTCTTCGCGCGGCGAGTGTCCTTACGTGCGTAGTGTCCTTTCACACGCGTGGACTTCGCTCATAGACAGCAGTTGGATTCCGATATCGCGTTCTGGTCGCGCTTGCGGTACGCTGCCGAGTTCCAGCGTGTTCCGCCTTGCGATGTACTGATATTGTGGTTTTTTGAAAACTAGTCCCTTGCCCTGCTGGCCCACGTGGGTAAGTCTTCCTATCTACGTACGCTAAAGACACGACGCGCTCACACGTTCGAACTTTACGAAGGCTTTGGACTAGGTGGGTCAATCAACGGTAGCTGTTCATCATACGAGGCCTTATCGACTGACACTGGGAACAGCGATTACGATAGACGCGTAAGACCAACATTTGCGGTATCTCTCATATTCGATCGCTGACACGCACCGTTCAGGATCAAGTTGGACAGTCTTAGCGGATTTGACCGAGGCGGGGACTGGCTCTTCCCGCTCGCCACCGGATCGTCGACCGTCGCCGACCTCATGCTGTCCAGCGCGATCATCATCTCGGTGCGGAAAAGTCGTGCGGGAAATGCACGGTACGTTGCCATACACACGTTCTGGGTCACGTTAGTGACCTTGCGTTAGCCCCAAGGTGGCTGAGGGTCCCTTCGACGTCGCGGTACTCTACGTCTTGAACAGCGGTATGTATCTCCTCAGTTCTGACCGTTGCATCTATCCTGATCCGTGATATAGGTCTCCTCACAGGGTAACGCGATTTGTTTTTGCATCTTGGTGCGCTAACAGACATCGCCCCTCTAGCCTCGTCAACCTACCGCCCGCCATTGCTGTAAGTTTTGCGTCGTTCGTCCGCTCATCAAACTCTCGCTCAATGGTATCGAACAGGGCATCTTCCTGCCACAAACCTTGATCTGGGCAGGCCTCAGCTTCGTCGGCGCAAGACGTAAGTGTTTTGTCCGACTCGTAGGTTTGACTAGAGCTAACCCGGACCTCGATTCCAGTCTACGCTATCACATTGCTCTCGGTGTGAGTACACCGTTCTTTCCCTCATCGAGGCAGTATTCAAATCTTTGCATGACAGCCTCAACTCACGAAAATTCTCCGCCACCCGCGGCATGGAGATATTCGACGCGGCCAGTTTCGGGCCCAACATCATCGCTCGCGCGAACCACATAGCCGCCGTCGAGCGGTGGAATACCCCAAAGGTGCGTGATCCCGTCCACGGCGGCTCCCTCGGGAGAGAGGTCCCATCTCACACACGCTGTGGTAGGTTCTGGACGAAACCCCTGCCAAGATTGATATCAGTGTCGAGGCTGAGGTCGAGGTTGACCACGAACTTGGCGAGCGGCATTACGGCGGCCGCAAGTCTTTCGATTCTGAATATGCATAAACCCTCCGTGGCGTGCGAGGAGCGAGATACCAAGAGTTTTGCGTCGCGGCGGGACCGTCTGTGCTGTTATATTATTTGTATTATCCAGATACCAGACGTAACGTGTCTCGGGGTGACTAGCACCCCGAACGTGTTATCGTCATCCCTTTATCAACATGTATGTTTAAGGAGTCTAGCTGAGGTTGAGCTCGAACTTGAACTTTTGCATCGCAAAATACCCATTGCAGCTCGCGTGATCGCTCCATGGGATGTAAGTTCTTGTAGAGTTTGTCTTTGTCCTGCCTGGTGGAGTAAGAGTAGTAGTATATAACCATTCCTGCTGCTAGCGACGTGGGGTAGCGTAGAGAAGAGCAGAGCAGAGAAGAGAGGCTCATCGACGCGCTGCCCGCGTCAAGAGTTGGAGAGATGGCCCGGGATGCCCCGGCACCCGGCTATCATATTCACGGGAATACCCGAGAGCGTTTCGCAAGCCTGAGGCTGCAGCACTGGCTGGGCTCCTCCCTCGAGCGACGTGCACACTCACTACCTGCGGGCTACTTGGCTTCGCGATCAAAACACCCGAGAACTAGCGATACGAGGGGATAAAACCTCAATGGCATGGCTCTAATCCCAACATCGCCTACGCTGAATAGGTGAATCACCTGCTCACCGGACCGACGTGTCACCTAGCTAAACCTATCTACTACTACTACTAGACTACTACGCGCTGCATAACACCCTCTACGTAGTCCGCCTAGTTCTATACTAACCAAAAGGATTTGAAATATCCATGTAGATCGGCTTTCTCTTCAAAGACCTGTCTTACCACCCTCACCGTAGCGGCGGGCCCCGTCCCGTGGATGATGCATCCCACGATCCGAATCGTCAACGGCACCTGCAGCTCGCCCTGGAATTGGAGACTTTTTGTCCTCCAGAAGACCATGGGAGTTCTTATAATGCGAGCACTCAAATATCAGAGCTAACTCCGCACTCTCTTGACATCTTCCTCTACAGCCGCCTTCACTGCCCCAGTTCGCGTGTGGACACGATTGCGCAACACGAAGAAGGTATCGTAATGGGAAGGCTGCTTCCATGTTTTCGGTCTCCGTCGCACGACTCGGCCACGAGGACTGATGACAGTGGGGGGCAACGCCGCCTCAGCCTGACTTCAGATGGGTTCTTGAGATCGAACAACGGGTCTCGCTAACCTTACCAGGTGCCGCCACTGCGTAGTGGGAACACCCGCGCTTTCCCAGTTTGGCGCCCCCCGTGTTACGACCCCCGCTGGTAGCGATGAAGATGACATCTCCCCTGATACAGTTGACGGTCAAGATCTGATGCAAGCTATGGCAAACGTAGGGACTCTTAAGGTGGAGCGGCTTCTCAATTCCTCGTCGAGTCGCCCCATAGGTCTTGCAATAACCTCGTATTTTCTTCGATGAACTCCACGTCAGCACTTCCTCAGAGCCCCCTTCTGCCTACCCAGGTTCATTTGGGTCCCGCCTATGGTACCTTCCTCATTTGTACGTTCCTCAGTCTCATGTACGTCCACTATCGCTTTCGCCATGTGCAGAATTTGTGATCAAATATCTCTAGGTTCTATGGCGTTGCATTGCACCAAGTCTATCGATACATCCGTCTTCACAGCTCGGATGGGCTCGTCGTCAAGTCCTACGTGAGTGAGCTTGGGTGTTTTTTTTGAACATTCGGCTAATGCAAGCTGTTGTTAGATTGGGATTCTTGTGCAAGTCTCCCGTTTTCGACGTTTGGGCTCGGGCATGGGGCTTACCACTATATTCCGTACAGTGTTTTTGACGCTTTACACACAGTCTTGGCCGTGCACATGAAGTACGTAGCGGTCTGCGTGGAACTACCGATACATCGCGCGTGTTGCTAAAGGGTCATCTAAGCTACGCGAACCTTGTATCGAACTTCTTCACGCCGACTCGGCTCCGATACTCGCTATGGTAAGTAAAACCTTTGCGCCACCACGATCGATCTCAGAACATTTGTTGTAGGTCCCTGAATGTGGGCAATCACACTCCGAGTTCATCTGGCTTTCGCACTGACGGAATGGTTGATGCAGATGCAGCCACTGACTACGGTACGAGACCAGCACATTTAACCTAGTGAGATCTTATCCCGATGAAAACAACCTTCAGGGAATCATCATCGTTCTGTGTCAATCGTAGGTGGCGACTAATGTGAGCTCACATGAATGTTCACATTCCCTCTAGCTTCTTCGCCGCGCGGGTATACAAGTGTAAGTGCCTCGAACGGGCTTGCATATCCCAAGTTGATGACACTACTCATAGTGGATAAGAGATACCGAACGTTGCTAGCAATGGCTGTGAGTTTCATGCATCCCCTCTGTATCTCCGTGACAGTTTTCTTACAAGTTGGCAGATAATCATGTTCCTTGTAGAGCTCGGTGGGTGTTTATCGCGAATTGTCTCCTTAAGCTAATATATCATCTGTTGCATCCTCGACGCACGGAACCACAAGGCTTCGCACTAGGTAAGTCAATATTGTACCATAGCTACGGCGAGCCTCATTACTGACCTCGGTCTTGACAGCCTTCACAGTAAAAGGGTGAGTTACTGCGACCCCTATTTGCATATCGATCTGACCTTCATATTACCTCGTATAGATTTGCGATAGGAACTATTGACAGTCTGAACAAATATGCGGTCAGTGTGTCCTCAAGAAGCCTTAGTAGTAGCCTGCACTTACCTCCTAGAATATAGTGGATGCAGTCCGGGGGGTTCGGAGTTGTCATAAGTGCGGACATCATGTTGACCTTCGTGCTCGCGCTAGCTCTACATCAGCGGCGGACTGGATTCAAGATGTGTGCATGTTTCTGCAGCCCGGGGACGATATTTACTGAACGAACACCTGTAGCACGAATTCGAAGATCGACCTGCTCATCGCATATGCTATCGGCACAGGTATGTGCCACATTGCGCTCAAACTTGACAATATTCATATTAACGCACGCAGGTTTGGTCACTCTGTGAGTCGCAACCGTTGGTCATTCTGGTGACGCTTCTCACTCGTCTCGTTGACGCATAGCATCTTCGCCATGGCATGTTTTATCACGGTAAGCCGCTTCTTATGCCCATCAGCATGTTCGCGATACGGTGTCTCACGTCGCCCGTCCCGTAGGCTCTTGCATCTCCGGGGAACTTGCTATTTGGCGCTCTCGATTTGATATGCGTCAAGGGTAAGGGTTTGCGGTCTATGCCAGTGCTGCAGGTCACACGCTCACAGATGATTTTGTTGGCAGTCTATATCAACTCCGTTCTTGCTACGTGAGCGCTCCCGAACGACCGTGATGATTTCGTTACGAGCCCTACTAAATCGCTTCGTCGTCTAGACTGAACATGCGACCTAGCGCGGCATCGGCGGGGAGCGGCGACCGCCTTGGCACCATAGACCTCTGTGCATTGCCCCAAAGTCGTTCCGCCCAGAACATCGAGAAGGAATGGCCGTCGTCTTCGGTGCGTGACTCGAACCTCTGCACTTTTGATGACCCTTCTGACCCTGTGTTGTGTGTTCTGCTCCGCGATGCGGCAGACCAAGTCTACCAATGGAGTCGATCCCGCTACGGTGGTCAGCATCAAGGTGACGAATGATCTCTCCCATCGAGTTTGACATACCGCGCTCCCTTAGATCAAATGGGATCAGGAGCGCGCATGACGAAGGGCGCATGATGCAAGACGGACTCGAGCAATCTAGAAAAAATTGACAGACGTCGCGCGGTTTGGTTTCGAGCGTACTTGGGCTCTTCTCTCGTTTTGCCTCTCGAGAACAGCCTCCTATATCTTCTCCTGCCACCATCTCCCCTTCGCGTCTTCGCGTTCGAAGACGCCTTGCGATCGCAGCCGTGATAGGTACGTAAACACGTGCGCCTGACTACTGAGGTAAGTTTATTCTCGTTCGACGGCATCTATCATCTTACCCATCTCCTGTCAGCGGTACAGCATGACGCTTGTTGCAATCTGTGTCTCATGAAAGAAGCACCGGCGGCCTGTTCTGAGGGCAGATGCGCTCATCTACATCTCCTGTCAGGAACCTCATCTTTCGCTGATGTAGTGGGGGCGTATACACAAACAGGACGGTGGGTAACTGCGCCTGGCGACGTCTGAGAACAGATCGGGTCCCCGCTCTTTGAGCTGTACACTGGTATCCATGGCCGCCGGGTCTCAGGATGTTTCAGCGCCAATCCAGGTGCACGATGTGGCCAAGTGACAAGCTTCGGAAGTATCAGTCTCCCCGTCTTCAAGACTCGGGACTTTCACGGCTGTATCATTTGAAAGGCTTTGGACTTGGTGGGTGGATTAGCGCTATGCTAAACTTTATTGACTGACGTTCGGACTAGCGATTACGGTGGACGCGTGAGACCCACACATACGATTATGTTTTACACCTTCGCTGATGCGCAGTTTTTAGGATCAAGCTAGATAGCCTTAGCGGATTTGAGCGAGACGGGGACTGGCTCTTCCCGCTTGCTACGGGTTCTTCGACTGTTGCCGACCTTATGCTGTCTAGCACGATCATCATCTCTGTTCGACGGAGTCGCGGGAGGCATGCACGGCGGTACGTTGGTGTGTGCACATCATGGAACCTTGATTTGACTTCAGGGCGTTAGCCACAGGGTGGCCGGCGGCCCCTTCAGTGTCGTAATGCTCTACGTATAAAACAGTGGTATGTACCTTCTTAGTCTTGACGGCGGCCGTTGTTCTGACTCGAGACACAGATCTTCTCATAGGGTAACGTCTCCGCATGTGGTCGGTTCTCGCATCCTGTCGCACTCACTAACGTCGACGTACTTCCAGCCTCGGCGACATACCACCAGCCATTGCTGTAAGTCATCTATCGGGATCATGGAGCTGCCCCTTAATACCGACGAGCAGGGGATCTTCCTGCCAGAAACTCTTATCTGGGTGGGTCTCAGCTTTGTCTCCGCGAGATGTGAATGTTGATTACAGGTCGTGTGTATGGCTGGCACTCACTACCGGCCATATTTTACGCCATCACGTTGCTCTCGGTGTGAGTACGCCACTCTTAATACCTCTGTCGCGACTACCCCGAGCCTTCATCGATAGTCTCAATTCCCGAAAGTTCTCCGCCACTCGCGGCATCGAGATATTCGACACCGCCACGTTCGGCCCCAACATCATCGCCCGCGCGAACCACATAGCCGCCGTCGAGCGATGGAATACCCCGCAGGTGCGCGCCGCGTCCACGGCGTCATTGACTGTCATCCCACAACCATGTCTTAGGTTATCGACGAACCCCTGCAAAAATCAACATCAACGTTTGAGGCCGAGGTCGATGTTCAGCACGAAGTTACCGAGCAGCATTACCGCGACCAGAAGGCTTTCGGTTCCGAATCCGTATGAACCCTCTTCGATCTGTTGGAACCAAGGTACGGAGAGGTTCCACTCCATTCTTGCGAACGACACATATGGATACTGTCGGAGAGGATAAAAAACGAGGGGTTGCACTGTGACTAGTGCGTCGCGGATGACACTATGCACACTGTGAGCAAGACTACCAGTGATTTATAAGCTACACATGAGCGTATGAGTGAGGAAGATCCGCATCGAAGGACGAGGCTACTACGTACTGGTTAACTATGCAAAACGGGACTGCTATGGGCTACTAAGAACCGCAGTGTCAAAATGTAAGAGACGCCGCGAAGCAATTGCAAAGTGGCTGATTCGTTGCTGGTCTTACCAAGAACTTGCAGGTTTAGGGGCTAGTGCGAATCTCAGAGCGTGCGCTGCCCAGAGCCAGTCAGGTTTCTGAGACCTGAAAGAAGGGCCACATCTCGCTGATGTCGGATCCCGGCGTAAGCATGTCAGACATGGACTACCCGTGCGTTGGTATAACAGTTGCGCATGCGCGACGAGGGTGAGGAGAAGTCTGTAGAAGTTCCGACAGAGCTACATGTCCAAGTCGCCCTACGCCGAGAGGTGTTCATCGAGTAAGTATTTTACATATCCCCGGTAGTGACAGGGGTGCAAGCCTTGCAAAAACTGGAGTCTAGTGCATTTCATCGACCAGTATTCGAAAGACGAGGACGAGGAGGAGACTCAAGAGCCTCTAGCGCCCAACTGTCCAACCACATGTCCACGGGAATCCCCGAAGGCCTGCCTGAGCTGCCACGGGGGCCACCCCGCATACGCGTCTTGCCCCTCTTCGCGGACACCATCACTCTCTAATGGCACATGCCCACCGTCCATTCGACTTCGCGATGGACCAAAATGCGCACTCGAAACAGCTCACGTAATCTTGAAACATCCATAGGTCACCGGTCACTCACGAGCTCCTTCACAGTCACCGGAGAGAGTGCTGGCCGCAATACATTGGTATGCTTCTTGAGTCTGACATATACAGGGCCTGCACACGGAGGATAGACGTGCCGATGCGCCCCGGATGCCTTCAAAATCTCTTTATCGGCGAGGCGGTGTCTCACAGGGATGCCACGTCTTCCGCGGACCTGGTGGTATCACGATGTGGTCATGGAACTGCCGTGGAGGGTTGATAGGGAAACCAATAGCTCCCCGGGCGTCACCTACATCACGATTCGCCATGCTGCACGTTGAGTTGTCATGCGCCTGTACGTCGCCGCTTGAGCGCAGTGCACCTCATATAACGGCTGAGACGACGGAAAGGGGAATGGAACGAGGCAGGTATGGATCTCTTTGGCTTGAAATGGGCTGCAGTAACGACCAACCTTAGTGTAGTCAGGGTTCCATATCGTCATCGCCCAACGGTTCCTCGATATGTAAATAGACGTTCCCCTCAAGCGCTTCAGGGAAGCGGAGAACCGCAGCATCTCCGCACGTCCCGAGCACCCCCTTTGGACGCTGCTCGGCCCTCGTGCCCCTGTCCTAAGCCGGGCGACAGTGCCGATGCACATGCCTCAGCCTGAGCGCACTAGCTGAACAATAACCTTTAGGTTCTGCCTTCAGCCACGACCACGCCTCTTCGCCACAGCGACGTTGGCACGCGGCTACAGCACCGGCTGTACGCGGTCCTAGGGCCGACCAGAGCAACCATTGCTGTCTGCTCCCTGCTTTCCGCCACACGCGCCCACACTGCTCTTGTCTATCCTGCTCTCTCTCCCAGCACCAGGACTGTTGTCCTAGGAGATACCGATGATGGTCTCTGTCGATGATGAATCCACGTAGGTGTCTACTCACTGCATGCGGAAGACGGTATCATGGAATGGCACTCCTCCAGACTCCCGCCCTCTCCAATCAGGTCTGGGAAGTGGGACTTCGTCTTTTGGATGGTATATCTTTCAAGCGTGATCATAGACATGCTCTCAGCTCTGGATCTTGTACGTTGCGCATGAGCCTGAATGTGTGAATGCCCTACTCACTCCGTTGAACAGACTGCGGTGTCGACCTCTCTCCCTTCCATTGTCAGCAGCTTGCACGGCACGGACTTCATTTGGGTGGGAGGCGCTTATACGGTAGCGTCTTCTGCTGTCTTGCCCTTTGTAGGCAACCTGGTCTCTACGTTTGGAAGAAAACCTGTCCTCGTCGCCTTCATTCTGGCGTTTGCGTTGGGCTCGGCTTTGTCGGGTGCAGCGCGGAGTATGAACATGCTCATTGCGGGAAGAGGTGCGTAACCATGAGTGACATTAACAAAGTGCATGTCTAATTCGCTGACTGCGGTTCTTCTGCTATAGCGGTCCAAGGCTTCGGAGGAGGGGGCTGCTTTTCCATCACCGAGATTATATATGCCGACCTCGTACCTCTCACTGAACGAGGAAAGTTGCAGGGCATGACTGCCGCGTGAGTGCCTGTCGCGACCTCGGAGTACGTAGTACGACTGACCATTGTCCTGGGGATTAGCGCATGGGCACTAGCATGGTATGTCGGTAGCAAGTATCACGCTACGTCATATTAACACAACACAGTGCGATTGGGCCACCCATAGGTGGTGCCCTCACGCAGCATGGCGCATGGCGCTGGATATTCTTCCTGAATATACCAGTGTGCGCGGTCGCATTGGTACTCAACTGCATATTTCTGCGGACGGACACAAGGCATCGCAAACGCCTCAGCCTGAAGCGTAAAGTCTCGCAGATGGACTTGCTGTAAGATATTGCCGCGTACCCCCGCTTTTTCTCGCATACTCACCGATACCGCGACAGAGGCGCGAGCCTTATGACCGGGAGCACCGTTCTTGTGTTCCTTGCCACTACATGGGGTGGCCTGACCTTTCCGTGGTCGTCTCCTCAAGTACTCTCGTTGTTGATTATCGGCGGCATCGGAATGCTTCTCTTCTTCGTCATCGAACGTTATTGGCTGAAAGGTCCCACCGTACGTGCTCGCCAAATTGGACACAGATAAGCTCTGAATCTATCCCTAGGTCCCCAAGGCCTTCTTCGCAGATCGAACCACATTCGGCGGGTAGGTTATTGAGACCAGGTGTTGTGCGATAGGCTCTGACAGTTCAACAGTTACTTAGGCACCTTCTTCCACGGGATTTGTTCCATAGCGACTATCTGTTTGTCATTCGACCATCTCAATTGCGGCCGCATAGTTCCTACTAACACCGACATTCTAGACTACTACCCGGTATATCTACAAGCGGCACAAGGCGCGACTTCCTTGGGCGCTGATGTCGATGTGCTCCCGCTCGCGACTGTTATACCCGCAGCCGCCATCCTGACGGGCTTGTCTGTCAACATCTCTGACCGCTATCGCCCTCAAAGCTACATCGGATGGGCGTTCACGCTGGTCGGGTTTGGCATACTATCGCTACTCGACGAGCACAGTTCGCGGGCGATGTACCTTGCCTTCCAGGTTCCCGTCACAATCGGAATCGGAATCGTGTGGATCAGCTCCCAATTCGCGGTTCTCGCACCCGCGCCCGAGTCGAGCGTCACGCACGCACTCGCCTTCTTCACATTCACTCGCACGGTCGCACAGGTTCGTGATTTGTCTTCGGCGTTCATCTTACGCCTTCCGGCTTTGCTGACGCCACCTAACCGCGCAGGGATGGGGCATCGTTATCGGCGGCGCGATTCTGCAGAACGCCCTCCTGCGCGAGCTCCCGACCTCCTTCACGTCGACACTCCCCGAAGGCGTCCAGATCGCATACGCTGCGATCGAGACGATCTCGAGCCTGCCCGAGGCGCTCAAGTGGGAGGTGCGCGCGGCGTTCGCGCGGGCGACGCGGCAGATCTGGCTCGTCATGCTAGGGGTGGCCGGCGCGGGCCTCCTGTCGTGTCTTCTCCTGCGCGAGGTGCACATGCGCGCCGCGCCGGTGGAGGAAGAGACATGGGACTGCCCCAAGAACGGCATGCGGGAGATGTCCCTAGATGTATCCCCTCACGTCGAACCGCAGGATGGATGCGCCCAGGACGGAACTCAGGAAAGCCCGACGCAGGAGATCAGTGTTGAAGCAGGATTACTACGATGAGAAGGTAGGAGTAGTGCGGACGCTTCTGATAGCGATGTGGTGCATGGGTGGTAGTGTAGTCCCTACCAGTAGGTTACAATCTTGTTTTGTTGGAGATGGTGGGAAACGGGCTCTGGATGACACCACATACTCCACCCTGGATACGACATGCACGTAGCGCCGGTTTGCATGGGGCCCACGTTTTCTTTCCTCATGTACACGCATCGCTCATCCACGATCATTTTCATAGGTCTTCATATCATCGCCGGCTCGAAAACATGATGCGCGTGTCATGATGAGGTTCGTTCGCTGAGCGCTGAGCGTCGAATACGGAGCGAAAGAGTCCGAGCAACGTCATCGCCCTCGGCGGACATGGGCACTAGGTTCGCACCGGATTCACCACCGGTGCATAGTACTTGACATGCAGTTCAGGACCGCCCAGCTTCCTTACTCACAGCCTTGTCTCCCGTCAATCAGAAACCTGTAGAATCTTGCTCAACAGACAATACAAGAAGCTTACCGACCTTGCGTATGCCATGTGAACAGTCCTAGGCCACAACCGTCGATATCAATCCTAGAGCTCTCAGCTGGATATACAGTGTAGACTGTGGCTATACTATTTTGAGATGGTAACAGATGGTGTACGATATTCCAATTGGGCCGAGTCGCCCGCAGAGTGAGACGACCACGGTGAGTGATCCTTCTATATCACTGATCTGGCTTAAATGAACCATCCTATCAGTGGCCCTTACGCAAGTTTAGATCGAGTTACCTCGGTACGCTTCTCTAGGCATACTTCCTCGGAAGTTTGTTAAGATAATCACAGGGCCTATGATACTTGCCGGCGGTGTTTTCTGGTCACGGACGAATGGGCGATGCGGAAAGGTACGCAGATGCTCTTCCGAGGTCTCGATGTCTTCGGTTGGGAGATGTACTAACCAGTACGCTGGTGGAACCTGCGCTTCTATCGCGCGGGGCTCGGTGGCTCAATTCTCTTCTTGTATGTGATAGGTTCTGCGCTGCCCTCCGGGTATAATTCAATCAGCCGTTCCACCGCTGCGGAAACGTATAAGTCGTCGCTACACTTCCCCATGAGTGCCTTGTCACGTCCAACCATCCCGCCGCCGTCATGTCCGACCCTTCTGCCTTGAGTCCCGGTATGGTTGCTTCTACGCCAATGTCCGCAATTCTCGAGGCTCCGCCAGCCATAGACAATCTATACGGAGCCTACTTGCTTGGGACGTTTGTTAGTTTGGTGTATGTTGTCTCGTCCTTCGCTCGATGTACTATTTCTTACCCAAGGCGTCACAGCCTGTATGGCGTGAGCCTTCACCAGCTCTACTTGTATGCACGCACCTCCAAGACGGATACCGCGCTCATTCGATCACTTGTGAGTGCGTCTCTGATCGTCCTCGCGCTCCATTCTAACTTTCTCGTTTACGTATAGGTCACGCTTGTCATGTACGAGCGACC
This sequence comes from Trametes versicolor FP-101664 SS1, assembly GCF_000271585.1. Lineage (NCBI taxonomy): Eukaryota > Fungi > Basidiomycota > Agaricomycetes > Polyporales > Polyporaceae > Trametes > Trametes versicolor. The sequence goes on from NW_007360327.1 coordinate 2,195,786, forward strand.
GACCACGTCTGCTGTGGGCTTTACTCATTCAGTGAAATAGGTTGTTGGAAACGCTGCATGCGGCTTTGCTGATGCATACGTGGTGGGTCTCCAGAAGTATTTCAATATATTCGCCACCGTACTCATCTGACTATGCACAGCTATTACTACCTTGTCTCAAACTATGATGATGTCACTGGCGAAAAGGTTTTCCATAGTGTTTCGTGAGTGCATAGAGCAAAATACAGCATTCATTTAGGCTGACTCGCGTTCAACATTCAGGTCTATGCAGGTCAGTCTTCAGCACCTCTTGGGGGAATGAAAAGGCTGAATGCAGGGTGTGGTAGGTCACACCAGTCATTACGGTCAGTGCGTTTCATCTGTGTCATATGTCGCGTTTCACCTTCATGCAAACCTCCTAGACGCTGGTTACCCTGACATCGCAAATGTGCGTGCCTTCGATCTTGCACGGGCTAGGATGTCGCTAAGCGCAGGTTGATAATTATTCCATCTAATAGCTTTTTCGCACGACGAGTATCCTTACGTGCGCAAGTTCTCTTCAGAGGCGCGAACTTCACTCATAGACAGCAGTTGGTTTCAGAAATCGTATCCTGGTCGGAATTGCGGTACGCTCATCAATTTCAACGTATGTATTCTGACTCATGTTATGCCGATGGGAAACTAGACTTTTGCGCTGCTGGCACACGTCGGTAAGCCACGACATCTGCACCTAGGAGAATGGCATACGTATACTCAAACCTCCATCCTTTTAAGGATTTGGGTTAGGTGCGTTGATCAACCGCTAGCTGTCGCCGAACGTATCAACCCACACTCAGAGCAGCGATTACGATAGACGCGTGAGATTGACAGCCGTAGATCGAGCTGACAATCGATGCCTAACGCGTGGTGTTCAGTATCAAGTTGGACAGCCTTACCGGCTTCGAACGGGGCGGGGACTGGCTCTTTCCGCTCGCCACGGGCTCGGCGACCTCGGCCGATCTGTTGCTGTCCAGCGCAATCGTCTTTTCGGTATGGCGAAGTCGCGTGGGCCACATACGGTGCGTTCATGTGTATTTGCCGGGCAGCGTTCGCGATACTGATATTGTGGTTAGCCCCAAGACGGAGGGCCCCTTCGATGTTGCAGTGCTCTACGTGTTGAACAGTGGTATGCACTTCCTTAGTTTTGACGATAAGATCCTCTCTAACTCCAAGATGCAGGTCTGCTGACTGGGTAATATCTCTTCGGGCGGCTGCTTCTGAAATCCTGCCGTGCTAATTACTATCACCGCATCTTCAGCATCGCCAATACTCCGTCCGTCATCGCTGTAGGTCATGCATCGAGATGACAGATCTGCCACTCATCGAGATCGAATAGGGCATCTACCTGCCACAAACATTCATCTGGGCGGCCTTCAACTTCATTGGCGCGAGATGTAAGTGTTGATTGCGTGTCAAGCATTAAATTAGCACTAACTGTCAGGACCTTTGGCCTCAGTCTATGCTATCACTTTGCTCTCGGTGTGAGTATCAGTTTTGCTTCTTGGTCGATACGGATTGTGAAGCTTGCGAAATTAGTCTCAACTCCAGGAAATTCTCTGCCACGCGCGGCATGGAGATATTCGACGCAGCCAGGTTCGGTCCCGGCATTATCGCGCGCGCGAACCACATAGCTGCCGTTGAGCGCTGGAATGCCCCACAGGTATGTGAGGCTGCCCTAGACGTGCGGGTCCTGTCTCACCTCAGTGTGCTGCTATAGGTCCCGGACGCAGCCCCTGCTAAAATAAATATAAATGTCGAGGCCGAGGTCGAGGTCCACCAACAACGCGACTCGGATGGCACAAAACATTATCGCGACCACAAGGCTTTTGACTCGAGTTCTGTATGACCTCCTAGTATACTTCCAGGGTTGCGATCGGGCGGATACTCAAAGGAACAGACGTTCGAGTCGTGATGGGGCTGTTTCTGATACCATAATTATTTGCGACATCTCCGGCTTAGATCTTAGGCCTGGATTGGTAGGCACAACGAGCGGTGGAAACATGATACTAGCAGAGTGTACGAGTACTCCAAGTTATACCACTGGATGGTATATTAGCGGCATTCTTATCTATATCTGTCTTCGAATGTTAGTTTTGGGGGCTATCAAGGGTGGCATGCGTCTGAATGACATCCGACACTCGTTTAAGAACATACCGGCGGAGTCTTGAAGCTCTCGGACAACTTTAGAACACGACACAAGGCTGCGGTCGTGCCACAGTGATGGTTCCGTTCCGGGCACCGGGCCGGTGTAGGCCGACCTGGCGTGGCTTTGCGGGAGCGGTGCAACGGGGTGCATACTGGTGCGTGCCAAGCTCTGCCTTGACTCGTTCAGTCCGACTCTCAGTCTTACAGCGTCGACACTGCCAGTCGGCAGTACGTTTCGAATCAACTCGCCAAGGGATACGCCACAGGATAGGCCATGATAAAGGAACTCAGGCCTCGTCTGAGTCAGCGCTCACGAGTGTTTCTGAGCCCTGACCGTCCTTCGATCCCCATGGATGACGGCTTCCTAACACCTCGTGGTCTATGAACCCGTGGAATCTCAACAACGGTTGTGTGAGCCATCCAACTCTTTGGAAGCCATGCTTCGCAGAGCGCTGAACGCCGCTGATTATGTGTCTTAGCGACTGATGATATCAAGCATAGCGCAAACCTTAGGCAAGCACTCCTGAATGTCGACAACTCACGAGGTTGCTGTTGTTGGGCTTGAGGCTTGAAAGCTTGGCGGTCACATCACCCGGCGGCTCGGTCTCTTATCAGATACCGTAGACCTCGCTTCTGGTATCAATCGTTTTTCTCTCGACGGTGCATACGCACAACGTTCACTGAATTCTGACAGATAATCAACACTGTCTAAGGCACTGTGTGCGGCGCTATCAAAAATGCGCACCGCCAGCAAACAACAACGACCGTGCTGGACATGTTCTTCAGCGCATCTTCCGTGATATCGATCTGTTCCGCCAACGTTGCTTCTCATCGGAATCCGTGCAGCTGCAGGACTTATAGATGATGCCGCGCCTGCTAGTAGCAGGGTCCGCGGTGCCACAAACTCCAAAGTACCTTTCTCAATGAGCTCCACCACACCACTCGTCCTGCCATCTCCTTCATTAGGACCAGCCTACGGTTCCTTGCTCATATGCACCTTCTTAAGCCTCATGTACGTATACTCTAGAATGGACGTCGCCTGCAAGACTGAGATTTATTCCGCCCTCCCAGGTTCTACGGTATAGCGCTGCATCAAGTATACAGGTACCTTCGTCTTCATAGTTCCGATGCCTACTTGATCAAAGGCTACGTGAGTAGTCTGTGTTCTTTCCTCCCGATGGCGGTGCTCAACTTCATCTCCAACAGGTTGCCCTACTCCTGTATGCCGAACACCCTCTTGCCTCAGATATATACGCGGTTCTCACTAACAGTGTCAGCGTTTTGGATACCTTTCACACCGTTCTAGCCATACACATGACGTAAGTTTTTGTTTCGCTTGTGGGCCCGAGATAGTACTGCGTAATTGACCTGTCGCAAGCTACCACAACCTGGTGACCAACTTTTTCAGGCCTTACCGCCTGGAGGACTCCCTATGGTATGTGCAGTATAACAAATCGACGCCGGACGTTAACGAGCCTCATCAGGTCTCTGAACGTGAGAAGATTGATTTATCTAGCGGGTCAGTTAAGCTGACGCCACCGTCTCCCCGTAGCTGCAGCCGGTCACTACGGTAAGTTTCTCTTTCCGCTACGCCTAAACATTGAGCTCAAACCACACTCCGCCATATCAGGGGGCCGTCATCGTTACTTGTCAAGTGTACGTCCATAGGTCTCTGCGGTTCTGCAGTCGCTCATCCCCATCTAGTTTCTTCGCCCGGCGGGCATACATAGGTCAGCGACAGGGAGGCACAAGGGCGCAATCATTCATGTCTGATGCTCATCACAAGTCAACAAGAAGTACCGGCCACTGGTAGTCGCGGCTGTGAGTCAACCCACCTACCGTCGTCTTCTTGTTTTTGACGATATCGCAGAGTGGTTTGTTTCTGGGCGAACTCGGTAAATCCCGATTCTTCGACGACTTTCTTGACTGTCGCTCATGGCAATGAAACTGTACTCTACGTACTCCCTCTAGCGTTTTCAATAGGTGGGGGGCTGATACTGTCAATGACGGAACTCACCGCTAACCTGTACACCCTAGCTTTTACTGTGAAAGGGTCAGTGATCTTTGTGTATGCCTGCGCATTTTGCTCAATCTATTCATGGTAGTTTTATCGTTGGCAACATAAACCAGCTCAACAGATATGCAGTGCGTACCCATTATGGCTTGTCTAGCAATCTTTCTTACATGAGCGCTGCCGCCAGTGGCTTCAATCAGCGGGTTTCGGGGTTGCTATCGGCGCCGACGTCGTGATAACTTCCGTTCTCGTGCTTGCCCTACACCGGAGCCGGACTGGGTTTGAGCAGTGCGTGTGGACTAGTACATCGTATTTGGCTCCTGTCTCCAGCTAGTGTTCTACAGAACCGACTCCCTGATCGACGTTCTCATAGCGTACTCAATTTGCACCGGTACGTCGCCGAATCTGCTTTCCTGCGTAGGGTCTAAACCAAAGCGGTTACGTTGTAGGTTTCCTCACATTGTGCGTTGGCAGCGTTCGCTGTCTGCATTTTGCTAACTTCCATGGTGTATGTATAGAGTATTCGCCCTGGCGTGCTTCATCACCGTGAGTCTTACTCATAACCTGCGAGCGTCGTACATACCAACTCGCCGCTGCTTCTGCAGGCGATCGCGTCATCGGGAGACCTCCTACTGGGCGCACTTGACCTAATTTGCGTCAAAGGTGAGATCACGCCCGCATTTACCGTCCTCGCGGAAACTTTGAAGCTAACCATTTGATTTAGTTTACGTCAACTCCGTTCTAGCTACGTGAGTCGTTCTCTACGTCTCGCAGGCCAACACACCAATCGACTATTCTAGATTGAACGCGCGTCCCAGGCCACGATCGCGCGAGCTCTGCGAGCTCCGTGGAGATGCCATAAATTTGTCGCATCGTGCCATGCAAAGTGTCGATAAGGATGAGTGGACATCGACTTCGGTACGCCACTACGATACATCATGCGCGATTGCCCGCTCACGCACCCCCGATTCAGCAGCTGGGCATGTCGCGTAATAGGGACGCTGCCATCCTCTCTATCAAAGTGCAGAACGCAGGAGCCCGGGAGGTGTGATGTGTTCTGGGTATACAGGCCCCGGGCAAGAAACTGGATCAACAGCAAATAAAGAGTCGACTACTACGCCTGAGCTCCCTGGTGGATCGTTTGTGTTGGCCTGGTGCTATGCAGCGTCATATTAGCTCAGTAATTGAAGAGATTATTGCACCATCAGTTCAAGTTGCAACCAGTCACGAAAACTCGCCGCCCGGTGTTCTCCGATTTCATTTCACTCGACTAAACAGCCGAGGTGCTGAAGAGATTTCTACTTAAGGGCAGACGTTACCAAAGGGCGTCCATTTTGGCCTGAGGCCTCGAAACCCGCGGTCAGCTTGTATGTATACTACCATAGGCTCAGTATGAACGACGAGACGAGCTTCAATTCGACAGTTTTGATGCTATATGGCTAGTACTACTGGTGAGGAAATTGCAACGCTTCGAGATATGATATACACAGAAAAAGATAAGACACCTTGACCTCAGGTCACCCCATTATATATCCTCCGTCGGGCCTACCGAGTCCACGCCCTTCATCGCGACGCGCTCCTCCGAGTCGCGGTCCACGCCCTTCCCAAGGCCCATCTCGACCTCCCCGCGCCTCCCCGGCTTCTCCTCGAGCGCGTACGCGTCGTCCGTGTACTTCTGCATCGGGACCTCGCTGAGGAGGAACACCGTCGCAGCGCCCGCGGCGGCGAACCCGAGCGTCGCGAACCACACCTTAGACATGCTCGCGGCGAACGCGGCCTGCACTTCCGCGCGCAGACCAGGCTCGAGCGTGGGGATGAGCGGGATCGCGGCGTACGCGATCTCAATGCCCTCGGGGAACTGCGCGACGAAGGCGGGCGGCAGCCGGTTCTTGAGCTCGTTTTGGAGGATCGTGGCGGAGATGGCGATGCCCCACGTCTGTGTAGGCGTGCGTCAGTACGCAGGATGGTAGGACGGAGGAGAGGATGGTAGGTTGAGAACGAGAGGGGTAGAGCGTACCTGGGCGAACGTCCTGCAGAAGTTGTAGCAGGCGAGTGCTGGCGCGACTCGGGTGACAGGGACTGGCGCAAGAATAGGGAACACTGTACTTGCCCACTGTGTAGTGGCGGGTAGTTTGGTCAATACTCTCATCGCGCTGTAAGATGAATGGAGTATCACTCACGATCATACCGAACCCAGCCGCAGCGAGGATCTGGAAGCCGACCCACTGGCCTGTCGACGCATCCGCCTTCAGCATCGTAAGGAGGCCAACACCGATGAGGGTGAGCGCCCAGCCGATGTAGTTCGCTGGACGGTATTTGTTCGAGCCTTTCACGAGTACACCGCAGATGATCGAGAAGGGCGAGGCGATAAGTGTGGTGGCGAGCGCGTGCACGCTCGAGCGTATGGGCGAATCGATCTTGCATGCTTGGAAGTACACCGGGAGGTAGTCTGTGGGGCGAATTATCAGCTAGGAGTGTCTGGGGACGCATATAGTGAGGCCGAGGACGCACATATGATAGATATGCTGACAATTCCGTGGAAGAAGGTTGCTACGTAGCTGCGGAACAAGGGTCAGCCCCAAGCCTAAGTCAGTCGAGCGTGTAGAAAGTGGGGGGCTTACCCAGCAAGACTTGTCCGGTTAGCGAGAACGTCGAGTGGGAACGTGGGCTCGGAGGGCACCGTCCGCTCATATACAAGGAAGATGAGAAGCAATACCGCGCCAGTGATGAGTGGACCAAGGACGTGCGCAGAGTCCCACGGGAAGCGAATGCCACCCCAGGTCACGGCAATGAGTACGAGGGTCGTGCCCGCGATAATCAAAGCATTGCCCCTGAGACATGAGCGTTCAGTGAAAGGGGTTAAGCTAAGCAGGAACATGGGATGTATACGCACAGCCAGTCAATGCGAGCAAGTTTGTGGCGTAGACTGCCAGTAGGCGTACGAACGCGGAGGAACAGCGCGACCAAGAAGAATGCGATGCCGGCTAGTGGAAGATTCAGGTCTACACACAAGGGGCGACGGATGTCAGCGGAAAGCGCAGCGACTGGTCGGCATAATAACACGCACAGAATAGCCATCGCCATGACGCCTTCTCCGCCAGAGAACCGCCCTGCGGCAATGTTAGCATGCAGAATGTTGCAAACGTGAGCATTATACGTACGATGATGGGACCGATTGCCGCGGCGAGTGCCCATGTCATGATCAGGAAACCTTGGTATATCCCGCGTTCGGCGAGAGGCACAAGGTCGGAGACGACAATGAGCGCAAGATTGATGATACCGCCGCCTCCGATACCCTGCACGGCTGCAACATATACGCGCGCATAAGTGGGTGTCCTGACCAGGGTAGGGTATCTTGCGGACCTCTTGCACCAATGAGCCAGTTCATGTTCTGCGCTGACCCCGCCAATGCACTACCGAGGAAGAAGAAGAACACGCAGGTGAGCAGGACCGGTTTTCGTCCCAGGATGTCGGCAAGACGACCAGTGCATGGAATGACGGCTGCAGCAGCGAGACCGTACGCTGCGCCGACCCAGACGAACTTGTCTCCGCCATTGAGCTCGTCGGTGATGGTGGGGAGAGCGGTAGAAACGCCCGCGAGGTCGAGGGCGCTTAGGAAGTTACAGACGACGACGGCAGTGAAGGATAGCCAGAAGTTGCGCCCCTTGCCCTTCTTCGCAGGTGTGGCGACAGCGACGTCGCTGGACATGGCGGCCACAGGTCGAAGGGGATGTATACAGCAGAGGGTGTCGGCAGGGGCGGGGTGAGGGCGGGCAGCGCCAAAGAGGGCAAGCGAGAGAGTGGAAGGGCGAGCTGCAGCAGGTGGGAGGCGAGAGGAACGCGGGAAAGGATAGAACGCCGTCTGTTCAGACAGCTGCCGGGCGGACAAGACGTCCTTCCCGCGTCGGAGTGAACTATATCTATACCTTTCGGTCTGCCCACAGCGTTTCCTCGTCACCCGGCTGCACCGACACCGCGCCGCCGCGGCTCATCTCCCGCCGCGCCTGTTCTGGAGTCCTCGGCGATGTTCGCGAGCGTCCCGGCAGGAGTGGTATGGAAGAAGGCGAGGCGGTGCGTCGTCGCAGCGTCGATGGACAGATGCATGCATTGCACATTGCATGCGGCGGAGGCCCGCCCCGCGAGCATTCCCTAACCTAATCCCCGGCGAAGATGCGAAGCGGGCCCTCTGGCACCACCTGTCAGCTATAACTTCTCGTGATCATCTTCTGCATGGCGGCCCGCAGCCATGCGACTCTGAGCAGCGATCCTAGACGGTCAATCAGCGAGATCCTGTTCTTGCGGACAGCCTCCGCCCACGTTGAGTGGCAGAAACCCCTGATGTGGCCACTAGAAACAGTCTTGTCAACTGGGCCACCGGAGCTTGAGTGGAAGCGCGGATCATCAGATGACAGCTCATTTTGTACAAAGATGCACGTCGAAACTTTACAAGGAGGCAAGTGAATAGGAGATTTTGAGTGCACACAATTATTAGATGAGTGTGAGAGAGAGGATGGGTTGCCAAGAGACCGATCAAACATTCATAATCTCGGCCAAGACTAGTCAAATACCGGTGCGCTAGTACTTATCAGTATGGCCATCCCGCGATCCTTACTACTGTACTAATCGGACCATAGCGGGGCGTCACAAGTCACAGAGGCTCCCCGCCCCGCTATTTCCCCGGCTGTCCTCAGTCACAGAGGCCGCCGCCGGCTGTGACATACGGATCTTTGGCCCAAATGGGTGTAGGCGCCCAAATTTTTCGCTCCCGCCGCCGCTCCGCTGCGGCGGTCCACGGTCACAGCGCGCGGCCCCGGAGCCCCGCATCGTATCTCACCTGTCACAGGTCACAACCGGGCCCGCTATGGTCCGATTAGTACAGTATGCACCGACAACGCCGCGCTAGAGCGTAACCCGGAATTCACGAGTTGCTTACATTTCAGGGTATGGATTTGAAGCGAAGTCAGTATGCGTATAGATCCATTTTTTATTAACATGAGCGCTCAGCAATCAGTAACCTGGAACCATGAAGCTGCATACTAAGCATATTAAATCATGGCCCTCCTTGGATGGTGTATGATCAGCTTTGACTCGCAGTGAGGGGGGCTGGACGAGAATGCATTCTTGAAGACAAAATAGAACCCGTTTTAGGTATCCCAGACGAATAGCATCATCGTCACCTGTTCCTAGAACCGCCACCGTGACGCAAAAATGCACAGAAACGTAGGAAGATGTTTACTCGAGCGCGCTTCATATCAGGGCCCGCCGAAGGAGCGAGGGGTGTGGTTTCTTGAGCAGTATGACCAGCGCTGCAAACTTTCCTGAACAATTGCATCCAAAGCGAGCCAGCGGCGACCCGCTCCGCTGAGACATCCATTCGTATTGATATCAGCTCGTTTGCGTTCATCCAAGGACCCTGGCAGCCCGAGTAGTCCGCTAACGCCCCAACTACGCGAAGCTCTAGGTTTGCCACCATCGCGCCGCTTCTCACAAGTTAGAGCGGTGAGCAACATCGCCTGTGAGGATCTGTACGATTGCGTTCGCGAGCCCGTCGGGGTTCTCCTGTACGACCTGCGCTCGAAGGTGTTCGTATCAGCTTCGCTTCAGTGCCCCACTTCCCCGCATTGCGCGCCGGTGCCATGGAGAAGAGAGGGGAAGAGAAGAGAACTCGCACAAAGTGGCCCGCATTCGGCACGCGCCGCAGCGACGCAATCTTGCGCACGCACATCACCGAGTCGTGAGCGAGCTGGGGTCTACAAAGATGGGTAAGGACAAAGAAGGTTTCTCGGTGAGCGAACGGCGAGTGTGTGGCGCAGAGACCTACAGGAAATCTTCGCGCGTCCCCAGTATCCAGTGGACGGGCACCGCGGGGTCGATGCCCGATCGCAGGCTGTCCACAGCGCGGAAGCATTGGTCGTAGTATATGTACGCAGCACCTTCGTGCATCTTCGAGCAGCACAGCGTAACGCCTCCAGCGACGTCCTTGATTCCGTGGCGCTGCACAAATAAAGCGTTAGAGCGCAGTGACAGCACGACCACATGAGCGGGGCGCGTACGACGTATAGCTCGCGCGCGCGCGCGTCCCACATCGCCCACGGGAGGCGCGCCGCGAGGTATGCCCGCGCATCATCGCGGCTCTTCCACGTATCGCGCCGCTTGAGCGTCGCGCGCGCGGTGTCCTTCATGATGTCGTCCGGGTTCTCCTGGTAGCACTCGTAGCTCGCGAGCGCGGGCTCGATCACGATGACGTGCTCGTACCGGACCGCGGGCATCTCGTCCGCAACCGCGGATAGGATTCTGGCAGGGGAGAAGGGCGAAGTTCAGAAGGGCGGGCGCGTGACGACGGGCAAAGCTCGTGCTTACACGGCGGTGACGCCCAGCGAATGCCCGATACCGACGAGCCTGTGCCCTTGGAGTCTATCTGTGGCGACGAAGTGCTTGAACGCGAGAGCGTATTCGTCCACGGCTGTGATGGAAGCGCCGCTCAGCGGCCGACGCAGAGGGTAGCGTGAGAGGGCACGGACGCAATCCAGCCTCTAGCCCGTCCAGGACGTGGCTGTTCAGCAGCGCAGACGCGCCGTGACTTTGCATGTCGAAGGTCCACGCTTCGCGAATGCGCAGACGGGGGGTCGTGGCGGCGGCGGCGAATATGCGCTCGAGCACGGGTTCCCACACCTCTTTGTCTGTCAATGGACGATCGGGACACGAGGTGAGCAAGCAGCTCGACAGGGGAAGACCAGGAAAGAGGGCTGCACACGTACGTGAACCCGAGCCGTGGAAGCAGACTAGGGTAGCCCCATCGGGTGCGCTTCCGTGCGCCGGGGGAAGGTAGCGTTTGGCCACGAATTGTAGGGTTTGTTGCAATTTGCGCGAGAACACGGGCGTGGTGAACGTGTTGGGGTCGTTCGCGTTACCTGACATGGCTTACGCGAAGAGATAACTATAGGAGCAAGTAAGTGACTTGCGGATGGTTCAAGCTTCCAAGGTTGTGGTGGTAGATGACGCAGTCCTAGAACGATACGACGCTCGAGACGCGCTAGAGACTGGTGCAGCGCTCAAGACGGAGAAACACGTGAATCCTGCGGGCAGCCTCCCGAAATGCACTGGGTGCAAGGGGGGCACATCGAGAAGCTGGAAAAGTATGAGCTGGGAAGGGTCCGCGTGCAGTGACAGATGCAAGATCCGAGCCTGATCGGACCTTGAAGTGAGTACACACCCGAGCCCTTCGACCTCTCATCCACACTAGAGCTCAGAGCAGACCGGAAATAACAGCGTAGGTTCGAAGTTCAACAAGCACCGAAGACATCTAGCTGCAGCCTGGAACGCAGTACAGCTGGTCAAATTCGAGCAGGCGCTGGGAAGAGTTGTAAGGTCCCGTGGTCGTCAGATCCAAAGCAAAATTGGGAGCTCCCCTAAATCAGTTCTCCGAGCGTTCTTGACATGAGAGATAGTTGAAGAGACAGAGAACATATGAAAGGAAGTGTAAAAGAAACGCGGTACGAGATGAAACTAAGTTCGGGCGAGCGTCTGCCTCTCGGTAGTTGCCAGATTTCCTTTCGTGGAAGCGTCCGCGGGCGCTTCTGGTTCCCTCAGGCAACTTGACTGTACGGTCCGACTTCCACTCTGACTTTCTCGTACGGGAAGGACCGCGTCGTCATAATCAGGAATCGTAGAAGCTCGTAAATTTTTGTATCATACCTGATGAACTCTGAACCTGGAAGGCTGTAAGCCGCACAAAGAGAGGTCTTCAGTCTGTGAGAGAACGACTATGATTGCATAGTACTGTACCTGTAAGCCGCACAAAGAGAGGCTACAAGTACTAGTAAGTAAACATGTAAGGAAGCATAGGTAGTGTGGGACTTACTCTTCAGTCTGTGAGAGAACGACTGAAGAGCAGAGGCCTGCAGAGTCCTCCTTATATACTACTGGGGAGACGATGAGTAAGCGTATAAGAAGAGAGCATGTGACGTCCAGAGGACGCTGACTGAGCGATGAATACGCTGAGTAAGGGAGCATAATCGACATAAGGTCAGATAGTCCATGGCTGAGTAATG
>NW_007360327.1:2213311-2320690 GCF_000271585.1 Trametes versicolor FP-101664 SS1
ATAACGCTGAGTAAGGGAGCATAATCGACATAAGGTCAGATAGTCCATGGCTGAGTAATGCGAGTAATCCGGACGCTGTCTAGAATAGTCCGGAACATCGTAGAACGTACCAGAATCATATGGAGGGATCGCAGGATGCCAAGTAAGTACAGAACAAAAGAATGTACGTATATGGTAAGTAGGAAAGTCCATGCTGGCGTATGGTAGACGCACAGCCACTATCACTGCCACTCCTGGTCCGGCACAGCCGTAGACACAGAAGTTCAACAATACCACCATCCCATCTTAACTTCCAAAGAGCCTCATGTGGACGTCGCCCAGGTCACTGCCCTTCAGTACAACTTCATGAAGGAGCTCTCCGCCGAGTTTGAATATTTGAACTGTTCTTCTGCGAAGCCTCTGTCACCCACGTCATGATCATCATTTGTGCATGAAAAGATAACTTGTTCAGGTACTATGGCTAGAAGTCCTATGCCTCGTCAATCCGTCTCGTACTTACAGGAAACAGCCACCAGGCCCAGATATCCGTCAGAAATCAAAATAAGTGCCCGATGTACACGCTGATACAAGATGCAGCGGTCGTACCTGTGCAGCGCGAGAAACTGGGTCCCCATATGCACCCACCATGGGGCCATACGGGACGCGCGGGATGCCGCCCCCTGGGATACCTCCCATGATTTTACTCATGCCGTGCGTCGTGAGTCGGCCCATGCTCCAAGGCCACGCATGTGAAATGACACCCGGTTTGATCATAACGAAGGACCAAGTGCATTTCTAGGCCGCCTATATTGTGAACAGTCCGCTAGGAGCGCGTACAAGGAGCATAGTCACGTTAGACTCGGAGCATCGCCCGGCTCGTAAGCAGGGTTGACTTACAAAATCACGGACCAGTCGTCCGAGTTATTTCTGTGCGGAACTGGCTACCGCTATGGCGCTATCAATGATGCTGGCCGGACACACCGATAGCGACCAGAGGCAATACGCCCCAGCTTGTGCATTCACGGACACGGGAGAAGGGGTTGCGATGGTGGCTCTGGCGGTTCCTTCTCGCGCTCAGACTCAAGATGGACTAACATAACGTCCCGCCAATGTCGTTCAAATAAGTAAGTATACGACTAGAGAGGACAAATGAAGTTAGGACGCTCACATACTGTCTATCCTCCGCTGGTAGCGGTACCGCAGGCTAGTCCGCGCCCGAAAACCGGGCTTTGACACCGTGGCGTAACCGCCGACCACACCGCCATAGGCGCACCGAACGTCGTCGGGTACGGCTTTTCTCCGCTCCATCGCCGCCTGGTCGTCGCCATCGCGGTCCGCTCCCATCGCCCCACCGACGGGCCCCACCCACGGGATCAGCGCCGGCAAGTCCTCCGGAGCCTACATCGCAGGATCTATCAACCTAGTGGCGGTCTCCAGGGCTGCGATCGTCGTCAGGACTCGCTCCAACGCGGGGATGAGGACCTCGAATACTCACTTTGACACCTGTGAAGATCGATATTCTCCGCCTTTGCGATCTCCGTTGAGTGGAACATTCCACACGTCGGAGGTCAGGGTAGGCGCCATCTATTTTGCGCGCCTCAAACAGGGCAGGACACCATGACCACGCGGGCCGGAGCGCTTCTCTGTATTGCTCTGACACAGGTGGGTGGTCTCTGCGGGGATCTGAGAGCGTGTCTCCGCCCCATGGATGATGTGACCAGTGCTAGTGAAGGAGAGACACTTTTGTGTCGTGCAAGCTGGTGAATATGGGTGTAGAGAAATCTGTCAGACCGGTCGTTGCTCATCGACCGCCGGGGATAAACGGAGGAATGAGTGTCGAGCACATTGACAACCCGTCTTAGCGTGCTTTCGGAATTAAACACAGCTTGGATCGTAGTACCGACTCGGACCGCGCAGCCACATCGGGCTGTGAGATCCGAGTCTGGAATCAACAAAGTTCATGTGAAACCGCCCGCGGCTCACGTCGGCCAAAATAAGGTTCGACTACGTGAGAGTGGGCGTCGATAGACCACGCGAGGCCACTGTGATTTATCACATTGTCATCTTTTTGCGCGCTGACGAGGTGTTGCAGGAACCAACGAACGTCAAACATCGCGAGAAGCGGGATACTAACATGGCCAAGGGCGTCGACCCAACGGCGAGGGTGAGAGAGCCCTGAAAGCCAAGACATCTATATCGAGGAACGACGGCGTCAGGAAGAAGTCGAAGTAAGGGCGAGGCACGATGGGCCAAAACTTAGCCCTCAGGGCGCCGACAGCCTGAGCACTGTAGGCTTTAGAAGACCTACGCTCAATGCATCCCCATCGCCGTAAGGTTCAAAAGATATTGCCCTAGAGCATCAATCTATCACCACGAATTAAGAGGACTTACCAGACTGTGCTGTTGGTTAGAACACGCCGTGACAGGTGTTGGCAGATGCTCGGATTCGCAGGTCGCAGTTCGAGGTCTCATGCCATATGGCGAGGGGCCACCCGTCACCGGCGCGCAATGAGCCCGAGCCCACAGCATGCCCACAATGAAAGGCGAAGAGAAAGAGATGTCGTACATGCCGCTACGGCTATGTAAGTTGGCCGATGACGGCGGAGGTGAATCAAGCGCCTGACATCGCATCGCATCAAATTCAATATCCACGTGGCTACCACATGCGCAAATAACAAACAATACTGTTGTGAACCGTGCTGTGCTGGCAACGTCGGCTTGTTCAATTCGTCGCGCTTATTCACAACCTCGCGTATGACTTCTTGCGCCGCTGACTCCTCTGCAATACCTTGGGCATCCAACCGCAGGAAGATGAAGTTATTGCTCCCGAGAAGGGAAAAGGGCCTGTAAACGCCCCAGCCAATGGATCTGCCGATCTTCCCCGAGAACTCCGTCGGCGCACTTCCAGTACTGTCACGCATGCTGCATCGCCTCGAGACGATACTGCGTTTTGGAAAGAACAGCGTTGAAGTTCTCCTCACAGTCCAGTGCCTGTTAAAATTCAGTACAGCCACTCACATACGGGCTGTTAATCGTACGTCCATTTACTACGTAGTGTCACGACACTGGCAGTGCCCACGCTTGCCAGTTTGTGCATGGAGCATGGCGTATGCGAAGCGAGTATGGGAAACACCTACTTCGCATACGTCAGAATGTGGTCTCCTCGACACTCCCTAGTCGCAGGTCACTTCGAGGAAGCCGCATGCTCTACCTGGATTCCTAATCAACATATTGACGGGACCTAATCATCAGGCATCATCCGTCGGATGTGGCATTGTACATTCCTCGGACACGGCCGCCGTGAGTCTATTGTTGGGCGCCAGGATTTCAAATGCAAGAACGCTCACAGCCCCCTCGGCGGCCCAGGCGTCCGCAAGGCTCCTGTCCCACGCCGCGCGGTGTTCGGTGTCCCGAGGACGCAGCTCTGCAGACGCGACACCCCGCGCCACGGTGGCGACTATCCCGGCGAATGCACGCGGGCGCTCCCGCAGCGGCGAGTCGGGCAGGGCTGTCTGCCTTGATTCTATCAGGTACGGCGTGATGAACTTTAGCGTTCCGTATATCATAGAGTACGCGGCACGCCTCGCCCGTGCACAGTCCACCGTCCACCGAGTCCCCCATGGCGTTGCTTCCGAATACGACTACTAGCAATGTGCCCACCGACGTGGTCGCGGTGCCCGCGGCGCTCGTCGACGCGATCCAGGACAACATGGAGACGACCTTCGGGGCCTATCTCGTCTGCACGTGTTTGGGGTGCATGTGAGTGGCCTTTTCGATTTCGGGTCACCCGTCGTTCGACACATTGCTGATTTGACCTTAGAATGTTTGGCTTGACCACCCACCAGACCTATCGCTACTTCCGTCTCTATCCTACTGATATGACGGCGCTGAAGGTGCTGGTACGTATCTGTGTCTTCCACCTTTCTATGGGCCAGTTCTGATCAGAATCGCAGGTTCTTACTGTCCTGTAAGTCATCGCCATTTCCTCCAAAGCGCAAGTCTTATGAAACCCACGACGAGCAGTGTTCTTGATATTACACATACTATCACCAGCATACATGTCTGGTACGGCCGCTCATCCTTACCTCGAAGCATTCTGTCTAACCCTCCTGCAGCTACTTTTACCTTGTCACCAATTACTTCCATCCAGAGCGTCTCCTCGACGGAGTGTGGTAAGTCGCACCACTTTGGTTCCAGACCCCATTTCTCACTCGCTTTTCCAGGTCCATTCGAGTGCGTGGCCTATCGTATTCGTTCGCCGCACTTTACTGACCCCACAACGCAGCTTATTATCCTTGAGATGGTACGTGCGGTGCCACTTTGCACTCCAACATTTCGCTCACGCTTTTTTCTAGGGTGTCCTGATTCTCGTCTGCCACCTGTAAGCATTGCCTTTTCAGACACTGCCGACTGCGGAGTTTCCGCTGATCTCGCCGATACAGATTCTTCGCTCGAAGATTGTTCCTGCGTGCGTGGCATATCGGCGGAGACCGTGTTCATCTGACCGATGATTGATTTGTAGTTGGGAACCGCAACCTGATACCGGTGGTCATCATTGTGAGGGAACTCTCCGACGGTTTCTGTTGGAACGTTAACTGACAGTACGGTATCTGCCAGGGCCTTCTCCTGCTCTTAGAGATGGGTGCGTAGATACTGATGCAGTGACTGCTTCCGTTCTCTAACATGAAATGTGCTCGCGTCAACAGGCTTCTGTATGGGTGCGTGCTGCTGCAGACAGATTTTTCCGCACTTCTTGACTGACATCGACATCCATAGCGGCCGTCATTGAATCGTGCGTTCATCGTTTCCTTTCATCCGTTCATGAATTGAATACGTGCACTGCAGATTCCTCAAAGTCTCCTTCGCGAACTTCGAGAAGTACCCAGTACGCCCACATTCCATGTCTATCTTGTGCTTATTTAACATCTGTGTCACAGTGGTTGATCTGGACCATCCTTGCTCTCGCGGTTGCGGTAGACGTGGTAGCCACCAGCACACTCACGTACTATCTGCGACAAAGCCGAACCGGCTTCAAGCGGTACGCATCTTCCCGCTCGTCAAGATCATCCCCGGTCCTTACAGTTTGTTGTTCTCCGTAGGACTGACTCGATGGTGGATATCTTGATGGTGTACGGGATCAACACTGGTACGTTCGTTGACAGATGGTGCCATGGTACTTCAAACTGATTTCACTTAGGTCTTTCCACGAGGTGAGGCGAACACGATGTGACCCAACACGCCTGTACTGACGGTAGTCTAGCGTGGTGACACTTGCCGCACTCATAAGCGTACGTCGTGCACTTAAACATCTGCCGCAGATATGCTGACGCATAGTCGCACACAGGCAATTGCGCTGCCAAACAGTCTGATCTACACCGCCATCATGGTCGTCGGGACGAAGAGTGCGTTTCCTCTTGTGCATCGCACAGGTCCCTTTGCTGATAGTTTCGCGAAAAGTGTACGCCAACTCATTGCTTGCAGTGTACGTATCATACCCTCTCTATCTCCCATCGTCGTCTCATAATTCCTCCCAGCCTGAACTCCCGCCGCTCGATCGTCGATCGAGGCATGGAGGGCTTCGAAACCGGCTCGTTTGGGCTTAAGGTCGTCGACCCGCGCGACCTGCAGGTCGAGCCGCGTGAGTTCCACGCGATCAGCTTCAAGACCCCTGTATCCCAGAAGCAGAGGGTGAGTAGTGCCTGGCGCAGTCTAGACCATATGGCTGACGTGATTTTATCCGACGTACAGGCACGTCCCGTTCTCGGCGTCAAGGTGACGACGGAAACTTTCGTCGACGTCGATGGGCATGAATCGCGCGAGAACGCGGCGGTAGAGGACTGAGGGGCACGCCACCGCCTGCGCCATGACGTCCCGCCGACAGAACCTCCGGCGGATGTCGATGAGTGGGGATAATCGGCGACGACCCGGTACCGTGACTGTAGTCCGTAATTATTGTCTATCTCTCCCCCCGGCGTGCAGCAGCGGCGGGCCCATGGGTTTCGTGCAGGTGTACTATGCGGCAATGTACCAGTGTAAGCATCTGTAATAAATAGCAACTTACCGCATCCGCGCCGCTCAGACGATTCTGGTATTCGGATTCCACATGTGGAACGGTGGGAAGCTGACCGGAGCACTGCCGCCCGCAGCCCGGTAATCGGAGGAGTTGCAACAGGACATGTACATCAAGGAGGATCGGAAGGGTTTCGGCGACGCCGAGCGGGGTCCTGACATGCGGCGGGAATCCTTGACAGATGCTGGGACGCCGTTGGCAGAAGGTGGATGGCCGAAAGCTCGGCATGACTGAGTTTAATAGCGTCCGCGAAGGGCGGGAGTTGGCCTAGTCGGCGCGCGCAGAGCGGACACGAAGAGAAGCAATGCATAGGAATCGGAGCTATCCATAGCGGCTGCGGTTGCCGTTTCGTCACCCCGAGGACGTCCTCATGGTCACGGTGCTTTGGTTCCCATGGCCCGGGGAGCACGATATGCGAGACTCCCTGAGATAGGCCAGGGCGTTGTCCAGCAGGCCGCTCATGTTATTTCAACAAGATCCTGCGGGTGCTGCGGCTGCTCTCACAAGGTGGTGTTCAAACATATAGCCGGACAATTAGTGCCGCTGAACACATTCCCCCCTACGCCGTGTGGTCACCGCCGTATGGAGTGCGCTGTGACCTACGTCCCCTCACAGTAGGAGCCGAGAGAAGAGAAGCCAAGTATACGGTCAAGTAACATAGTTCTTTGCGGAGTCCGACCACTCGAAGACCTTCTTGGCGTGCTCGTTCCGACGTTCTCCCATTGGTGTTCGCCGCGCCAGTCGTCCATGCGGTCCGCGGATGCGAGGAGAACAGCACCACATTACATTTGGTCGAAGGACATAGCTTAATGTTCTGCAAGAGGCTTCCTGCCATATGCCGGCCGGGCTGAGATATTCATGGAATGGAGGCTCGTCACAGGAGAGACTCAACAAGTTGCACCGATGCACTCATCGTGTCCTGGGGACTTTAAGCGCCCTAACGGCGTATGCCGGACGCCTTCCGGAGAATGCCGGCACGGTATGTTGCACTCGTCTTTTCGTCGAACTCATCGTTTCGTTCTTGCTTGCAAGCTGCCGTGCACTTAGGTCAGGTCAAACTTCTCCACTCGCAACTTTGCTTTCATGCGCGTTCGAGTTCGTTCTAGGTAAGTAAGTAGGAATGCAGCGATGTTGCAGGGCCCTTTGCTCACAAATTACAGCGGTACTCAGAAACTGTTAAAGCAGACTGTCGTCAGTCCAAGGTCCCAGAACTCGTGGCTGTCTTGACAACGGCTTGCGTTTCTGCGCTTATCCCCCACATGACGGGATGAATGACACTGGAATATGATGTCGCGCGGTGTTGAGTGGATAGCATCGGTAAGATGTCGTTCTGTTCTTCGTCTCTTGAAGGTGGCACCCGATCGCGCTCACCATTCGATCGCGTTCTTGCATGGCTTAGATACGTTCGCAACACTCGCTATTGTTGCGATGAACATGGTGGGGCACAGTGATACTAAACCTGTCGCAGAAACGACGACGACGCTTGACAACATACCTCCTTGGGCGCCGGATTACCGCGTACCGGGGTGCGCTTTCCGATCGGCAGCACCTTCCGTTACTAGTCGGCCATATTTTCCTCCAATGTCCGTCCAAAATCGCATACCCGGCGCGTCCTCCGATCATATGATGGGGCCTTCCATGCAACAGGAAGCAACAACGGACTCTCCCACTCCTGCGTCTCTGCAGCATGCGCATCTGGATCTCGATGTGGCCGCTATCCCCAACCTTGTACCACGCCCCTTTGTAACACCCGCTATATATGCGCTCTCCCGAGCCCACCGGAACGGTCATTATCCGCTGCCCCTGGGCGGAGACGCTCGTGTGACCTTCAAAACTCTCGGGCCTGTCGGACACGGCCGTCTCGAATGCCCACATTCTGTCCTTCGACCTCGACATCATCTCTCACCAGCATGTAATCATATTCCTGCGTACAACAGCTCTGCTCAATCAACCTCTTGACGCCTCAAACTCTCTTATTGTGTCGCTCCGCTTACTAGACCTTCTGGGGAACGTCGGACGTGCGCCACTGTTTCATCCCGTACTCACGCACCTACTGCGGTCGTGCGCCCCCGTCCCCTTACGCTGCGTTCCTACACACGACCTGTCCGACCTCGGTCACGGGTAACATCCAGAGGTAAGCCTCACCACACACTATTGTATCACCTCACCGTGCCTGGGTCTGACCATCTTCGAGACACGCAGGGCTGCGCCGATACAATACTCCCTGTGGCTCTGGGCTCTCCGGGATGGCGAACAAATTACCGTGTTAACATGTGCCGGTGCAGCTGAAGCTTGCCGTAAAGTGCAATTGCCGAGCGATTAGAACATAGACCCAAGATTTTCGAGATCTTGCTGGCCGGAAGGAATTCACGATATAGTGGTGAAGGGTGAGCATCCTTCCGGAACTCGTGGACGTGTTCTCCTTGTAAAAGAGGCACAAGCCTCAACATGTTCATCATGAAGGCCGTGAGACTGCTCTGATCGGTTGTCTGACAACAGTGCACCCTGTATAACCATCCGGGATCGGAGTCCATGCGCACCCTACCAATCAAGTACACAGATCAACTTGATCTCCAGCAAATCTCTTCGAATCCGTACACAGATCAACGGTACGTACATGTGCTAATTAGAGTGTACCGGGATCTAACATAAACCAATTCCATAGCTCTCTGTACTCGAATCAAAATCAGCGATGCTTATGATCGCTCGGCTCATACTCCGGACATTCAAACCAAAAACGTCCACGCTTATATGTAAGAAATAATCACCTACTTGGGCTTGCAGCGTCGTAGTCGCTGACGTCTCCACTCCCCACGGCGGACACTTTATTGGTCCTGGTATCGCGTGACCATGAGTGGGATCTGGCTGCCCTCGTTCGGCGCGCCAGCCAGGAAGGGACGGAGCACGATCCCAGGGCGCGTGCGCAGCTCCGAGGGGTCGATGGCCGGCGCGAACGCGAACGCGCGCACAAGCGTGAAGATCAACGCTCTCATCCTGGTGGATACCTGTCAGTATCATCGCGACGTGCGTAGGCATCACAAGAACGCACTCGACTAGAGAGAAGCGGTAGCCTATGCACGCTCGAGGGCCGCCGCCGAACGTCATGAGGTGGCCCCATACGCCTGGGAGGCTCGATATCGCTGCTGGGGGGTCTTGCCAGCGTTCGGGCCTGCGATGTTTGGATCAGTACGTTCCGGTACGGAGACGGGTGTTGTGGTGCGCACTTAAACTCGTACGCATCTTCGCCCCATATCGCTTTCGAACGATGTAACGTCAGAATCGGAATGATTATAGGGCAGCCTGCGGAAACTCTGCAAGACGGTCGGGGGGTCAGTTACCTGCGCGCAATATTGGTCCTAGAAGTCGCGACGTACGCGATAGAATGGTACTCCACGCCATCCTGACCTATGAACGGCTTATTGAGGGGGATGACATCGTCCCTGGTGGCGACGCGCATCGTCGACGCCACGGGGGCGTGCAAGCGGAGCGTCTCGCGCACGACCATGTCGAGGTACGGCAGCGCCGCAAGCTCGTCCATCGTCGGCCTGTCCGTCTCGACGGACAGCAGCTCGCTCCGGAGCTTATGTTGCACGTCTGGTGTTTGCGACAGGGCGTACAGACACCAAGCCGTGGCACTGCTTGTCGTCTCGTGGCCGGTGAGCAGGAACCTGTGTTGGCGCAGATCAACAAGATATCGCAGGAATCACGGAGACTTCGCTCACGTCGGGAATTCTACGACGGGCAGAATGAGACTAGGGTCAGCCACTGTCTCGGTTTGGAGCGGGATGGACGACGTACGGGACAGAACGTCTTCGTCAGACAGCCGCGGGTTGTTTGGGAGATCTGCGGCGACATTCGCCTTAACGAGGAGGCTGAGCATATCCCGTCCCTGGGGCGAACGCCGCCCCTGTCCGCCGCTCTCCGCGTCCTTGGTCGCTTCGCGCTGTAGGTCGGCCTTCTTGGCTTTGATCAATTGTGCACCAAGTCGTCGAATCACACTCTTAGAGTGCGAGACGCGCCGCAGCGTCTCATCCAGCTGCGTATCGTTTAGCCATATCCCCGGGTGATGTGCGAAAGGAGGCACGTACGTAGAGGCCGAATATCGGAATCAGACGATTGAAGAATAGTAGCACGGGGGTACGATTGGGCAGGTTGAAGACCGCATCGCATGCTTCTGTGAGCTCATTTGCATTTGCATTTCGATGTGAGCTCATGATCTCGAAGTCGTGGCCAAAACCTGTCATACAGCGTTAGTTGTTATGGCGGTCGGGGACGGGGACGGAGACGGAGACGGAGACAGCATCGTGCGACTGACCCGCGATGCCCATGACATCCAGTGTCATCATGTTGAGGCCCTTGAGTACGTTGAGACGTGTAGGTTGTGTGGTGACGGTATCTTGTTCCGCCCATAGGTTGCGGAGCTGGTGGCGATGTCAGCATCTAGGGAAGGGATGGGATTGGGTCTTACGCTTACTTCAATGGCTTTATCAATAAATAGTCCCGCATACTCGCGTACTTGTGTCGGACCGAACGCAGGATTCTAGGGAACAGATGTGATTAATTATGGTCGCGCCAGTGAGCAGAGCGAGAATGAACAAACCATGACCTTCCTCTGTGGATGTTGAGCATATGATTAGCGACCCTATGAATGGCAAACGGAAAGGCAGACGGGGCACACTGACCTGTCTCCTGTACTGATCACCTGCGATGTAACTTTCAACTCTGGCTTCATGCTATATCTATGTCGAACACACCTTCGCTACATAATAAACCTGAGAATATACGTCAGCGTTCTCGTCCATAACATTGGCCCTCGCGAAACAGAACACTGCGACAAATCAACACCCAGGCAGATTGGCACAAGCGGTATCCGCCCACGCACGATCACAGGAAGCACTGAACCCTTGTGCGACGCAGAGCTTCTGGTGATCCGCGATGTTCAATGGTGCCATGGCGCCTCAGTTCACGATAAAGAACAATGTCACCGGATGCTGAACTTTCGCAAGGGTCGAGCCCTGTGCGGAATCGATGATGGAAGAAGCGGTCAAGAGGTAGGGAACTCAGTCCCATGATTGTCTCGTCTGCTTGCGCCATGCATCCCGGGCCTCTCTAGCCCGGGATAACATGGTGATCAGCAGTTTAAGAACATTTCGGGGCCCGATGTCTTCGAGCGTGCAGGGTATACTGGAACCTGACCAGGGCCTCGCTCATGTGTAGAACGTGTAGATGTAGAATGAACGGAATGCACAGACAAAAAGCTCACCTGGACCAAGAGCCTTCTCCAACTCGCGTCGGGAGGAATGGGGCTTCGGATACTCTGCACAGTGCATCAGGACATGATTGATTGCCCGCGTATCGGTGGGAAACACAATCGGGCTCTGTAGCATCAAACAGAGCAGGTGAGGTCAGTACTATGATGCGGTGTAGGTGGTGACTGCAGAGCTACGCACATTGAGAAAGCCGCTGATACGAACGACGGGGCCATACTCCTCTGCCCACTGGTCGAGTATCCTGTCCTCCTGGGTCTCGTTGAGCTGCTTGAGGTTGCCAAAGAGCCAGCTGGCGCTCGGGGGACCCGGGAGCATCCACAGCGCAGAGTTCCGACTCCGGGCGCTGAGAATGCGATGCCGAAGTTTCCGTGCACTGGCAGCGCCGATCGCGAGAAGAACTGCGAGGAAGGCTGCGAGGAGAGTCTGAAAGGCCGCAGACATGGCTCGCGAAAGTCAGAGCGTCCTCCGGGAACGCAACACGGAGGGCGCGCGCAAGCTGGTGGTGGTTGGAGGAGAAGAGGCGGGTGATTGAGCCAGTGTTGCAGAACCAGCCGCGAAGAGGTGTGATGAGGTACGGGAGCCGAATGCTCCTTGCAGAGCTAGCACGCGCCGTCTCCGCCAGCGTATGGGTCAGTGCAGCACCCATGCTCTCCGGTTCGCTCGGCCCAGCCCCTCGCCGGGTTTTCCCAGCTGCGTAGATGATTGGGGAATGACAGCTTCCTGACGCTCATGATGCGCGCCAGCAAGAGCAATGTCTTCCTCTCACCCGTGCCTGAACCTGAACACAGTTGCCGTTCTGGGCGTAGTCCTCCTCCTGCTCTCGGCACCGCATTTTAGTGGCACTGCTCTGGCGCGACCACCATCATCCTAGTACGCACACAAACACTCTCTCCCTCAGCTCGTTTCTATCGTCAACGCTGCGCGTCTGCAAACACGCGTGCAGCCCAGTGGGCGCCACGTAAGCGCGTAAGCTGTGGCACGACTTGCACACGGCGCGATGTTCGACATGCCACAAGTAACAACGAGTTGATCAAATTATGGGGACCGCCGCTGCATCTGAGGCGAGCGTAGCTGCGCCACTGACACTTTTGGTACGTGAAACACTTTTGCGTGCCACAATAGCCTTCAGATGCGACAGAATCGGACAAAACACGACACGGTTGGCCAAGTCTGCCGCCTTCGGCTACTTTCAAGTTGAGGTGCAAGCTCTATGCACTGCATCCGTCGCTGCTTGCAGATCGCGGATTCGTTCGAGGTGCGTCATTGTTCACACCATCAGGACTGGAGATAACCAAAGTAGCCTGTGAGGTGAAAAACCGAAGTAGTAGCGACGATCATGGAACCTTCTCCCCTTCTCGTCCATTGCATCCCATCAGTCGATCCTCATGGGAGCGTTGAGTACAAGTTGCTCCAAGTCTCGTATTTCTCCTTTTACCGTTGTAGCATATACTGACTCAAACCTATCTTTATCATAGCGTTTGGTCAGCTGCGTCCATTCTCGACATGCTTGAGACTGTGAGCACCCTTTGCGATGAAGGATTGGGTTCCATTTGTCCAGTATGAGGCCTATCGGTTGCGGGGAGAAGGTTAGACAACCCTGTCAACCCACATTGCGTCACTGGTACTGCGGAGAAGAAGAGATACGGGATTTGCGGTCCCTGTGGCTCGGAACTTCGGTGCCGTCATGACTGTATGCCAGCCTGGTGTTACTCGGTATTCCAGGAGTGTCTGTACGTCTTCATATCCAAACTGCATCTAGTTCATGATCGCATTTTTGGAACATGAACAGCGGTATTCTGAAGTCTATAGGGTGAGTGCTATCACGTCGTTCAATGTCTCTGTGAACGCATAGGACATTGCTAATGAATCAATTTGGCACACAGCGTTGGAGTCTCTACAATTCTGGTGTACATCACACGAGCGCAATACAGTCTAGTAGATGAAAGGAACAAGAGCATAAGGTACCGTCTCCCGATACATCTCCCACTTCACCCCAAACCGCTCGCGCAACTGTTCGTCCTCCACACGACACCGCCGACTCAGTGACACCACCGCGAACGGCGCCGCCCATCTCCAAAGGTGCACGAAGAAGACCATCGGCGTCGCGGCAACGCCGCAGTACGTCACGTACCCTCCATCTCCGAAGTGGATAAGGTGCGTCCCGAGGAGTAACAGGGCGACTCCGGTGTAGGAGGGGTGGCGGACGAACTTGTACGGGCCGGTGTTCACGAGGTGATGGTCGTCTTTGACGAACACCTCGTATGTGAAGAGCGATCCGAGCGCGCGGTATGACAGGATGCGGAGGGCTGTCCCGGCCACGACGAGAGAGACGCCTACGAGGAAGCGGGTAGAGAAGGGGGAGAGGGGGTCGAGTGAGGTAGGACTGGATGGGCAAAGCCAGGGCATGAGTGGCCCGAGCTGCGGCGCCGCGTGTGCGCGATAGAGGAGCAGCATCGAGTGGCAGAGCGCCGGCAAGGGGACAACCATCTAGAGATATTGGTAAGCCTTATAGCTCTGCTTGGACTCGACTGCGTCAAGTACTCACGCAAGCCAGAGAGGCAAGGTAGCGGACGATAAACTCGAAGGGCTGCCCTCTGTAGACGGAGCCTTTGCCGTCGCGTCCGTCCTGAGCTCGCTTGGGAGGGAGGAGCCCAGACACGAGCATCATTCCCGAACCTGCCAGTAAAACGGCCTTGAAAACGTCCATCTTGGTGCGTACTTTGCCTGTGTTTCATGGTATCAATAATATTTACGGGAGCTCTTGTGTAGTACGACGTACCTGTGATACTCTAGAGGGTCTACTGCAGGTGAAGGTATTGGTAAGGAGAGTGGTTGTTTGGATGCTCGCTCATATACATCAGCGCCAGAATCCCATATCGAAGTTCTGGGGTGCATCTTGGTCAACCATACGGCGATAATGCCTCCGAGTAATTCGGCGTGCCCCCCTGAAGTTGCGCGCCCGCGTCTCAGCGCGACAAGCGACAAGCAACACGCATCGGAGAGGGCCAACTGTCCGCGGCCTCGCACGCCCTGACGAACGTGCGAACCAACACAGCGATATCTAGATGATTGAGACATTGGGTCGCCGGCGGACGCGATATCTGTCTAGCTATACAAGACATGCCGCGCCCGCATTTGGCTCGGGAAGATGGATGTCCTCGATGAGTCGCCGGCGGCCTTGGAAGCGCATGCATGAATGGTGAGTAGGGACCGACAGTCTGTCTTCTCCAGCAATGTAGAATCCTCTGATAATTTGAGCGAAGACAGAACTCCGCTGCGGCCAAGGCGGATCATGGTGCATAACACGAGACGTACGGCTCCAACTTCTCGAGGCACGCCGGAAGCAAACCAGGACACCGAACTTCGAGCTTTCAGCATTATCTCACTAGTCTGTCGCACGTCCGAGATCAGTGTATTGTGTGCTATATTGGCCCTGGGATTAGTGAGTGGAGTTGGAGCTGTGTTATCAGTTACCACTATCCGAGCTGGAGCTTACACGAATGGTTTTGCCACTTCTTAGTACTCTCTAGCCTCCCCGGTGCCGCCCAAGAACATGAACCAGTGCTGCCAGGAGCACGCCAATGAGCGTTCAGTCAAGGAGGTGTTGATCGTACAGCGGAAGATAATAACGATCAGACAGCGAAGCCTCAGCGGAGGTGAACCCAGACCATGTATACTCTCAGTAAGTGACCGCGGTTTCTGTATCGGGCGCTTCCTTGCTTTCGCCGTGATCGTCGAGACGCTGGTCGCCGCTTCTTGACAGCGGGGGCAACCATACAAGACTCCTGGTTTCCCCAGAGCTTCCGTCTCCGTGATGATCGTCGCCGAATGTGTCTGATACAGAGACCTGTGCCTATCATGCGCTCGAGGCAGGCTTCTTCGGGTGAGGGCCTGGCTCTGTTCATCGCGGCGGCGCTGCGGACGGAGACAACCCATTATGGGGCGCGTTGGAGCTGGAAAACTTCAATTCTCCTTGATGAACATACTTCGGCAGCGGCTCTTTGCTATGCGCCGGATACTAAAGCTCCGGGGTACACATAGCTCCCTCATTGAGTGGCAGCGACCTGTCAACTAGCAAGCAACTCACCCGCACTCGCGTACTGGGACTGTCGTGTTTACTCGTTTCATCCCGCGAGTCTCCTAGAAGACCGCGTCATGGATAACCAAGAGCTACTATCTGTAGCTGCCTTAGCAGGAGCAGTGAGTAGCCTCATTCACGATGCATATCTATCTTGTGACTTATTGTGCGCACTTAGGCAACTTGTTTTACTTTCAGAGGCCAAGATATTCGCGGGGATTATGCCGCTCTGGCTTTCATAGCTACTTCTCTCAGCCTGTATAGCGTGCTTTGCGCTACACTGGCTTCGCCTCTCCTCGCGACGCTCGCGGTCTGCTTGGCCTACGGCCTCACGGTCTGGCTGATTACGGTGGCCTACCGCCTTTCTCCCTGGCACCCTCTGGCGGCGTATCCGGGTCCTTACATCGCAAAGATCACCGGCCTATGGCTGTCATACATCTCGTTCACCGGGAAGCGCTATCAGATACTGGACGACCTCCATACTCAGCACGGCCCTTTCTTACGTGTTGGTCAGTTCCCCACCCTATATCTCTCTCGATGCGCTTGCTAATTCCTCATACAGGGCCCGGATGTCTCTCTATCAACTCCCCCACTGCGACGTCTCTGTACCTCAGCACCGAGAAGAGCGAGGCCTATCGCCTTCCGAAGCACAACGGCGCGGTGGCCTTATTCTTTAAGCAGGATACGAGTGCCATACATCGCGACCGCAGGCGCGTCTGGTCCGAGTTCTTCACTCGCTCTAGGTACCTCGCCCACAGTTTACATGCAAGCGTCTTCATTGTTGACGCCATTTGGCTTCTATAGTATCGCTGGGCTTATACCCCAGCTGGAACGCCGAACGTGGGAGCTCGTTCAATGCTTTGAACGCCGGCAAGAAGCTAGCCAAGATAAGACCGTCAACTTCCCGGAAACCATGTATCACTGGTCCCACGACTTCATGGTAAGTGTCTCTGCGAAGCTGTCTAAATCCGCAACTCAGTTGACACAATATTGGCGCAGGGTGACATGGTGTTCGGCGGATGTAGCACCTTCGTGAGTGGTCACAACAATGATTCGACTTCAGTTGCTGACATTCGTGGCAGGAGTTGATGAGGAACGGCGATCCGCAAGGGATCATACATACCGGAAAGATGGCAACTGCTATGATGGACAGGTATGCACGTGCGCTAGTCTTCTGTAATGGATGCTGAGGGCGATCACATAGCCTGGGTCAAACGCCTTGGCTGCTCGACATACTGTGGCATATGCCATTCACGAAGAAGATGCACCTGTTGGACGACCACGCCGCGCGTATGATGAAGACCAGGGTGAAGAGCAAGGATCTTCCCGAGTACCGCGACCTCGCATCCTATTGGGTGAGTATTCATCCTTGTCCGACTTTGTGTATACAGTTTTTGATCAGCATACAGATTGCTGCGGGGATACCGCAACACGAACTCGAGACCGACGCCGTCGTCGCTATCGTAGGAGGTAAGAACGCCGTGTACCCTGTTTTCCGAACGCGTCCTTACCCAGATGCTCTGCAGGATCGGACAACACATCTATCACTGTCTCCATCGCCATCTACTTCCTTCTCTCCCACAGGGAATACTACGACCGCCTCTACGCCGAGCTCAAACAGACGTTCCCCGACCCGATGGCGTCCGTCAACCTCGACGAGCTCACCACGCTCCCGTTCCTGAACGCGGTCATCCACGAGACGCTGCGTCTGGCATCGCCCTACTTCAACCCGCGCGTCGTTCCAAAGGGAGGCCTGTTCGTTGACGGGCAGTTCATCCCCGAGAAGACGGTGGTTGCGCTCGCGGCGCATTCACAGCAAATCAGCGAAGCGAACTTCTACCCTGCCCCTAAGGTCTGTTTGCACGTTGTCGGTTCCAAATTGGAGTTTGCTGATTACTGCATGCAAACACAGCACTTCCATCCAGAACGATGGCTGCCGGAAGGGTTGGGTCCCGACACGGTCACCAACAAGGCTGTACTTGCATCCTTCTCTTACGGTACGTCTTTGTGCACGCTATCGCAAGGAAGACTAACCTAATGAGTCCGGTAGGTCCTCACCACTGCATCGGCAGGGTGCTCGCGTACCACCAGATGCGGTTCGCACTCGCCCG
Organism: Trametes versicolor FP-101664 SS1; assembly: GCF_000271585.1. Taxonomy (NCBI): domain Eukaryota; kingdom Fungi; phylum Basidiomycota; class Agaricomycetes; order Polyporales; family Polyporaceae; genus Trametes; species Trametes versicolor. The sequence goes on from NW_007360327.1 coordinate 2,230,820, forward strand.
TATCCTTCTCGCCTTCGACATCGAGTTCGCGCCTGGCTTTGACGTCGCCGGATTTTACGACGGGATTCTCAACATGCGCACGATGTTCCTGGAGCAGGACCTGCGTGTGAGGGTTCACCGGAGGGAAGGGGTCGACCTTGCGAAGGTGCCTGTTTGAGGCCGAGACCGCCTGTTTTTGTATCTTGCTCATCTATAGAAGTGCCCTCTGTCCGCAAGGGCGGATGTGTGGTCAAAGAAACAAAACGTCCGAATGTACGAATCATCACGATGCGATACTAGTACAGGAAGGGCAACATAGCGTAAGGGGTCTCCTGCCGGTACTTCTCCCACTCCTTCCCAAACCGCTCGCGCAGCTGTGCATCCTCCACCGGACATCGCCGGAACACCGACAGCAGCGAGAAGGGCGCCGAGATCTTCCAGAACCACACCCCGCAGACCATCGGCGTCGCGGCGAGGCCGCAGTACGTCGCGTATCCCCCGTCTGCGAAGTGGACGAGGTGCGTGCCGAGGAGGAGCAGCACCACGCCCGTGTAGGAGGGGTGGCGGACGTATCGGTATGGGCCGGAGGTGACGAGGCGGTGGTCGTCCTTGATGAACACCTCGTAGGTGAAGAGCGACCCGAGCGCGCGGTACGTCGAGATGCGCATGCCTCCCCCAGCGGCGACGAGGATGACCCCGGCGATGAACCGCGGGGAGAACGTGGCGAGGGGATCCAGGGAGGGCGGTTTGGAGGGACAGAGCCAGGGGATGAACGGAGCAAACGGCTCGGCTGGCAGCACCTCCGCGCGATAGAGGAGCAGCGCAGCATGGGTGAGCGCGGACGCGGAAACAAGAACCTGGGAGCGGCGGCTGGGTGAGCCCTGCGAGTGATAGGGGACGGAGTTGGGCACTCACGCAGGCGATGTAGGCCAGTGAGCGCACCAGGTACTCGAAGGGCTGTCCTTTGTACACGGCGGCCTTTCCGCCACGGCTTTCTGCTGCCCGCTTTGGAGGCGCAATGCCAGTGACGAACAGTCTTGCCGTTCCTGCGAGCACAAGAGCTTTCACGATATCCATCGCGGTAGTGTCTTGTGTCTTCTGCCAAGAGGATCTGCGTATATGTTTAGTGGAGTGAATCATCATGTGCACATGGACCACGTACCGATGATAACTCCGAGCTATATCGGAGGGGTTGCGGGTCGATGGGAGGGCGTGTTCACAGTCTTCGCTCCTATAAAGAGTGCGAGCAAAGAATCACTGCGGCGCAACCGGTCAGGTGTGTAATCATGTTAACCGAATGGTTCTAGAATGTCAGTTTAGCTGGAGGCCTGAAGCATGGGGTGGCGCGCCATTGCACCCTCATTCAAGACACGGGGTAAAATCCCCGCTCCGGTGGCAAGGGGGTCAGCAAAAGACCTGCAGGAATGAGGAGATCACGTTGCACAAACGATAATGCTTGTCATCCGCTAAGTCGAACGGATGGGAAGAGGCCGAGCGAGATGCTAACATTGCCATTAGTGCTGTCCCACGAGCGTGCGAGTGTTCATAAAAGTGTTGTTTAAGAAACTTCCTTGTCCTCGTAAACGTGAGATTAGACTCCAATATGTCAGACCGGTAGGTAGATGGCTTGGTGCGTGTCGGCGCTGGCGGTCGAGTAATGGACGAGGTTCTGATTGTAGCCAGTCAGACACAAAAACGAGCGTGGCTGAAACTCGAATATCAGAAGTCGCCATGTGTGCAGTAGGTCCATAACCCCATTCAACCACTTCCGAGGAGAAAAGTGAGTCCGAAGATGGTCTGGGCGCGAGAGACGACAGATTGCAGCGTGTGAGCAGAGGTATTAGGGCGTACCTAGCCGAAGTAGGCACCTCAGTAGCGCGCGGCGTATTTCAACCACTGACATCGCCAGACTTAGTGAGCCTGAGACTCGGGAGCCATCTGAGACCCGGGCGGCGTTGCGGTCGCTGCGAAGGAGAAGGGCGAGAAGAACGTTATAGCTCTGTGGACTCCTGTTCAATGAGTGTATAATCCACAGTGATCAGCAGGAAAGAGTGCGACATGGTATACTATTCCTACTTCGCTGGCAAATAATGCATCATGATGAGGAACTACTGAGGAACTACAAGTTCGAACTGTTGCAGAGAGAAAGAGCGTCTGAGTAGCGGGGCTAATAGACAGGAGGAGTTGGATAAGCCTCACCGTGAACGACGTCAAGCCAAGCTGTTCCCTTTCTGAGTTCATCATCAATCCTCTTCCTATCGGATTGGGTGAATATGCTGCACATTCGGTGACGGTGGGTCCGAAGTGAGTACTTCATAGTACTTTGGAGCCCTCCGAGTCCATCCGGCGCCCAGAACATCTCTCATTTTCCCGATCGAAGCACAACAATGCCAAATATGCCTTGGCGGCAGCCGCCACAACGCCCAGCGCTTATCCCCGTAAGCAACATTCATCGACGACGACTGCGGCAAGTCTGCGCCAGCGATGTTCGCATGGGCGTGGTGCCAGGGTACGCAAATAGTTGGTACTTACATGGCTTTTGACTTCGCAAGTAAGCACAATAACTCACGATGCTTGTAGGGCTATACTGACGTAGTACTGGATCGGAGCAACAGCGCTTCAACAAGTTCTCAGTTCACGCTCATGCTGCCAGGCGCACCATGCAATTGAAGTCCAAGTTCTGATCATGGATAGTCAGCACAAGCACACACTGTACTACGATTAACAATGCTGAGCTGATAATCCGATGGCGTCCTCTTAATAATATCAACCCCGCGAGGTACGGTAAAGCATGACATGTAAGTTGCATGGCTTGAAGTATGGATGCCGCTCACCCATTTTTCCTAGCTACTCTTCCTGAACGGTAAACACTCGGAGGGTCACTAGTTCGCACTGTGCACGTCAGAAGAATCGGCTTTACCAGCGGCCTCACGTAAATGCCGGTTTGTGTGGCTCCCACGTGCGATGTCACTCCCCGCGTGTACCGCATCAGGAGGACCACGGACTAGTGAAAACTAGTGAGCGGCGGAAGCGTGGTCGCATATATACATGCCCAGTCAGTTGATCCGCCACAATCCATTCGGGGTCGCTGGTTCACACACTCGTAGTCTTGGTATAGCCAACCGGAACTGATAAGATAACTTCCTTGCGTCAAGATCGACCAGACTGCTCTGCCGTCCCGCGCTCGTCGCTTATTATGAGGGACCCGGACCCATCTCCACATGGCAATGTAGGCAGAGTTCTTCCGAGAAAGCCTAAACGCCTGATGACTGGACTGTGAGTGGAGCTCCGTGCTTAGTGCATTGACCCGGATGTGTTCTGAACCCCGTTCCCTACACCAGTGTGAGGGCCTCATACCGTTTGAGTACCGGGGGCCGAAGCCGCTCAGGGTCTGCACAATATCGAATGGGACGCCGGCTAGTCAGTAACGGAACATTCCCCGACGTCGGTATATGGACCAAGCGACGTCGGGTGGCCCATCAGAGCCCGTTCGGACACGATGGCGGGACGGCCTATGGGCTTCCAAGTGGCTTCCAGTGCCTCCCGGACATCCACAGACCGGTTGCGACGCGCGCCACTAGCGGGAGAATCCCTCACGGCTCCGTCGATCAACGCCATGTGGACACCGATGTAGCCGTTGCCGCGCGTGGCACTCCCGCCCGACGAGAGCGGCAATGCCGCGGCATCGGTCGTCGACTCTCATGTCCTTGGAGGATATGCATTATGCTGTCCTCGCACTCGTTTGCCACTACGCTCACTTTTGGACTCGCCTTCGTTCGCGTTTGAAGCGGCCACCGAGTCTCAGCAAGAGAGTGAAGACGTTGTGGGCGGGTGGCTGTGTATAACTCCCGGCGGTGCAACTGGTTATGGAAGCAGACTGGCGATCGATCGATCGGCGTCCATCCGGAAGGGCGGGGACTACGGCGCGGCATAACCTCTCCCGCCCTTCCTCCCTCGATGCTTGCTCCGATAGCGAGCTCATCGCATTTCGTGCTGCAGTTCTGGACTTTGTGCGCTGCATGAATCGGACACGGAGGCCAAATTTTCATGGCTCGGACGTTCACGAGCCACGGTCTTCTGATGCGGAATACCGTGCCTTCCCGCAGCCACCCACCACACCCACCGAATCTGAGATGTTTGCATGCCACCTGATTCTGCGTCCTGACAGCCGATGGTCCCCTACTACATAAGGTACAGCGCCCTGGGACCTCTTTACCCGCGTAAGCATTTACTATTTTAATGTCGCCTGTCACTGGATCTATGGAGGCGATCGTCAGGACACCCCGATCCTCGCACCCGCTCACATATACACGAGCGTAACGGAGCCGACGTGCCCACGCCGTCTCGCTCGCCGTCGTTATCCCTTGCCGGGGTGAGATTCGCCGCTGCTCCAGTCGACCCACTCTCTCCTTTGCACCGGCGGCATTCGTCTCCAGGCATATCCTTATTTCGCTCTTTTAAGGTATGCGCCTGCAGTCCATACTCACTCGCGGCACCAGGCAGTGTGGCTTGCAGCTTATTCACCCTTGCGTTCGGCGCTCCGCAGTATCCTACCCTACACTCCCACTAGGCAATCATGGCGGCAGCTCTACTGGCAGGCATTAGCTTGGGGGACACACTGGGGGTGACCTTCCTTGGCGTGTGTGTATCATCAATGTGCGTCTTCTACCTTCCCAAACGCATCGGCTCTGCTCACGCATACCGCTGCGCCAGGTTGTATGGCGTGACGTGCCTTCAAACGTTCCACTACTACCGTTCGGCGAAGGCCAAGAGTGATAGCTGGTCGGTGTGGTTCATGGTACGCTCCTCCCTTTTCGCATATCCCATGGTCGTTCATAATTGCACTCCGTTATAGGTGGCTGCGCTACTGTCGGTACCTGTCCCACATCCGCACTTTCCCCAATGCTGACCGCTTTCGCAGTGTATTTGACAGCGGCCACCAGGCGATTGTTATTCACGCCGTGTATAATTACTTGATCCTTGACTTCGCAAACCCGATAAAAGTGATCCAGATGGTTTGGTATGTGGTTCGCTCTCGTACCGAATGTTACGGTTGTTAATTTTTGGCTGGGTTTAGGAGCATTCCGGTAAGCTTCGTTCAGTGATCAGGCCCGTGTTTGCAAGTATGCTCATGCAACTATGGCGGCTGCCCCTCGTAGACGGAGGTCGTGTTCAACGTGAGTGTTCTTTTCCCTATATGTTTTTCTATTGCACTGATAGTCTGCGCGCAGGCTATACTCGCCATCATCCTGAACGGGTACGTCTAGTGAGTTCATGCGAGCAACGATGAAGCTAATGCTGTTTGCCCTAGGTTCTTGACCGTGCGCCTCTTCAAAGGTGAGCATCAGCAAGATCACAGCTCCGCTCAACGCCACACAACTGACTGGATGTCTCAGTCAGCAAGTCGTTCGCACTCACGGTCATCGCGGTAAGCGAGCAGTGTATTTTCCTATGCCTCTGTAACAAGACTAAAACACTCTGAAGACTTTGCTTTCCCTCGCGAACTTTGGTGCGTGCATCTATCATCAGAGACCTCTAGTTCGCAAAGACTGATCCGAATTCTTAGGAACGAACCTGGGTTCGTCTTCCACACTCTTTGACCTCGTCCAATCACCGTTACTGACCTGTCTCGTCTTTCTGGCACGTTAGCGTATGCCATTCGAGGGTGAGCCTCCGCACGTTTTGCACATCGCTTGAACCCCGATTGACCTTTCCCCTAGCTACTCCTTCGACAACATATTCGCGGCAGAGATCGAACTACGCGTATGTTTTCCGCCACCTTCCCTTCTGCAGACGTCTTACAAGTAACTACAGACCCAAGGCATCGCGGGCTTGTCCATCTCCGTCGCTACCGAGTGCATGATCTCGTTCTCGCTCGCGTACTACCTCCATACCCGTCGCACAGGCCTGCGCCAGTGCGTCTCGCGTCCTTCAGCGCATCCGGAAGCCTTTGTACTGATGGTCCACGCTTATCCGCTCAGGTCGAACGATATCATCACGAAGCTCATCGGGCTTTCGGTCACCACGGGTCTGCTCATCGCGTGAGTGTCGATATGCATGATTGAGTCTTCCATTCTGCTTACACGCATTCCCTCCCCGTGTATTTGCGTAGTGCATTCAACGTCGCCGACCTCATTGCAGTGAGTCTTCATCAAGCCCATCTATGCTTGGACGCAGGGACTGACCCGGCGCCACACAGTATGTGACCGCGGACAAGAACCTCTACGTTCTCTTCTTTAACTTCATGCTCGGAAAACGTACGTTGCCGCCTTCTAGGGCATACTCGCATCTCTGACGTGCACCCCCTCAGTATACGCCAACTCGCTCCTCACCTCGTACGCTACCCATCTCTCCCCCCTCGCGCGCCGAATCAGCGCTGATCATCCCTCCCTCCGCAGATTGAACAGCCGCGGGTATATCCTCGGGGTTCTCGGGGACAGCCAGCCGTCGCGCTCGAACCAGGAGAACATCAAGCTCTCGCAGACGGGTGCGCGGTTCGGCCAGAGCAGCCGCTCGGGCGGCAGCGACCCGCGCATCGGCATCTCTGCGAACGGGATCGGGTCGCAGCAGGTGCGCATCGCGATGAACCGCTTCGTTGTCACGGTGAGTCCTGTCTTCCCTGCGTGCGCTCGTTGCGACGGGCGCGGACCTTGTGGTTGGAGCGGCACTGATCGTTGCACTCGCAGGATTCGGAGGTGGATGAGGCGCGGAAGTTCGAGAGGTACGCGCTGTTTGTTTGTTGCGGCCTCTATTCAGCGTCACTGACGGCGTTCTCAGCGTTTGATACCTGGAGGTGTTTGTTTTTCTCGCTTCTTGTCAATTTGTATCGTTTATTTGTTCAGTGTATCCGACCAATGTCTACGTTTGGAGTGTTTTAAGAATGTTTGCAGTGAACGACGCCACTATTTCCTTGTATTTTGTGTTAGGATATGCAGGAAGAACGACGAAAATACGTATCTTGTAGCCAGCCGCCCGTTGTTATATCATAGTCCGGATTGTTTCGACGATTTCCTTGCTCGCTGCTCATACCTCGGATTCCTGAGTCACGGTATAATGTATTCTGTAAGTGCGATAGTTGACATGTTATACAACACGGGGCAAGCGTAGTAAGTATCATTAACTTGATACTGCAAGAAAAACACTTTTCGACATCGCGGGTATGTATATGGGCGCCTTTACTGGGTCTCGAGCGTAGCAAAAACCTTGTCCAGATCGACGCCCGCGCGGCGCGTGACCTTCATGAACATATCCTTCTCGAGCAGAGTCGTACGCATGTTCAAAATTCCGTCGCGGAATTCTTGCACGTTGAAACCAGGCTTGAACTCCATGTCGAACGCGAGCACGACGCGCGAGAGGCAGTACCGCAGCTCCTGCCACGCCAGGATCTTGCCGATGCACGAGTGGGGCCCTGTGATCCACATACCCTGTCAGCTCATGCGATGCGCGTAGAGAGAGCCTCGCGCTTACCAAAGGAGAAAGACGCGAGCACGGCCTTGTTCGTCTTCGTGTCCGGGCCCAGGCCCTGGGGCTGCCACCGCTCCGGGCGGAAGTTCTACATGCCAGCGCGGGTCAGCCTATGTATGTATAGCTCCGACACAGGGACACAGTGTGCATGCGTACCATCGGCTCCGGGTAGAAGTTATCGGGGCTAGTCTGCTGGGAGTACGCCGCGAGCGCCACGATCGTGCCCTCGGGGATGTAGCGCCCGTCGATCTTGGCGCCGCCGGGGCCTGCGACGCGCGGGAGGAAGTAGGGCGAGCCGAGGCGGAGGACCTCGTGGATGGCGCCGTTCAGGAACGGGAGCGTCGCGAGCGTGGCGGGCGCGAGGTGGCCGAGCGGCTCGGGGAAGGCGGCGTCGAGCTCTGCGCGGAGCTTGACGTAGTAGTGCGGCTCGGCGACGAGGAAGTAGCAGCAGAGCGCCATTGCAATCGAGGTGTTGTCTGAGCCTGTGGAGAAGGGAGTGGGCGTTTAACTGTATGTAGAAGTAGGTACAAGCACGAGCTTACCTCCGAGGATACCGATAACCGCGTCGCGCTCCATGTCGGGCAGGCTCACGCCGCCTTCCATCTGCGAAGCGTTGAGTTGAACGGCCCGGTATTCAAAGTGGAAGCCACATACCAGGTAAGAGATCAGATCCCGGAAGCCAGGAAGTTCCTTTGCCTGCACCCTTGTGCGCGTCATCTGTGATGCGAGCCTGACCAGCTGATGCATGTCCTTCGTGGCCGGAATTTGCCAGAGGATGTCCATGAGCCAGGGAGATTGACCGAGGCTGTGAAAATGTATGTATGTGAGCGCGAGAAGCATGTACCGCCACGCAGACATTCTCACCTGTCCTGCATCACGGTCGCCAGCTTCCCGGTGTAGATGAGCTCTTTAGCGTCACCGTTCTTCATGAGTTCCTGCGTGCGCCACCATTAGATGTCGTCGTTTGATGATAGTATTCAAGGTGCTCACAATCTTATTGCAGCCACTGAACACCATGTCGCCCTAACGACGTCGAAATGATGAGGTTTGACATATCTGGAAGGGCGCAAGTTTGTGTACACACCATGAAGTCGTGCGACCAGTGGTAGAATGCCTCTGGCAGGTTAACATATCCGCCGTTCGCCTTTTGCCGGCGCTCAATGCATCGCATTACCTCCCAAGTCCGTTTCTCGAGCGCAGGAGTCAGCTGTGCCAAGCTACAAACGGGCTGATTAGTCTCGTTTCAGTGGCACAAAGAGCGTACATACCCATTAGGCGTAAACATCCCGCCCCAGAGCTTCTTGCGTTCCCTGTGGACCTCCTTAGACTCCTGCTTGAAGAATATACCCACAACATCGTCGTGAGCTGGGAATCGATAGGCCTCACTCTTCTCCATATTCAAGTATACGGATGTAGCCGCAGGGGTGTTGAGAGAGAGGGTGTTCGGCCCTACAATTACCTCTTTAGTGCATATTCTTGAGAGGGGGAAGCTTTGTGTAGGACACACCAATGCGAAGGAACGGGCCATACTTGGCATGTAGCTTATCGAGGATAAGGTGCCGCCGCCCCATGAATGAGATGTACGTGAGGTAGACGCTGCTGATCCTCCACAGCATAGGTCCGGGGTAGCTTGCCAAAGGGTGCCATGGGGAGAGGCGGTAGCCGACCGTGACCGACGCAAGTGTGGTAAAGTATGTGAACGCTAGGGAGGCGGCCGCAATGGATGGACTCGCAGACGTGAGAGGGAATGCGCGCAGCAGAGCGTAGAGAGAGAGGCATGAGGCGGCATAGAAGAGGAAGGCATAATCTCCGCGCACGGTGCGCCGGTTGAGATACACCCAAGACGCCTGCGTACGTGTCAGCACCGCAGAATGCATGGAAGAAGCTTAGCACTCACAACACCAGCGGCTGCCGCAAATCCGAGATATTCGTTGGGCACAGGGAGGGGACTCATGTTGGTGGACCAAGACAGACGCGCAGGCTCGAGCTCGGTCGGAGAGCGGGAGTGCACTGTGCGGAGCAGGAGCAAAACAGGATGCCGCTCATTCTCCCCTCCGGTTTATATGGCCGCCCATGGTAGCTCTTCTACTCGGGCCAGCCACTAGGAAACGCAGGGAGGAATCGAGATACTGGCAGATGGAGCTTGGGGGCCGCCGGTGGTTGGTTCCGGTTCCAGTCGGTTAAGGAGACACACATGCCGGATCTAGGTGGCTCAGTATCAAATCTTCAGACCACTATGATGCAGATATTCCAACGAATACTGACGCTGCGGCATAGCTCCCGTCTCCCCATGTCGTGGTACAGGTGGTACAACTGGCAGGATGGCAGATTCCGGAAACGGCGTCTGCGATACTCGCCGGGCCCCCCTGACACCCTTGCTGTAGATCATCCCCTCGATTTTCGTGCGTTCTTTGCCCTTAACTATCGCGAACCGCTTCGTGCTCCTCCCCGACACCTTCTGTCGACCCGCGCGAACCACGGGCATGTACGCACGCCGCGTAAAGGTAGCAGTCGTCCTAAGATACATTCGTGCACGTCAATTGACCCGCTCTAGAACACGCGGCGCCGAGCTTCCACCCGCAGCGTTGCAACCACGCAAGTCGGCCACACTCCGCACAAATTGACAGCGAATGGGAAACCTGTCCTCCCCCCTAAGTTCTCCATCGTCGGCAAGATAGTGTCCCCCTCGAGAAGGGCGCCCCCAGGCCGCAGGCCTCATGGTCGCATCGTCCGATGACCCCGGAGAATGCACGCCCGCCCGCCTGCGTGTCCGCGCTTGCGCACACATTCGGACAGCGAACATCAGCTTCGAAGCTCGTTTGTCTGCGCCCGCGGCGTACCGGTGCAAGTGCGCGTTTGGGAGCCGCGCCAGGCGTGTTCCTGACGCGCGGACCGGGATGCGCCCGTTGCTTCTCCCGAGTGATTCGCAGATATGTTTTGTAGGTGCAAGCGCGGGAAGGGAGGTCACATTTGCGCAGACGGCTGATGTGGGCCACTATTTCACAGGTAGGGGGACGGGAAGGATGGTGTTCATAAACGCACGGAACGCTGAAGGTGGACGCAGTCGTCGTGCCAATTGACGTCCTCCAAGATTGGCGACGGTGAGGCCCATCTCGTCCTCCCCTGCGTAGAGTCGGCTACTAATTCTCTGCCCGTGACAGCTTCAGCTCGGTGCTCATTGTTCGCGTGGTCACCACGAGGGCTAGAAGGGGCTCACGAAGCTCATTCACCAGTCATCTTTCGCTGTAAACCATCGCTCAACACATCCATCCAATGGAGATCCTCAAAGCCGCCATATTGCTGGTCTCCGGAACACTCTTCTCGTTTGCCATTACGCCACCAACGCCCCCTGCCTCGCAGGCCAAGGGCATCTACAAAGGGCAGCCGTTCGAATACATTGTGCGCTATCTCGCCTGGCTCGGATGCGTATGTGTCCCACTCACTCCAACTTCCTTATCAAACCACACGCTAATGTCCTTTGCCTACAGATTTTAGTAGCTGCGTCGTCTGCGGCGCACGCTACCCTTCTCCTCCTCGACCCCCCATCCCCCTCCACCGCCCCACTTGTGCCATACCTCTGTCCCTCCGCCCCCACCTCACTCGCCCCACTCACCCACTACCCGCCGCGCTTCCTCCTCGGGCTCGCCCTCCTCCTCTCCGGGGGCCTCTTCCGGCTCTGGTCCTACCACGCGCTCGGCGACCTCTTCACCTTCGAGGTCGCCGTCACCGAGACGCACCGCCTCGTCACGCACGGGCCGTACGCATACCTGCGCCACCCGTCCTACACCGGGCTGACGCTGCTCCTCCTTGGGGCGCAGCTGATGCAGTTCGGGGACGGGGGCTACGTGACGGAGTGCGGGATCGCGCGCACGCCGCTGGGCGTGTTCGTGGGCGTGTGGCGCTGGGGCTCGCTGTTCGGGCTGCTGTCGCTGTACAGACGGTGCAATGTGGAGGACGCGCGGTTGAGGGAGCGCTTTGGCGCCGCGTGGGACGAGTGGGCGGCGGGGGTGAGGTACAGACTGCTCCCGGGCGTGTTCTGAGCAGCGAGAAGCGTCGTTCGGCGTCCGGGAAGATGGTGCCGAAGTTTAGAAGGACGGCGATATCTATTACTTAGGGGTCTCTGGTTTGGGGTGTACAACAAGCTACTGCTGCAGGGGAATACACGTAGATGGCATGGGTATTGCTCGAGGCGCGAATAAAAAGCTACACAGATCCTAAGATGGAGCAGGGCATGGCCTCCTCATGGCCCGCTCGCCCGAAGAGGTTGCTCGGTGTCTTGAGAGGGCTGGGCGGCGGCGGCGGCCATAGCGGCGCTCGTTCGAATGCGTTTCGTCGCGAACGCGGAAGATCTCCCCGGCATCCGGCATCGAGTTCGACGACGTTCTATTCCGGAGCGATTCAGGTCGGCGCAGGGCCCCACCAAGACGCCGCGGCGCGCGCGCAAAAGAATCCACGTTTGCCGCACGCCGACGGACCTAACGAGGGTAGGCACACTTCGGTGAGCTTCGCCAGGCCCCTCGATGCGGAGCGGGGGCCGTTCGCGGAAGAGAGAGCACACGCCCAGTAAAGCTTCGCCATCTGGCTTCCGGGGTTCCGCGGGTGTTGGACGGTGGTACAACTGGAGGGCCGGATACCGGTGTGTTTTCTCTGTAATGCAGAGCTGACGAATATGCGACAGGATATGCAAATAGTAAGTTGCAATGCAAATCCGCCTGTCCCGTGGATTCCGCATTTCCGTCCAATTTCACACTTGCCGCTGGTTGACCGGGATACTACGAACCACTCAGCAACAGTTCGACGAAAGCACACAGAAGATGATGAACCGTACCCGGTGTTTGCCTTAAATGCCGCCTTACTTTTCCATCGCGCGCCAGCGGTATCCAGTTTGTGCCCGAACATCTATCAGAGCCAGGGACTCAGAAACAATGGACACAGCCCGTCCACGGACAAATGGAAATAAGTACCCAAGAAGAGGCGATACTTCACGGAAAGCTTATCTGCGCATGCAGGGGCAACACGCCCGCGGAGGACCCTGTGGCGCCATAGAACCCGCTGCGCGTCACCGCCGAGCCCATCTACGTAGAGTTGGCACAACGTCGACATGCGATTGGCCGTGTGCGTCGTTCGAGCCTCCCTCGGAAGGCCTGGAGCATGATCCCCAGCGTACTGCTGCCGCAGCGTCCAGCGGCGATGAACCCGTGCGATGGCTCATTTTAGATGGGCGCGACCGTGTCCGATTGACGACGTCGATGAGGGCGCAGACCGGCGATGCGGTTGCCGTTTGAGGGTCGCAATTTTTTAGCGTTTGGCTAGGCCGCTGACGCTGACGGAGGTTGTGCGCGCTGTATCACGACGCTCACGCTGCCATGGTGCGCACCGCAAGGCATCACCCGCAGGTGGGGATTCCGGGGACTCGGGAGGTGCTCGATTGGACATCCGCACGCACTGAACCTTCAGAAGAGGCAGTCAGAGGGTTGTGTTCGGCAGGAGTGTGATAGAGCTGTGAAGCTTGACGTACCAACGACACGTACTTCGGCACGAGCTCAGCAGCACTTGGTGCCTGCGGTAGTGATTGTGAGCGTTCCGATGGCGAAGCTCGGTTGTGCAAGGGGTATGACGCGGCGGTGGACGAGTCTGGCAACAGCGGATCTCTTGGTAAGTACTGTGCCTCCCGTATTCAATACGAGTGCCGATCAGTCTTATGCTTCTCTAGGTAACGCTCTAGACGGACGGCGGCGCCGGCGTGGTAGAACATGTGTGAGTAATCGTAGTCGGAATCGACAACATGAGTCTGATCGTCCGAGGACAATGAATGAGTCGCGCCGGCGTGGGAAATATGAGTGTCAGGGGTCTCCATGCTAGTTTCGTAAGCGCCGAACGCGGTACAGGGCTCACCGTGTCACTCCCTTATTCAAGCTCATCCCGGCTCCGGAGAAACGGAGGTTCTGTATGACGCCTACTAGAAGCCGCAAGCCATCCAACACGACAGAACGCTATCGAGAGAGATAAGTGCACAGCTGAGGGTCCTATCGGATGAGCTCCTCCTCGATCAGCTTGAAGGACAGACGGAGAATGCAGTATGTGGCCACTGGCAGAACTCTCCAAGCTTCTTCGCCGCGCCGTAGAAGCTGATATGACAACCCTGACAGTTGTGCGACGGAGCCCGCCGGCCCATGGAATGCCGGGTTGGCTGGTCTGAGATGCCCCTCATTGTGTTGACAGCCATCTTCGTCTTTCTGAGCGGAGGAGACACTACCCGCACTGGCCGAGCCCTGGAATAAAAATGGTAGGCTGCGCACCCACGAAACGTCGTATGGTGCTCCCGATCTCTGCATTCATCATACACCCAGCTTCGGACGGCGACAGATGTGGTGACCGCCGGCGTTAGGTTGGTTCCCGCTTTGGGTGCGCCGGAGAGCGGGTCGCCCGAGAAGCTCGGGCGGTTACATCGAAGAAGACCGATTGCAAGCACTCTGGCTGTGGCGAACATGCTCCGGGCGGCAGGCGCAGCATCTCCCCGCGTGCCTTCCACTAGATGCATCACCCGTCTCCTCCGCCCGACACGCAGGGTGAGCTGTGCGCGTGAACCTTCTTGTCCCCATCCCTTTCCCTTTCACCTTCAACGTCCGCAACTCTTGTACGGGTGTAGCCCGACGGTCCACTCCCCGACTCGCGTATACGATGGCTGAAGGTATGCCTGTGGCGGCCACGTACGTACTCACAGTTTCTAAGGTCATTTTCGTAACACATTTTGACGAAACATGGATGGCAACAGCGGCCCGCCTCCCGGTTCGAACAGAGGCTTTGCCTTCTGGATGGTCTTCGTCTCAAATCTCGTCGTAGACATGCTTTCCGCCTTGGACCTCGTCAGTCCATCTCGACCTTCCTTTACGTCGCCGGAGCTCATAATGTGCTCTACCACCACAGACTGCTATATCCACCGCTCTGCCTACAATCGTCGAGGACCTGCATGGAATTGACTTCATCTGGGCGGGAAGCGCGTACACCATAGCCTCCACTGCCGTCCTCCCGCTCATCGGAAACCTTGTCTCCGCGTTCGGCCGGAAACCCGTCCTCGTCTTCTTCATCCTCACATTCGCAATCGGCTCCGCTATATCTGGTGCGGCACAGAGCATGAACATGCTCATCGCCGGCAGAGGTGCGTCGCGCCACCGCGAAGCGAATTTGACTGGCCCGTCTAAACGCTGACACCGTGCGTGCGTGTGTTTGCAGCGGTCCAGGGCCTCGGCGGCGGGGGCTGCATCGCCATAACCGAGATCATCTACGCAGACCTCGTCCCGCTCCCCGAGCGCGGGAAGTTCCAAGGCATAACCGCCTCGTGAGTCCTCCCAAACCTGTCCTTTCCGCCCAATACTAGTATGACTGATTTAAGCGCGTCCGCTGCAGCGTCTGGGCGCTTGCATGGTACGTGCCACCGCCGGCCGCGGCTGCCGCTCGATTGGCGTCCCCGATTGACTGACGGTGTATTCGTCGGCCGTGACAGCGCGATAGGCCCGCCCATTGGTGGCGCGCTAGCCGATTCGGGCGCGTGGCGGTGGCTGTTCTTCCTCAACATACCCCTTTGCGGCATCGCGATCCTGCTTACATGCATGTTCCTGCGGGTGCATACGCCCAAGGCTAGTCTCGCGGAGAAACTCGCGCAGATGGATTGGACGTGAGTTTATCGCCCTCATATCGTATCCTGCGATTCTCTGACGAGGCGTTCGGACGGTTCACAGAGGTATTATCGTGATGATTGGCAGCACGGTGTCAATCCTGCTCGCGATTACCTGGGGAGGCCTTCAGTTCCCCTGGACTTCGGCGCACGTACTGGTCCCGCTCATCGTGGGAGCTCTGGGAATCATCGTTTTCTTCGTGCTGGAGATGTTCTGGCTCAAGGGCCCAACGGTGAGTGCACTACGCTATATGGGGGGATAATTGAGCAGACTTAACGAAAACTCAAAGGTCCCTCGCTTCTTTTTCACGAACCGTACGACCTTCAGCGGGTACGGATATCAAACTTGCCTAGTGTAAAACACGACTAAGCTTGGAAGTATAGATATGCAGGCACCTTCTTCCATGGCATCGTTGCCCTCGCCACTCTTTGTGAGTACCCACTCGTAAATCATCCTTTCCACGCTAACTCTCGTTCAGACTACCTCCCCGTCTACTTCCAAGCCTCCAAAGGCGCGTCCGCCGTCGGCTCAGGCGTAGACATGTTCGCGCTCTGCCTCACCATCCCCGCCTTCGCCATCGCCACCGGCCTCTCCGTGCAGATCGTCGACCGCTACCGCCCGCAGAATTACATCGGCTGGGCGATCATCCTCATCGGCTTCGGCGTGCTCTCCACGCTCAACGAGGCCTCCTCGCGCGCCGCCTACATCGGCTGCCAGGTGCCCTTGGGGGTCGGGCTCGGCATCATCTGGATCAGCACGCAGTTCCCGATCCTCGCCCCGCTGCCGGTGTCGAACAGCGCGCACGCGCTCGCGTTCTTCACCTTCCTCCGCTGCTTCGCGCAGAGCTGGGGCATCGTCGTGGGCGGCACGATCCTGCAGAACACGCTCCTGCGCGACCTCCCGCCCGACTTTACCGCGCGCTTCCCGCAGGGCGTGCAGATTGCGTACGCGGTGATCCCGACGATCAACGGGCTGCAGGAGCCGCTGCGCACGCAGGTGCGCGCGGTGTTCGCGCGCGCGACGAGGTTGATCTGGCATGTGATGCTGGGCGTGTCGGGCGCGGGGCTGCTGACGGTGCTGCTGATGCGCGAGGAGAAGCTGAGGCAGGATATGGACGGGACGTGGGGGCTGCAGGAGGAGAAGGAGCGCGGGAGCGGGAGTGGGTCGCAGCTTGCGGCGGAGGGGCGCGAGATGGAGTGGAAGGTGACCCCTGGGGAGACGCCGACGCTCCCGCAGATAGTATGAGCCGTGGCGGGGGTGTGGTATGGGCTACGGCGGCGCGCGTCAGGACTGGCGGACGTACCGCTGCTGGGGTCGAGCGTCGCTTTTCTCGTTTGCTAGACCATGCGCTTTGCATGTGCCGCTTTTGATATTGTATAATATTTCTTCGCTTTCCGCCCTAGTGCTGCCCGACTTCAAGCGTCCACCCAGAACGGCGCCGGCGACCCGCGCGTGCCAGGCGCCCAAGTCTAGCCGACTTAGAGTTTGGAGGAATGCAACATTTCGACAAATGGACATCCAATATTGAAGATTGAGACGAGGACGACGGATCTGAGGCGGAGTTGAGATACATGTCAGATCTCGTTGGCCTCAACCTCCGCGGCTGACTAGTACTGCAGCTCTGAGCTGGCCGGTGGCAATGCCTGGGCCAACCTGCAGATGAACACTGAGCGATATCACTCTAGCCCACTCCTCGCCGGTCCGCGCACAACAAACCTACGTTAAGTCTGACAACATAGTGCATCGTTGCAGAGTAACATTGGTACGGGCGGGTAGACTAGACAAGAGTGAGTGTGGGGGGTGCATATTTACAAGGCACTTTACGACACGGAACGATGGGTGGGCAAGGGCAAGGGCGACGACGATGTTATGGTAGGCATGCATAAAATCGATGAGGGCACACTACGACCGGAGAAATAAAGAAAGGGGGTATATGCAGGTGAAGGGCACGTACGACGCCGCGCTCAAGCTTCCACCTCCGCCTCCTCCGTCTCCGCGGGAGGAACATACGACGACTGGATGCGCGGAGGAAGCCCGGCCTGCATGAGATGTAAGCGTCAGCGGCGCTGTTGTGCCTGCACGTCGCGGGAGGCACTCACCGCGGCGTAGATTCGGCCGACCGCCTCGAGCTGCGTGATCGTCGTCTTCGGGTCCGTCCAGTACTGCGGCGTGCGCTCGCGCACCTTGTCCACGAATGCCTCCAGCTGGTACCGGTACCTACAGCCCATCCAGCCACGTCAGCGCGCGCACATGCACCAGTAGAAGTGAGGAAGGGACGCACGTAGTCCACGACGTCTCGCCCTTCCCATCCGGGTGCTTGTACGCCTTCTCCGTGCGCGCCGCGCCCTTGCGCGGCTTGACCTTGATCCAGTGGTACGCCCCCGCGAGGGGATAGTTGAAGAACTCGATGTCGCCGCCCTCGAGCGCGACGCGCACGCTCAGCTTCGGCATGCGCGGGAGCAGCCCGAACGGGCCCCACCCGGGCATGGCGAAGTCGACGTACGTCTCGCCCGAGACGGACGCGGGGAGGCTGTAGGTCGTCTGCATGCCGCGGTCGATGCGCGTCTTGTCGGGGTTGCCGAGCGCCTTGGCGCGGGTGACTTCGGGCGGGTCGGACTCGGTGCCGGTGAGGAAGCGGATGGCGGCGAGGGGGTATACTGTGGGGGGAGGAGGTTGGGGGGTGAGGAGGGGGGGCGAGGAGAAAGGGGGCACGTACCGCCCATGTCCATCGTGCAGCCGCCGCCGAGGTCGTATTGGTAGCGGATGTCGTCTTTCATGAAGAACATGGACGAGAGGATGCTCGGGATGGCGAATTCGCCGACGATGCTCTTGACCTTGCCCAGCTCCCCGCTGTCAATGATGGCCTTGACGCGCTGCGTCGCGGGATGGAACCTGTCGCCAATGTGAGTTGCCGGAGTCATGCATTATCTCTGAAGAGTGGACGAACGTGAAGTGGATGGCCTCGAGGGCAACCAAGCCCTTCCGCTCTGCCAGGTCGAGGATCTGGCGCGCCTCCTCTGCGGTGTCTGCAATGGGCTTTTCGATGAGGGCATGCTTGCCGGCGTTGAGCGTACGGATAGCCCACTCGAAATGTAGGGCATTCGGGAGCTAGCAAGAGCAATATCGCCAAGGTGAGAGCGCGCCATGTACACGGGCTCCAAGAAGACGCACAGCAATGTACACCGCGTCGATGTCCGGGTCGTCGAGAAGTTCTGGGGCCGCCCATGTGAGACAGGACGACACGCGGCACGTGCATGTTCGCACTCACGCTGGTAGGCCTCCGCCCCGCTGAACGTCTTCGCGATACCGTGTGTCTTGGCGTACTTCTTCGCCTTGTCGGCGCTGCGGGCGGCGACGGCAGCGACGACGACGTCGGCGTGGCTCTTCGCGGGCGAGATGAGCGCGTCAGGCCCTATGCGGGCGGCCCCCAGGATGCCGAAACGCAGGGGATTTTCAGTCTTGGGAATTGCCTAATGCGCAGTACGCGCGTACAACAGGTCAACAACGTGATGGTGGCGACCACGCGAGACCAAGCATGCTCACCATACTTGTTCAGCTTGTGGCGTTCTGTGAGTTAATGTGCTGCCAGTCGGGGAGGTGTAGGATGGCTACAGCTCAACGTCGTCGACGGTGGGAAGCGGCAGGAGAGGGGCTAAGCAGGGGGGTCTGGATTGCGTTATACGGCTGCGAACGCAGGGCGAGTTAGAGGTTCTGCTTCCACGTTCTAGCTACCCGTAGAAGCCCACTAAGACCGGAGATGTGACTAAGCGGCGCTTGCTGTGCAAGTGCTGTGTTCGTCCAGAAGGAACCACTCACATGAGCAGGCAACAAGCAGTCTTGACTCTTAAGAGCGGTTGATCACCAGTTTGGTGCTCGTATTGCAGCTCACAACAAGCAGCGTAGAGGACGACAGCGAGCGGGCACCACACGAGAGAGATGGGACACACCGTTGACAGCGGCGCCGGCCGAGAAGGTTAACGCCGAGGTGAAGAAACCATCGCGCGCGCAGTGTGCCGCCCCCGCCCCGCCGCCCTGAAACGCTATCCTTGAACTGAATACCCTACCCTGATGAGACACATCTCGGCCGCACGCCGCCGCACGGTCACTACATGGGACACCTTCGTCCATCCAAAGAGGGGGAAGACACATGACTCTCGACGTACCAAACACGCTGTGCGGTAAGCGCGGAGGACGTATAATCGAGAGCGGTTCCCGGCGCCACGCCGCTTCCACCCATGAACGTCGTGAGGCGAGCATCGGTCCTCGTTTTCCCAACACGCCCCGCATCACGAGCGAGAAGAACGCTACGCAGGGGCAGAGAAGGACGCTTGACTGATCGGGAACGCACACCTTTCAACTGTCCTATTCCGCAGTATTTATACCCTCTTCTCTCCAGCTTCCGATAATACGCCAGGGCTCGGCTCACGGTTGCCCATGCGGCAGGACGACTTCCCCGTCCACCAAGCGCACGTCGTGCCCTAAACCTGTCAATGTCGGCTGTCGGTACGTACTACCATCTGCCAAGGGACGCTGCACAGTTATTTGGGACTGCGGTGTTGCCTAGGATCACGAAGATGGGTACTTCGGCGATACATAGACAGACAGAGAATGCGTGCCAGAACTGAGAAGCCAGAACTGAGAGGGTAGATCAGCAAGACAGACATGCCTGACGCTGAAATCATGCTTCGGATTTCCGGTCAAAATTCCCGCTACTGAACGCCAAGGACCCCGGACAGTCAGGGACAGTCCCGGCGAAGTGATGTCCCTCTATTTGACCGCCACCTCCCGACCGACGATATCCTCCGACGCCGAGACAGCTCGTTTCACGGTATGTACTGCTTCTGGAATATGGTGCAGTTTGAATGGCCCTAATACCTATCATGAGGATGCAACTAGGTTCTCGACTAAGTAATCGCCCCCCTCGCAGGCTGTGATCGCTATCAGTTCATTGCTTCTCCTTTGACGAACCTGTCGTTGCGTTTCGTCTTTACTTCCGATGGTCTCTCTGTGTTCTGATCTTGCGTGAAGTGTGGATTGATACTAGTGAGAAGTCGTTCTAGTTCCTAGTACGTCTTCTTCGCATCATACGCGCACGACGTTCGTGTACGCGTTGATAAAGTAAGTTCTTTATACTGCATCTTGGTCGTTGTACCAGTAGAGTTCATTGATGACTGACATCTCTGCCCTTCTTATAGAAACCGGCAGGGCATATCGGTCTTGAAAGCTTCGCACGTCATGGCAGCATAGACAGCGCATGCACACGCAGCGGCGGCACGTCACCTCCTTCTCAACCGTCCCGCGACAACTTGTCGCGCTGAACATACGCCCGCGCTTCGCGCAGCACGGCGACCGGCGAACCTATGATATCACCAGCGCCCCGCGCCCTCCCCGATGCACATAGTGCAGATCGGCCGGCTCGAGGGCGCAAACGCTAATTTGCACTGCAGCTGAAGCCTGGAGCTAGGGCAAACTCCGCGGCCCCATCAGCGTTTCCTGGGATCTCGCCGCGGCCACACAGCCGTCGAATCGCCCTCGGTCGCGTGGCTGTCCATCCAGGGTACTGGGGTCGGAAGGATGCTGCCACTTGGCGGATGCAATACGCCGCTGTACCCCGGGCCGCTGGGAGTTGCTGGAGCATTCTGGTCTGGGTTTTTATGCCAATCTACCGCTGGCACTTGGTTCGCCGTACAGTACCCGTCGGACTCAGGGGCCCGACCGCTATGGACTCGCCGATCGAGCACGGCGCGCCCGGGTCAATATAAATTACACCACTGCAAGGCGAGTCCTCCTCACCGACCCCACCGCAAATCGCTGAAATGATGGTGCGTGACCTCGAAGCCGTTTCGACGATTTCCTACCGATCTGACGACCACATCAGGCGACGACATACGATCCCCGCTGGCCAGAAATGGCTGTTAGGTGCGAGATGCGCCGTAGATCGGGGCGTCAACGGGGCCGCGGCCGCAGGCTGGCGCGACATGCGACATGTAACATCCGATGGCTCCGGGCCCAAACCTCAAGGAGTGAGCGGCGGTACACACGCTGTCAGCCTGCCCCGGGGGCCAGTGCCCAACATGTACTGGCCCCAATGCGGGGAGGTCTGCTCCGCAGGGGATAATCGGCGGTGATTTGTGTGTAGAGCGCGTTGTCGGAGAAGCCCATGTCGACCGTGCCCGACCCGACCGGGGTGTCCGTGACATTATGGGAGCGGTCGCGGTGCCGCCACGGCGAACGCACGGTACTCCTCACTGAGAGCGCTGATGTGCAGAGAAATACAACAAAGCATGGGTATGAATTGGCACGTAATAGATATCCAATACCTCATGATAGTACATACACGCATCCTACAACAGATCGGCGCCCAAGAACCATCCGCGCGCGAAAGCAGCACAATGAGACAACCCGGCCGGGTGTATCATGCCCGGAGCCCGGGTCGACTAGACGACATATGCCTTTTTGCCCTCCTCGGACGACTGTGCGTACGTCAGAACGGGAATCGGGGCTAGAAGGAAGGGGAGGAGAGAAACGCACCGCGAGCACTGTCGAGCCAGTGAAGTTCGAGTGCGAGACCTGGCCTTCCTGCGCCTGGAAGGTGGAGAGCGGGATCGAGTTGACTTGTGTGATCGCTTCGTTTCCGCCGCGCACGTATGTGCGGCTGTTCAGTCTGGGTATCGTGGGGTCGTATCAGCGGCTGTGGCGTTGGAGCGGTGTGTTGGGTGCTTACGATGTGAGGAGCGAGTTGATGTACACTGCAACGGGGTGAGCGAGCGGAACGTGTTGGAGAATGAGGATCACGTACGCTTCCCGAGCATGAAGTTGAAGAACAGCACGTAGAGCTGGGCCGGCGCGGCGAGGTACTGCACGCGGGTATGTTAGTGTTAAATCGCGAAGCGGAGTTCATGATGGACGTACGGCGATCAGATTCGCAATCACGAAGATACTGTTCAGCATGGATTACCGCGTTAGCGTACGGCTCTCTTACAACTACAGCCGGCTCCCTTACGTCGTGAATGAGCCCGTGGTAATGGTGAGCATGATGAGACGGCCGATCATGTCATCCGACCTAGGACGGGCATTCGTCAGCTCTTCGTCAGGAATGAGAGGGATAGCCATGCGCGGTACTTACTTGCGGAGACCGGTGCGCCCCTTGCGCAAATACCACACCATGGCCACGGAGATCGAGACGTCCGCAACCACTGCCACGCCGAGGCCAGACGACCCGGTAGACTGTGTACCGAAAAAGGTGTAAGTGACGCGGACAGGGTCAAGGGTGACAGGCAGGTGCCCACCTTGAGTTTCGTTTCCGCCTCCACGAGGACGGGGTAGAAGAACCTGTATGCGAGGTTAGCGGACATGCAATATCGGCAACGTTCGGAAGACTCCTGAGATGGAGTTCATGCTCACGTTCTGATCGGGAAGACTGCGAGAGCATGTCAGCCCGAGGTACCCGGTTTCTATACACCGATGTACATACCAAGGTTCATCGCTGTGCGAGCGGGGACAGCGTTGGTAAGCTGCAGGGCCCGATTATATTACTCTGGTTACTCACTTAAGTGGGCGATGGTGAAAACCATCTATATCGGCCGCACATCAGCACAGAATTAGTGTCTGAATCCCTAAGATAACTTACGCATGCGCCGCTAACGTAGACGTTCCTGCTGACTGTAGGAAAACATACATGAATGGGCTGGCTGCTGCACAGCGATCGAGGGCCACATACGCTTCCAGATGCGCATAACGAAGAACCTGCCGTTTTCATGACGGTTAGCACGAGTACGCGTAAAGTAAAGGTGCATAGAACACGCACGTCTCGACGATGCATGCGATGACGGCCTGTTTCGCACGGCGCTAAATTAGAACGTGTGCAAGTGCAGCGGACCAAGTACGCACGTTGACAATAATCTCCGTCTACGTCGGGCAGGAGCTTAGTTCGACTGAGGGCGGACACACAAGCACCATTTAAGACATACCGGGATACTCCAAACAGTACGCAAGAGAGCAAGGGCATTCGCATAGTTGAGGACCAGATAGTGGTACAGAATCTGCACGATCAGCGCTTGATGTGTTGAGTCGAGCATCCTGATGGAGGACGTCTTGAGATTGACATGCGAGGACTTTTAGGGAAGTAGCTTACCATAGAATGAGGACCTTCGAGCGAAACTAGTGAGCCGGAAGACAGGACAGTACAGGGTGAAGACTTACAATGATCTTCAGGAATGGTGTGTCTGTGCTCCCCCTCGGAGACCGGTAGTACTGGAAGGTTTGGATGCATGTGATGCCGTAAATCCTAGAGCATGCCGTCAGCTTGAGAACAATTCCGCAAGTGAGAGACACTTACGCGGAGGAAATGGCCACTCCGAGGAAAGCGACACCGATAGTACTGCCAAGGTCGAGCTGGGAGAGGATCTCTGCATTGACGTCCGGTGGGCACTGGGTCGCGGTAGAGTTGTCCATGTTTGCGGCGCCGTGCAGGGAAGGGTCGAGGACGGACGGGGCGCGAGTGCTGTCGGATGAGGAACCGGAGGAGCGCTGGGCTAGCCGACCCTTATAGTACCGCTCGGCGTGGGTCAGCGGCGCACTGGCACGCAACGCCTAATTTGCACTTCAGGACGGAATGCTGTTTCAGACAGCGGTAATACTAAGTTTACCTGCGGGCGATACGGCGAGCGTGATCAAACGGCGCCCCATCAGTACTCAGTCGCAACCCGGGAGCTTTCTCACCGATACCTGGCCTGTCCCCCCTTGACCGATGGAGAAGCTCCTCTCCTCGGCGGCGCTGTGAATCCGCAGGACTGGCGCTGCACACGGGATCGCCGCCGGCCGAGCCGGCAGAGTCAGACGCTGTGGGTGCCATGGGAGTCGTGACGGCTGTCTGTCCCTTTGAGCAGATCAAGGGCAACTCCTTTCGCCTTTCGTCGTCGACCGGAGGCGGAGGTACTTGTGCACTGCCATAGAAGTCGATGGGGTGTCCGATGCGCTGTCGTAGTTAAATGTTGGAGTGCGTCATGTGTGGTTCTGTCTGCGGTGTGCCACAATGCTAATGAACTGGAGAACCTGATGCGAGCGCGACCTCACGTCTACTGTACGCTTTCAGTCCGATAAGACAGACATCATTCTCTGTTCAGAACAAGCAGAGTGTGGTAGGTGGAAGCCTGACGGCATCCCGCCGGGGGTCCGAGACGGCGTCGGTGTCGGCGTGTACTATGTTGTATTTGTTCGTATTTGTCCGCCATAGCCACCTCGGCGGAATTCACGATGATCTTCATGTTCGTTCTTCTTCCAATACTTCCCCCTTGTGGAACTCTCACTTTGTCATGATCCTCGTCTCCAACTGCAAGCGGCATCAGGAGAAGATGTGCCAGCCACGAAGATCCATCGCGCGCTCATGTCGCGCGCTGTCACCGGAGGACGGCGCACGGCACCGGCCGCGCAAACCTTCGCTGCGGCGCGCCTGCTGCGTGAGCCAAATGCGCAGATGGCGTCTCTTTCTCGGGCAACTCTGGCAAATCGTTCGCCTCAATACTCCACCGCCAGACAGGCGGGGATAAAATTTCGAGCCAGGGCCGAGCAAAGGACGCATATTGCTCACCGGGTCCGTCGCGTTACTTGTTCCGTACGTGCTCGCATACTGCGTAAAGGTCTCATTCATCATGGCAGTGTCTATCCTGCTGTCTTCCTGCGGTACGCATCGTATGGCCCTGTCTCGTTCTAGCGACCGCTTGATGCCAGGACAGAAGACATCACGCCCATGGATACAGCTTTCGGCACAAGGTCTCATCCTCATGATATTATTTTCGTCCGTCGCCCTCAATATCGTCCGCGTCGTTGACACCGCCCTCTTCAGGTCGTTACGCTCTCGACTTCCTTGCGATTCAGACGCATCTGGCGCGGCGCAGCGACGTAACGCCCTCCCGAACCAGCCCCCAATATGTCCGCCCTAGACATGATCGATCTTCGACGACTCGCCCGTGCTGCGACGAGGCTTCGCAGGACCCCGAGCAGCACTCGTATTGCGCTCTGACCGACCTACACGTCCGCTGCGCATCCTGCGCACGAACTAAGTTTGGCCTCTCTCACCTGCGCGGTTGTCGCGGATGCCTGCCAAGACTATAGAATCCCTGATCCCTGGTCACTGGCCGCGTCTTCTCCGCACGTTCTGCAGAAAGGTTCCCCGGTACCTAGGATCTGCTGTGCTCTGGTCGAACCTAGCCATCCTCAGGAACTTGGACGCACGGGACCCGCAATCTATCGTGGCCCGAGGTGGATGCGGGCGTGCGCCCTCCGGCGGAGTTACCCTGTGCTGTGCAGAAAACCTTCTCCCTCAACGGCCTGGGAACTAGGTAATGGACTTACCATACCCCGACTCGGTACTTTTGCCTCTTTATTCGCTAGAAAAACTGTTTATCTGGTGCTTGTTGAGTATCCCCACCCCGAGGAAGTAGCTTGCCTGACAAGGAACCACCGGCTCCGCGCGCTGTTACGCTCTTCGCGATACTGTGCTCCTCGGGCCCCGCATCTTGCCATCCTTGCTTCTTGTTCCCCGACAGGCATCTCATTACCCCGTATTGCGCTCTGAAACTGTCGGAGAGATATGGTTGGAAGGTGGTCGCGTTGCGTTCTCGAGCTGCATCGCGCGAAGCGGGTGAGACATGATTTGGTACGGCACGTATCTATCCAATTTGTCTGCGGGTCTCCTGTAAACTGATGTTCTGACGCTGTGCATTGTCAGGGACCCAAATCGGCTCAGGTGGTAAGGCGGCGTTCACCACAATGATCTAGGAAATGCTCGGCAAGGATACGACGCAGCGGCGCTTGCAATTTCCCTAGCAATTCTGTTTACGACAACAGTCAAAGAAACTCACATCATAGGCACGGAAGAGTGGCTCTTGCAATTCCTTTCACAAACAACGTTTCGCCGCCCACCAGCACCCTGGAGGATTGGCATCTTACCTACAAGCACAGCACACGTATCCCAACGGACAACGCCCAAAGCGAACAGCGCGAAAAAGAATATCTATGCGCCCACGGTCTAAAAGTACAACACCGTAATTGATGATCCATGATAGTCCCAAAGACACCACCGTCAACAGCCAGCTCGACGTGATCGCGCGCGCATCTGCTGCTAGAGCTTGTGCATTGTGTACACCCACGGAAGCAGCCCCTGCAGCTTCGCGAGCCCGCTGTGCACCCGCATCGCGTCGAGATGCCCGTACTTGCTGAACAGGAACGCGAACACCTCCCCCGCTGTGGCGGCGCGTACGTCAGTCGGTGTCGGTGCACGGCCCGCGCGCGGCGAGGACGAGGGCTGGCGTACTCACCGAGCTCGTCGGGCTTCTCTTGCAGGATCTATCGTCCGCGTTCGAAGAGGAAGAAGAAGAAGGCGGTGAGCTGCTATTCTGGTTCGGGGGTGCTCGATTCGAGCTAAACTCACGCTGTGGCCCGCGTCGGGGATGAGCACGTTGCTCGCGTTCGCGGGCCGCCGCCACACGGTGCGTCGCGTCATCGCGCGTCCCCCAGTCCTAGAAAACATGACATCAGCGCGCGGTCCTGAATCTTCAAATTTGAGCAAGGCCGAGGACTTGCCAGGCGGCGGACTTCCCGCTCATGATCCAGTGCAGCGAGAGGCGCGGCTCGAGCGCCGGGAGCGCCGCCCACACCTCGTGCGCGGCGCGCCAGCCGTACGTCACTACCGTCTCGTCGAACGGCCGCGTCTTCAATCGCACAGGCCTATCACCGTTTTCGCCCTCATGTGCGTCAGTAGAGTCTGCAACAAGCCCGTGCCGCATCACGACCTCGAGGATGCGCGGGTCCCAGCGCGCGGAGGTCGGGTATGTGCTGAAGTATGCCCGCGCGTCGGCCGCGCTGGGGAAGGACGGCTGCTTCGCGAGCGTGGACGTGAAGAGGAACTTGAGCATGCCCGCGCCGGGGCCGGGTCCGCGGTCCTGGAACGCGGCGGAGAAGACGATGGGCTCGACGAGGACGAGCGAGTCGAATAGGTCTGGTTGGGCGAGGGCTGCGCGCGCCCTAGGCATTGGAGGATTGCGAAATCAGTTTCGACAGCAGATGGACGAGCAAAGGGCAGGGATGCTCACAATATGGTGCCGCCGAAGGAGTGGCCGACCCCGACGAGCCGGCGGCGCCGTGATTTTCCGAATTCGTGCGGCGCGACGGGGTGCAGGACGGTGGCGAGCGCCGCCCCCGGGTCCGCGGGGAGGTATGTTGACAGGAAGTTGAGGATGTCGCGGGTGAGGTCGTGCCAATCGACTGCCACGAGCGATCGTTAACGAAGATTGACCTGGGTGGCGGCGAGCGCCTTACCGATATCTCGTTGCGCGTGGTCGTTGATGACCGCGCTGTCGCCATGCTGCACGGCTTCAAAGGACCATATCTCATCCACTACGTCGGTCGCGGACTCAGATAATCGCGCAAGCAGGGGCTTTAGCATGGGCTCCCATATCTACGGTGTGTGTCAGCTCTCCATTCGAAATGCCACATTTGCAAAATCTGACCTGGCGGGAGAACCCCCCGGAGTGCACAAGGAACAGCGTGATGCCCCGCGACGCCCCGGAGGAGAGGGCGCGGGGGTGGACATATCGATCGACACAGTTCCATTGCTGCTCGTACGACAGCAGGTGCTGTGGGGCGCGCCGCTTCTGCACGTCAAACGCGCGGCGGGCGGCTGCGAGCGACGTGAGCGCGGCGTCCATGTCCGCGGGCACGTCGTCGCACATCGTCGTCCGCAGGGCGCTCTCTGCCGGCAGAAAGCGCGGGCAGGCGGCTGGCACGATGTGCGACGTCCGCATGTACCCCGCGACGAGCTCCTGCAGAGGGAGCTGCAGGCGGGGTGGCGGGGGCGGCCGCGCGCTTGGGGTGTCGATGGGCAGCAGGGGCACGAGCGCGACGAGCTCCTCGGGCTCTGCGGCGGACGGGGCTTCGGGGCGCAGGTACGATGGCATCGCTCAGTGGGCGTGCGTGCTTGCAGGGGTCCCGCGACTGTGGTGGTTCTGAATGCCGCCCCCGCGTCGTATTTCTATATCGTCTTTCCGCCGCGCTCATACTTGCATGAGAACAGCGCCCAGTAAGATCGCGGGCTCCGGGTCCGTGCGGGGTGTGCGCGCGGGCGTGCACACACCGACATGGTGATGCGCGGGCGAAATTGAGATTGGTGGCACCAGCCCGTGAGCGGAGAGAGGTGGCGCGCGGAAGGCGTGTCAAGCATCAGAGAAGCTGGATGGTGTGTTCTTTGAACTCAAGTTAACGCTGCTGGGGACGCCCGCGGTTGTCGGGAGAGCGGAGAACTATGGGGGTGAGCTCGAGTGCCGCAGCCTTCTTGCACTTACCGGGAGATCCTGCCTGGGAGGGGTCTCCGGGGTCCTCCGTCGGCTTTCCCAGGCCAGAGTCTGCCCTCGATATCGGCACTTCGGAGACGGCTGCACACTGCTCTTCCGCTTCTCTGGATGGCATCGCTCGCGGCGTGCTGCCAGGACGCACACACACAGAACATGTACTATCAGGGCATGACCGCCTGCCAAAGGTGGCCATGACGGGTTCCATCAAGTGTCGTAATCGGTCCCCTGAGCGCTGTTTCACACTGCGCACTGGCCGTCCTCTGTCCGTCTGTCTCTGCCCACTCCTTGTCACGGCAGTCTTCTACTTATCATGTGCGGGCTCTCCTCGGCAGCATGCACACCTACATAAGCTCGCAAACCTTGTTCAGCGCTCTCCTCTCCTCTGCGGCGTCCGAGTCCTTGTCTCTGACCGCTCTCGACGTCCTCGTCTGCCTCACCTAGCTCTACGCTCGCTGCCGCCCACCTGTCGAGTCTCGACGACATGGCCACCGCACAGTTCACCGAGGCTTGGATCGACGGCTTCGACGGCCACCACTTCTACACGCGCACCTACCCGGCCGTCGGCCCCACCAAGGCCGTCCTCGTCTTCGTCCACGGCTTCGCGGACCACATCGGCCGCTACGAGGACGTGCACCCGCGCTTCGCCCAGCGCGGCATCGCCGTCTTCGCGTACGACATGCGCGGCTTCGGGCGCACCGCGCTCGACGAGACGCACCGCAGCGCGGACGAATACTACGGCAAGACGAGCCGCCCGCTCGAGCTGTCCGACCTCGAGTGGTGGGTCAAGCACGTCGCGCGCACGATGCCGAAGACCCCGATCTTCGTCATGGGCTACTCTGCGGTGAGCATGCTGCCCGTGCGGGAGTGTGCACAGAGCACTCACTGAGGCGTATGTGGCGCAGGGGGGTGGGATGACCATGGCGTTCCCGACGCGCCCGCACGCGCCCCCCTCGTCTGACACTGTCGCGCTCGTGTCTGGCATTATCGCGCAAGGCCCGCTCGTTCATCTCACCTACCCCGCCGCGAAGGTCCTGCGGCTGATCGCGCGGGGTCTTGGAAAGGTCGCGCCTTCGACTCCCTTCCCCGCCCCTATGCCTGCAGAGGTGAGCCTTCCTCGCTACTCGCGCGCCTCCGTGTATGCGGCTGACGAAGCTATCTAGCGATTCTCGCGCAATCCTGCGGTGGTTGAGGCGCTCGAGAAGGACACGCTGCGCATGCCTCGGGGGACGGCGCGCGGCCTGGATAATATGCTGACACAGGTATGCACTTTTATCTGCCCGCGCTGTGTGTGTACTAACTTGGTTTGGTTAGGGCGAAGAGCTACTTGACGAGGGGTACAAGCGGTGGCCCAAGGAGTTGCCGGTCCGTTTTTACAGGTTCATACGCATCTCATATGTGCTCATGCTATGTCTTTCAGCTCCTCATGGCTTGGGGAACTGCAGATGAGGTTGGTACCGGCGTAAGTTCCCGTCCTAAACCGTAGCTCATCACGAGTCCCACACAGGTCAACTGCCCAAAAGCCGGTGTCGCGTTCTACAATAAGCTCGACATCAAGGACAAGAAGCTCATCGAGTACGAGGTACGCATCCTATCCCACTAACCCGTGCAACTTCACGCACCTCATTCACTATTCCTTGCCCGCATACAGGGCATCCTCCATGACCTCCTCCACGAGGCCGGCGACATCCCGGACAAGATCCTGGAGGAGTACTTCACCTGGATCGAGGCGCACCTGCACGTGCGCGCCAACGTTTGAAGTTCGAGTTCCCGTTCGCGAGTACATTCCGCCGCCACCTCGGCCCCCTCGCTTTGTTCTTTGGTCCGCTTGCTGTATGCGCGCACCTGTGGTACCGGGTCCGCCCGGAAGGACTCTGGTTTTGTGTTTGCTATTGTACTTCGTACGCCCTTGTTGGTCTCGTGTTGTCGGAATGCACTAGGATATATATATTTTCAGGACACCATTCATCAGCTGCGACGTATGATTTTCTGTGCAGAGGATCTACAGTAGCACCTGAGGTCTACTGGCGGGTATGTAGTGTTTCACGACCATGTTGAGACATAGACGTTCGAGAGGCCCATGGACCCCAACTCCTTACATGATTCGGTGCTCGGGAACTGGTGCTGATTATCATGGGCACAAGACGAGAGGGCACACAACACTCTCAACAATACTAACAAACCCCAAAGTAACATCTTTCGCAGAGCAGCCTGTCTGCCATGTGTATGTGTGCACAAACCTACTCGCAAGTCTCGAAAGCTACACCTGGCTTGTTCGCCCGGCTCGTCGCACGCAAGCACTCCGTAGCATCACAATAGTAGTGTCCTTCATTACGATAATGATACACACGGTCTACGCAATATCCCAATGCCCAATCCAAGACACGAAGCCCAAGTCTATCCCTCTGCCACCGGAACCTCTACGTCAGACGCAGCCGCCGTCTTCTTCTCTCCGCCAGCCCTCTCGCCCTCCTCATCCTGCTTCAGCCCCCACTTCTCGTCAAGCGAGTCCTTCCGGAGCTCGACCTCCTGCATGAGCAGGCACGTGAGCAGCCCCGCGCCTGAAATCCCCGCCATGACGCGCCAGATGAGCTGCGTCGCCTGCGCGAACGCGGCGCGCACCTCTGTGCGCTGCGGCTCTTGCAGCGAGGGGATTGTTGGGATCACGGCGTATGCGATCTGGACGCCCTTCGGGAGGGAGGCGGTGAATGAGGCGGGGAGCGTTTGGAGGAGTTTGGTTTGGAGGATCGTGCCTCCGATGACGATTCCCCAGCTCTGTGGGGCGCACAGAAGTCAGTCAGGGCCGTCTCACGTATGCGCACAGGATGGGTGCGGGGGAGAGACAGAGACAGACGTACCTGTGCAAAGCAGCGGAAGAAGGTGAAGAACGCAAGCGCGTGCGCGCTGTTCGAGAACGGGAGCGGCGCGAGGATGGCGAACTGCGTGCTGACCCAGATGATGCCGAGCCCGATCGCGAGCGGGACCTGGCAGCCAATGTACATCGCGCGCGAGGAGGTCTCGTCGAGGAGCGAGAGGATGCCGAAGCCGGCGACCATGAACGCCCAGCCGATGTAGTTCTGCGGGCGGTAGCGGCCGACGATCTGCACGGAGACGCCGCCGACGATGGCGAAGACGGGGATCATGACGCAGAAGATGATCATGTCGACGCCGGAGCCGATCGCGGTGGCCAGCTGCGAGGCTTGGAAGTACACCGGGAGGTAGTCTATATGTGGCGTGAGTTGGCGGTGCGCGTATGTACTAGTAGTACAGATGCACGCACAGAGGGAGACGATAGAGACCATCCCGTGGAAGAATGTCCCGAGGAATCTGCAAGTAAAAATTCAGCTCAAAGTTCGTTTGCTACGACTCGAGTGGGACGGCTCACCCGCTCAGCGTCGTGCGATTCGTGAAAAAGTATCTCGGGATCTGCCATTCCGATTAGTTGAGAGTACGACAACAATCAAAGTCGGGAGTTTACCGTGGGTCCCTTCAACCAGAAGTATTGCGTAACGAAGAAGGTTACAAGGCCAATCCCCCCGATGACGAGCGGGACGAGCACGTGAAAAGACGTCCAGGGGAAACGTAGGCCTCCCCATGTAATCGCTAGGAGGATAGAGACAGTGCTCCCAGTGATCAATCCAACTCCGCTGTAGAACCAAAGACGTGTCAGCTCCACGGCTCTGAACAGTAACGCCTTTGTACACTTACAGCCAGTCAATTTGGGCCAGCTTCTCGCGCAGCTCAGTCTTGGGTGTGTTCACTTGCAGGAAGATGAAAGTGAGAGGGAAGGCGATCCCGCAGAGAGGTAGGTTGAGGAAGAACAGCCAGCGCCATGCTCCCGAGTTTGCTATTGCGCCGCCTATCAATGGGCCCATAGCGCTATTGAGAGTCTAGTAAGTATAATGAAAGCATGGGTGCCTAAATTCCGCTCACCATGCAAGTGCCCAGACGCTTGATTGCATGCAAATATAGATAAGTCTCGACCAGTGCCACAACACGAGCCAAATGGACTGGACGTACGTGGCGACAATGCCCTGGAATTTCCCTCGCTCGGGGAGTGGAACCATATCCGCGTATATGATTTCTGTGATGGAGATACACCCTCCTCCGCCGAAGCCTTGGATAGCTGTCCATGCGAGAAGAATTGTTAGTCAGATGGAAAGGAGAGGTAACGACTAGCGAACGCACCTCTCCCTGCGATGAGCATGTTCATGTTCTGTGCAGAACCACAAACCGCGGAGCCGACCGCAAATACCAGGATGAACGTGAGCAGGACAGGCTTGCGTCCGAACCCAGATACGAGGTTGCCGACAAGTGGAATAACCGCGGTCGATGCGATGGTATACGCGCTGCCGGCCCAGACAAAGTCACTACCGTGGAGGTGTCCAACGATGGTAGGCAGAGCCGTAGTGATCGCTGTCTGAAATACCACGTTTGGTGACTCGATACGGCGTAATGAAGGATTGAAACTCACGAGATCCAGAGCGGTCAGCATGTCCACCACCAAGTTCGATATGTAGACCATCCAGAAGGCATATCCACGCTTGTAGACGACATTGGGAGCCCTACGACGCGTTTGTCACAAATCAGCTTATCCAATAGACAAACGACTCCGCTAGCGAGCAACTTACACAGTAGTCTGTGACTCCATGGTTGAGGTGTCTCCCTCTGCTTGTGTCGAGTCAAGCCCTAGAGGATCGGCAAGACTTGAGGGGTACTCCGGAGAGAAGGATGAGCTAGACCTCCAGTCTGCGCAAGACCTGGGTTCGAGGGCGTGCGCAGGCGTGGCGTGTCAAGGGCGGGGATAAGGCGAGGTGCGGCGGCATCTCTGCTCGAATATCTTCACTTGCATGCGTGTGGGCTGAGGCCGCCGGGGACTGGGGGCGGTATCTCAATCTGTCACCGAAGACAGAACTTAGAAGTCAGGGCAATACGCCGTGAACCTGGGCACTTCCCGTGGGTTCTTGCTTCTGTCGGAGCTGATCGATACGGCTGGCTGAGTCCTGGTCCACCCCAACGTCGACCAAGGTGGAGTCAGCAAGCACACCGCTGAGAGGCACCTAGAAGTGGCATATCTGTTGACACTGGATGGGAATTCGAAGTGTTCGCCCGAGTATGGAGGCATGCGAGATATCACAGACCAGTGCGTCTACCATCATCAAGGAACTCGGAAGGATGAATTTTTGGAATCGAGCGCTTGCGGAGTCGCCGCCGGACGGACGTGGCTTCCTTCGCTGAGACTTGGCCGCGCGCAGGTATGTTGTTATACGAGACGACCACACGATAGAGAGTCAAGGATGCCATCGTCGGTCGTCGCTGGTAGCGATGGGAAGGCTCGGAAGGTCCGAGGCCGGCGGCTGCCAGCAGCGAGCAACCATTCGCGTGGCTGTGCCGAGTTGCCGAGCCGACCGACGCAAACGCTCTCCCACCACCTTGGCTCTCTTTTGCATCCCGCCGGCACGGAGGCGAGGCTTGTCTGTTCAAACTCGGAACCTCGGATTCTTGAGTACTCGCACGGTCATCAAGAGGTTTCTCAGCGGAACGGCTTCATGCCACGGCTCACGAGCGCCGCTCAGTGGACCAAGCTGAGAGACCCACAAAAGTGTCCCGCTCTCGGCCAGTCCCTCTCGTACAGCCCACGGCCGCAGCGCAAGGGCGGCCTGACATTTGGACATGCATATATAGTCGTACAACTCGGTGTATCAATCTGTGAATCGCTTCTTCTTCGGAGTATCTCACAGATGCTGCTGCGCTTAACCGAGCGTTTATACGTTCAACCAGCTTGGCCCCGCACATTGCAAAGAACGCTACGCACTTCATGTGGCCTCTACCTGGACGAAGTGTACTAGCCATCACAATCCTCCGTATGTGGATCACACAGGATCACCAAACGATTCTCCACCATGGATTGATATCGAGGAACCGGCTTCTCCGGTCACACTCGGACGGTCAGCGTACTACCACACGAGTAGGGCACGCTAGCCCGGAAGCTCCTTGGAAGGCAGATTGTGCAGCTTCTTGCGGGAGTACGGCATCATAGGCGTGGCTCAACGTCACCTGCCGAGACAGCCATGGGAGCGACATCCTGAGCGAAGGATGATCAGTCTCCCGAATTGACCCTGCCTTCCCTGAGCGTCCCACACGGCTTGCACGCGAGGCTGGATTTCCCTATTCTGTCATCATGGATTGACATCTGCATAGCCTTTAGTGTCTACCAGTGCACATCTAATCAGTCTCTGACTTTAACGACGGACAGGCAGATCCGAGGCTTGTTTCGCGACGACGTTACGCCAGCTGATTTTTATGGTTTTCAGGGTACTGTATCTCCCTTCCTGGATACTCGGGCGCGACAACGTGTCAGGTCATGTTCAGTGTTCGACCCATGAACGAACTATATGGGAATGGCTGAACCTTCTAAACTGTCATAAGCATTTTCCTCGGCAATGAAACTAGTCGACATCCAAAGAGAACCCTGGTAACAGTGCGTTATGGGGATCCCGACTGCGCCCCAACCACATGCGATGCAATGCGGCGCCCCGCGGCGGAGGTTCTAGTAGGTATTCCTCCATTGTCAGTGGCGCTCTTACGTTGATCTGAGCATTCATCATTTTCCGGGCGCATCTTGCACATCTCACGTTGATACATTTCGACAGCTTCACGTCCCTTCAACACGCCGACATCTATAGCAGTTCGCTTCGGCGCCCTGAGAAGGCACAAATGGCGTATTGTAGGGCGTAGGTGCCTGTGCGTCTATTCGAACGCGTTCGTGAAACTTTGTTTCGTAGGAGGCGCAAATTGGACCTGTATACGGCGTATAAATACTCAGTACTCAAGCCCTGCCTCGCGCTGGACACCCGTCCTCTCTCCTTCGGAACCTTTTTCTCGGGACCTCCGGTATACACTAGACGACTGAAATGGCCACCTCGATATTCAAGGAGATCAGTCTCGGCGGTACGCTGGGGGTTACGTTTATCGGTGTCTGCGTGTCGTCGATGTGCGCTCAGCGTTTTAAAACAGATCGCTTATATGTTGCTCATCATTTGTCGCAACAGGCTTTACGGCGTGACGTGCCTACAGACGTTTACTTACTATCGCTCAGCGAAAGCGAAGAACGATGGCTGGCTATTGTGGAGTCTGGTACCTCTAATCGTCTTTCCGTTCGGTAACGCTAAGCTCACATGCGTATTTCCCGCTTCCGTAGGTCGCAGCACTGCTGTTAGTATCCATACTCTGCCCTCTTTTCCACGTATATTTTCTCAAGATAAAATTTCAGCGCTTTTGACAGTGCTCACCAGGCGGTTGTTATCCATGCCGTGTACAACTATCTCGTCCTAGACTTTGCCAACCCTTTCAAGGTGATAAATTTAGTGTGGTACGTCTAACGCTCCTTTGACATTTATCTCTGCACGGGGTTCACGAAACGTGTTTCTAGGAGCATCCCGGTAGGCCCTCAATTATATATACTTACGTGCGGGCCCTGATTGTCTTTGGGGTTTCTGTGCAGACCGAAGTTGTACTGAATGTGAACATTCATCATTGTCCTTGTTTTGATCGGTGCTAATGACTTAAACGCAGGCGATTCTTGCCCTCATCCTCAACGGGTGAGTTCCAATTCCTGGAGATAGACAGGACTGTGACTGAACTATGTCTAGATTTCTGACATTCCGTCTATGGAAACGTACGCTCCATAGCACAATTCAGCACCATCTACTATACTAACATCGTGCCTTTCTTCCAGTGAGCACGCGGTACTACCTGACTGCCATCGCGGTGAGCAACCAACTGTTTCATCATACCCATGCATCCGATGCTAACCGTGCTCTAGGCTACCCTGTCTATCGGAAACTTCGGTACGCGACATATATGCTGCACTGTCATGTTTCATCCAGGCTGAACCTACATTCAATGCCTAGGAACGAACCTCGGTAAGTCTTCGTAGCTTACTTTGCCCGAGTGAAACCTCGTTGTCTCTAACGTCATCGTCCGAGTGCAGCATACGCTATCCGCGGGTGAGCTCGCGCATGCGCTCGTATTCATCTTTGTGATCCTGATTACTACCGACTACAGGTTCCAGTACAACAACATTTTCGCGGCGGAGACGATCCTCCGGGTAAATCCCACAAATTATAATATCGAGAGCTCGCGACTTACCAGCTGTATTTGGCACAGACGCAAGGAATCGCAGGCCTTTGTATCTCCGTCACCACCGAGGCTATGATCTCGTTCTCGCTCGCGTACTACCTTCACAGACGCCGCACTGGCCTGCGCAAGTAAGCACTGGGCCGTGCCCACCCAACCGCCGGTTACGTCTGCGACGCTAACGGGATCTTCAAGGTCCAACGATATCATCACGAAGCTCATCGCACTCACAGTCACTACCGGGATGCTCACTACGTAAGGCGCCGCTACTGTACGTACCCAACACAACCACTAACTAAACATTTTCCACCTACGGCACGCTGCAGACTTTTCAACGTTGCGGATCTTATCGCTGTGCGTTTGGATTGTCTTTATGGTCGCATGATAAAACTCAATGATCGAGTTTTACAGTACGTTACCGCGCACGACAATCTTTACGTCCTCTTCTTCAACTTCATGCTCGGCAAACGTACGTACTCCCGCTCCCGTCCCTTCGCGCGCGCTTGTGTGGATGACTGATCGCCACCCGCAGTATACGCCAACTCTCTTCTGACGTCGTACGTCTGCAGTCGATCATCTCAACTCGAAGGCGAATCACCGCTCACCACCACGCTTTTGTGGCCCCTACTGCGATCTTTGCCTCCGCAGACTGAACAGCCGCGACTACGTGCTCGGGCTGATGGGCGATGGCAGCGGCCAGGGCCCGTCCGACCACGAGACGCTCAAGTTGCCACCGTCGAGCGCGGGCTCGGGCTCAAGCCGTCCGCGCGTCGCGTCGCCGCACGCCGCGGTGCACATCGCGATGGACCGCTTCGTTGTGTCGGTGAGTGTTTTCGCATTTCGGCCAAGGGACTGCGCTGAACCGCGCTGCGACAGGACTCGCTGTCGACCTCGGCGACGAAGTACGAGAGGTGGGTGCCTGTGTTATTCCGCCGGGGGCCTGATAGTTTAGGTGCTAATCACGTACATGGCAGCGTTTGATAGGGGCGCTGCTTCTCGGCGCGCGGAGTCGTGGTGGTAGTGCTCGGGATCATCGAAGGTGTGCTATTTATGCCCTGCCAGTGCATCCGGGCGCACCGCTGGCTAGACATACGTTCGATATGTATCGTTGTCTCGAAGAACTGCAGGGCTCTGTATGTGGACTGTCGTTCTTGACCGCTTGTTTGATCGTTTGGATGTTTTTCATGTTGCTCTAAGTTGTTGTAACTCTACTAGGCCTGTTGTATATATCGCCGACGACTCGGTGTCGTTCCACTGGACTGCCTGTCATCTAGCGCAACGACAGCGGCCCCCATATTCGAACCGGCTTTCTTCCGCGTCGGAACCATCGATCATGAGAACTCGAATCCAAGTAGCCCTAGTTCAATGTATTGTGCCGCCGGGAGATGGCCGTGCTCGCACGCGTTCGAGGTCGCTTCTTTCATTATGCACTTGACGGTACCTGCAAGTTTAGTGGGAAGAAGATGCTAGCGGCGGGGAAGAGCAGGGCTTAGAAGCTTCGAGCCCCTTGGCTCCTGCACGTAACGTCGGCGGCCGCTCGGAGAAGGCAGCAGTCAGTACCACTACGACATCCCGCCCAGGAATGCCGCCGGAGATGTGCCTTCCGCCGCCATCATGTTGCTCATCACTGCGGAGCGCAGATGGATATAGTGTAAAATGGAAGTAAGTAGTCGCGGTGAGAGTACGATTAGACACACTACCACCTCAGTCATGGAGTCGCTGCGGTCTACATTACGACGCATCAGCCTCCGCGGAGCTACAAGCTCCGTCGTATTCGTAGCTTGATGCTGACAGTTCGTAATTCGACTACGATATTTCAACAAACTCTATAGGACATGCGAAAAACACAGACACCCAATACAATTAGCAGGCTGTGAACGAGAAGCACAGAACCCGCGCGAGGCCGCCTCGTCTCACACACCGAGACGGCCGTAATCTCTGTCCTCGGCAGATATGCCATACGCCCCCACACCGGTATCCTAAGGCACTGCAGATTCTGCTTCCGCAGCAGCATCCTGCGCTGAGGGAGTTTCAGGTTGCGACGCGCGTTTGGAGCGCTCGAGCATCCAAGCGATGCAGTCGTCCATGTACTTCTCTTTGACGCCATTCGGCTCGTGCACCAGTTCGTGGTACCCGTCCTGCGAGAACATGAGGTACAAGTATGGTGATGCACACGGAGTGCGTACCTCGATAGCATTGAACTGCTTGTCCTCGGCAGGGATGTTCTCGTAGAACTCTTGTGCAGCTTTGAAAGAAGTCACCTGTATAAGAGCACGTCAGAAATGAAAGCGCTGCTTGAGTCGCTGATATCCTCACCCTATCCGCGGTGCCATGCATGAAGAGTACCTGGCGAATATAGCGCATCAGTCGCATGCGTTGCCCTCACAAACAGATAGAGAAAGGGACAGACAGGTAGGGTCTTCGGCCAGTTCTTGTATTCGTGCTTATACAACCGCTCGCCCTGGGAAATTTATATCAGCACTTCCGCGGCACCTCGTGAGGCGGTGCAGGTGCAGGGCCCGTACGTTGTTCAGAGTATCTGAGAGACATCTTAATGAGCCTTTTTGTATGATCATTGGATCCGTCTCTAATGCCGCCTTCACTGCCGGGTCGTGCGAGAGGTACTATGGGCAAATGAAACCGAGTCATGAGTATAAGTGACGAGGAGTGAGCATTGCAGAGTAAGATGAGCCGAGGCTTACGTCGTTCGGCAAGGAGGCATCGAACAGCAGGTTCGGAAGAATCAGGCTCAGCGTTTCCGCAGCAACCCGGAGAGATCGCGACGTCGAAACAAACTGTAACAACAGCGTGCTCGAGGGAATGACACCAGACAAGAGTGCGATGGACTCCTGTGACGGTGGCGGAGAGGTCCGCGTCGCGAACGCGAGTATAAGCGCCCCGCCCTAGAAGAGGGGCCCGGTCAGCTCGTAGTTACGTAGCTCAGAGTGCATGGCACTTGCCATAGAGTGCCCCATCGTGAACAGTGGCAAGCCAGGGTACTCCTTGTGCAGACGCTTGAGCCACCACTCGATGTCGCTAAGCTGGTCGTGGAGGTTCGTTCTCCCGTACGAGCTCTTCCTGCTCCTGTGTGCCGCATCCAGCGCGGTGCGCCCGAAGCCGCGCTGGTCAAACGCAAAGACGGCAATCCCCTCGGAGGCGCATCGGCTATGTGCCCATTCGTACCGGGCGATGTGCTCAGAGAAGCCGTGCACGTAGAGGAGCACCGCGCGAGGCGTGTCGGCCACATAGGTACGCGTGTAGAATTGCGTGCCGTCGTATCCAGGGAGCCATTCTTCCTTGTAGGCTTTCGTTGAGGGCCTTGACGCCATAATCGTAGAACTGGCAATCACAACGCGTGTTCGTGTCGTTGGGGATGGAGGACTGTTCGTTGAGCCACGAGAGGTCTGTCGTGGGTCGAGGCAAGAGCGCGAAAACGCACAGTTCCGTAGGGTGATGGGCAGGCACAGCGTCAGAACGGTCCAATAGAGTTTCGGGTGACAGCATTCCAGGCTTTCGGGTTCCGAGTACAAGCTTGTGCGCGGCAGCTCCTATTATACTGCAACCAATCGCCGCCCAGCTGAACGCCGCGCGGATTCAGCGTCACTGCTACTAGAGGCAGGCGGTGTAATAGCATCCGCATAGTCCTTGACAGATGGTAAATGCATGAAGCGAGAATCCCTGCGCGAATCATGATTGTGGCAGAAGACGAAGAGCAGCCGGCGCTACAGAGATTCGCACAAGACCAGCCTCGACGTCGCATGGTACTACAGCCGCAGGAGCGAGACACATTCTACGCACGTTCGCCACTACCTCGATATTGTTATGGACTTTTCCGAGAGAGATATGGGATCACTCCAGCACCCTCGCGGTAAGGTGCGAATGCTCTCATACGGCCAGGAACCCGGACCTGAGATCCTGTGAGAATATGCCTCATTGTTCCTATGTGGCCGAACAGAGAGATACTGGTAGATTAAATTCACTAATGTCCATCCAATAAGCAAGTTACATAGTCCATATACCAATGTCTTACCCAGCAGTCATATGCCGGTGAAATGCATGCACGTCATGCACAGAGGCCCACTACTGACACTCGCCCATCTCAATGCCCTGATATGGGCCGTTGTGGTTGTCCGGGTTGCCCTGGAAGATGGTGGGCACGTCGCCTGTGCTGCACTGAGTGCTTGGGTTGTCTTGACCTGTGTACACGAGTCATCAGCCTGGGATTCGAATACAAACGACGTGGAGCATCGTACCTGGACAAGACACCCAGGTGCCAGAATCCTGGATGTGGATTTCGCCCGACGGGTGGTGATACCCCAGGAAGCGGCCAGGCAGTATGGGCACGAGGTCCTCCATGTTGTTGATGTGTTGCACTTGCACCCCCGAGCCGTCGACGAAGTTCGCGAACGCCTGGTTCCCGACGCGCGGAAGCGCGTATCCGACGAATCGCACAGCCACGTCCGACGGGACTTGCAGGTGTAAGAACATTGCATCGAGGATGCCGACCGCCGCGCCTGTACCCATCTGGATCAGCAGGTGTGCAGACTAAGTCGGTATGAGGGCCGCTCACCGAGCGAGTGCGCTGCAACGGTGACCTTCTTCGGGCCGAACTTGGAGAGCCCTGTCTGTACGGCTTGCAGGATATCCGCCGCGGTCCTGTGTACAGGTCAGACAAGCTGTGCTGATGCAAATGCCCTGGGTGAGACTAACTTCTGCTGAGACGCGGTGAAGCCCATGTGTGTCTGGATGCCTGCAGGGGCGCCGGGGAAGAGAGCGCTGGATACACTCTCAAGAATGATGTCGACGTCGGTGAGGACAGGGTCACTGATGCATACGCCAGTAAGCACGCGCTACAGCAGTGCGAGACGGAAACGGCCTACATTTCAGAGAAGTTGGTCCCTTGGTGGGAGACAATTATTTCGCCCGACGGAGGGTTGAACCCGACATACCCTAAGCCGCGCGGAAGCATGTGAGCGGGCTACGCGCGCACTATGTACGGCGTGAAGGCGGAGAAGTACTCACAAAATTGGACCTTGTTACCGTCACCTCCAGCAGCGATAGGGATGAACGACGGATTCGCTTCGCAGTTAGCACCGCAGCTCCAGGCTAGGGCGATAGAAGGAGGGCAGTATCCGACTGCCGCAAAGTGAGTGTACGGTAGGAAGGCCGCAATATCCGCACCGCTCAGAGGAGTGATGCTCTGAGCCGCGGGGGCAATTGGGGATGCAGCCGCCCCCCGGCCGAATGCTGCCAGAAGAAACGGCACAAATCCGCTAAACACGAAGGAGGCCAGCATCATGCGCGCGAAGCGGGCAGCGAGTGATATCGTTCAGGTTGTGTGGCGGTAGAGAACATACTAGCGGACTGCAAGATGAGGCCTTATAGCGCCGGCAGTGGCTTGCCTGGAAGCAGGTGCCTCGACGGAGATGGCTGGTTGCATGTGCAGCACCAATTGAACGAAGGCTGGCAATGTAGCACCCCTGAAGCAGGCACGCTAAACGTGAACGTGCGGAGGGCGGCTCCGTCAAGTGCACCGCACAGCCTGAAGACAGGATTGGATCGCCTAGACAAAGTCGTGGCGCCTGCTAGCCGGAGGTGCATCAGATTGGGCGTCGGTATCATTTCACCTGCGGTATTCCCGGTGACGGGCGTGGATAGCACGGCCAGAAGGATCGCATTATGAAAAAGAACATCTGTCCGGAGTGGACGAATGACCAAAGACTTGGCCGAGCGCAGACCCGGAGCGTTTTGCCGGGTGTAGGCCAGCTATAACCAGGGACAGAGAATGCAGCCTGCGCATGATGAGAACCATAGAACCTGATAGGATTCAGACAGCGTGAGCGACTATGGCTATGCATGTTACTCACCATCCGATGCCCCACCTGTACCTATTCGATATGCACAGTCTGTACGTTGAAGTCACTACCGGGGGTCATCATATGCATGCTCCTACCGCGACGACGTGTGTAATCATGGGGGAGCAGGAGGTGGTGCTGGCAGAGCACGAAAGTCCCGCAAATGCCTCCGCAGAATACATCAGCCACAGCGGAGTAGCGGGATTTTAACCTTCTTTGGATAGCTCTCAGGCGCCGGAATAGGCGTGAGTCGGGGACTCCTTGAACTTGAATATGTTCGACGCCGTCGACTTTGTCTCCCCTAAGCAAACGAAAATTAATTTTGTCGAGGTCTAGGGAGGAGGACCATCACATGAATGCGTCGACTTTAAAGTGAGCTTACACTACTCACGACGTTGCACGATCAAGCTACTTACTGCCAGCCGAGACACATCTACGCACTTGTAGGTACCACCTCAGTGATGTGCCTCGAGAGACTAGAAATTATTCAAGCACGCTTCCAGATAGGCGCGGTTCTTGTAATCAAGATGCCAAATTTGTATAATCTTACACGATCCACATCATTGAACCCAGTGAAACGCATGCACACACCCCGACATCATACGCAGTCAGAAGAGGCCCGCTACTCACACTTGCCAAAATCGATGCCCTGGTATGGGCCGTTGTGATTATTCGGGTTTCCTTGGAAAATAGTGGGCACGTCTCCAGTGGAGCACTCGGTGCTCGGGTTATCTTGGCCTGTGCATACCGCTCGCTCAGCTTCTCGTCCCGCGAGTTCATCAGAAGCCTCACGCACCTGGACACGACACCCAGCTGCCCGAGTCCAGGATATGAAGCTCGCCCGACGGGTGGTGGTACCCCAGGAAGCGGCCGGGCAGGATAGGAACGAGGTCCTCCATGTTATTGATGTGCTGCACCTGCACGCCGGAGCCGTCGACGAAGTCCGCGAACGCCTGGTTACCGACGCGCGGAAGCGCGTACCCGATGAACCGGATTGCTACGTCCGACGCGACGTTCAGACGGAAGAACATGGCGTCAAGGAGGCCCATGGCTGCGCCTGTGTACGTATGCGTGAGTGTTTATTCTGAGCATCAGTAGTAGCCACGCAAGATGCTTACCCAGCGAATGCGCAGCGATAGTGATTTTGTTCGCATTGAACTTGGTGAGGCCCGTCTGCACGGCCTGCAGAATATCCGCCGCAGTCCTGTTTATGTCAACCTCTGTTAGGCAAGGGGGGCTGATGCGAATGCACGGAGATGACTAACTTCTGCTGGGATATGGTGAAGCCCATGTGGGTTTCAACGCCTGCAGGGGTGCCGGGAAAGAGGATGTTGGAAAGACCTTGGAGGATGATGTCGATGTTTGCGAGGATTGGGTCACTAATACGAGTGAGCGCACGCTGCAGGCGCACAGAGCGGAAACCGCGTACATTTCGGAGAAATTCGTTCCTTGGTGGGAGACGATAATTTCGCCTGACGGAGGGTTGAACCCGACATACCCTGGGCGGCGAGGGAGGACATTCAAGTTAGCGTCGGGGTTTTTCATAACACGAGGCCCGCGGGGATGCACTCACAGAACTGCGTCGTGTCACCGTCCCCTCCGGCCGCGATGGGGACGAAAGACGGGTTCGCCTCGCAGTTGGCGCCGCAGCTCCATGTCAAGGTTGCAGACGGACGGCAGTAGCCGACCGCTGCGAAGTGCGTGTAGGGCAGGAAGGCCGCAATGTCCGCGTCGCTCAAAGTGGTGATGCCCTGGGCCGCGGGCGTAGCTGGAGAGGCGGCTGCCCCCAGACCGAATGCTGCCAGTATCATAGGTGCACATACACCGATTTGGTAGGAAATCAGCATTGTGCGCGTGTAGTAGATGGTATGCGAAGATCGAAGTGTGGGAGTGAGGAGGGCAGACTTGCGCATGCTGAGGTCTTATAGCACCGGACAACACGACTGGCAGCTAGAACCCGGTCTCCTA
Organism: Trametes versicolor FP-101664 SS1; assembly: GCF_000271585.1. Classification (NCBI taxonomy): domain Eukaryota; kingdom Fungi; phylum Basidiomycota; class Agaricomycetes; order Polyporales; family Polyporaceae; genus Trametes; species Trametes versicolor. The sequence goes on from NW_007360327.1 coordinate 2,275,247, forward strand.
GGTAGAGGCCTCTTGAATCCCATAGCTCGTCGCATGTGCAGCACCAGTGAGAAGAAGTTGAACGATGGAATGTCCCTGAGGCAGGTACATCGACCGCACCGGCTCCGTCAAGTACACCGCAGCGCCAAAAGACACAATTGAATCATCTTCGCAAAGTCATGACGCCTGATAATGAAAGATACATCACACTAGACATTGCCATTGTCGTACCTGAGGAAGCTTCGGGCGCGCGGAGAGAACAGTTGCCTTGAGCGGACGCTCGACCTAGAACTTGGCCTCGAAGCAGAGACGCGGAGCGCTGATCCGGGGGTATGTTAGGTATATATAGTGTAGTATACAGAGCTAGAGAACGTGCGCAAGGTGAGAGCTACAGAGCTTGATGAACTTTGATCAGCCTAAGTGAATATGGTAGTGAACAAAACTTACTATTAACCGTCTTGTATATACTACGAGCAGCGAATGAGCGTGCATCTTAATGTCAGGGTCAGGGGTGATGTGTGCGTTTCTACCCATCCAAATAGCAAATAAGCTCGCTAATTAGCATCTGCCCATCTCGATGCCTTGGTATGGGCCGTTGTGGTTGTTGAGGTTGCTGCGGAAGACGGTGGGCACGTCTCCAGTGGTGCACCGGGTGCTCGGGTTCTCTTGTCCTACGTACACGAAATCATCAGCATCCCAATTTGCACGATGCTTGAGATATCACGCACCTGGACACGACACCCAGATGCCCGAGTTCTGAATATGGATCTCGCCCGACGGATGTCGATACCCAAGAAAGCGACCGGGAAGGATCGGTACGAGGTCCTTCTTGTTGTTGATGTACACCACCTGCACCCCGGAGTCGTCGACGAAGTCCGCGAATGCCTGGTTTCCGACGCGCGGTAGCGCGTACCCGATGAAGCGCACCATCACGTCCGCTGGAACATGCAAGCGTAGAAACATCGCGTCGAGGAGGCCGACCGCCGCGCCTATGTTCATTCTCGTAAGAGTCCGTCCTTATCATGCGTGGTTTTGTGGGATGCTTACCAAGGGAGTGACCGGTTACGGTGACCTTTTTCGCATTGAACTTGATGAGCCCTGTCTGCACGGCTTGCAATATGACATCCGCCGTCCTGTATGCAAGTCAGACAAGAAGCGATGGAGTAGATGCGGGGGACAAGCTCGACTTCTTCTGGGATTTGGCGAATCCGCTATGTATCTGGATACCCTCAGGGACTCCAGGGAAGACGTCTTTGTCAAGATTTTCGAACAGGATATTAATGTCTCTCAGGACAGGGTCACTAACACACGTAGATAAGCAAGCGTTGCAGCTATTCAAAGACGAAATGACGTACATCTTGGTGAAGTTCGTCCCTTGGTGTGAAACGATAATCTCGCTCGACGGGAGGTGGAACCCGACATACCCTGGACCGCAAGGACACACGTTAGCCTGCTACAGACATGGGACGCGCGGGGTGCACTCACAGAACTGGATCTTGTTACCGTCCCCTCCAGCCGCGATGGGAATAAATGAGGGGTTTGTCTCGCAGTTAGCACCGCAGATCCAGGCAAGAGTTACAGAGGGAGGGCAGTAAGCGACAGCCGCGAAGCGCGTGTAGGGCAGGAAAGACGCAATGTCCGCGTTGCTCAGCGTGATGATAGCCTGGGGGTCGGGCGCTGCTGGAGATACAGCCGCACCCAGGCCGAGGGTTGCCAGTAGCAAGGGTGCGAAGACACTGAGAATCATGCCCTCGAAACAGATTGCAAATGAATGTTGATGTGCAGCAGCGAGGAGAGCATACTTGCATACGGTGACCGGGTGAGGTCGCGGAGTCCTGAATAACATGACTGGCAGCTAGACTTCCGTTTGTCCTTGACACCTATCGCTCGTTATATATGCAGTATTGACTGGACGGAGGCGGAGGCAACATCCCCGAAGCATGAACATCGATCGGGTCCGTCAAGTGAACCGCCCGGCCGGGGGACGATCAAATTTTGTTGGAAGGATCGTGTGCCCCCTAATGAGAGATGTATCATATTGCGCATTGGTACCATCGTACTTCGGGAAACCCCGGACGTGTGGGGATGGCAGATGTGCCAAATAACACGGAGCGCACATGTGTCTTGAATGAACGCTCGGTTTGGGACTTTGCCGGGCAAGGACGGGGAGGCTGGACCGCGGGTAAGCCACGCATATACGGAGGCGGAGAAGCTGGTGTGCGAATGATGAGAACCATAGAACCTGATAGGATTCAGAAGGCATGAGCGCACATCGCGATGGAAGGAACTCACTGTCTAGGGTCCAGGATGTACTGCAGCCAGCTACCGGGCGTATATGGTACGCATGTTGATGTTATAGCCAAGGAGTTCTTGTATATCCTCAGTAGAGCCCATGCCTATTCACATGAGGGTGTGGTTGAGCCTTGAGAGAGGCTTGAGCAGTTGAGTACCTGGCTGCACGGTGTGTCCCTCGTACGGCCGACGACGCGAGCCACAGCGGAGTAGCGGGGCTCGAACCTTCTTTTCCAGCAACAGGCGCCAAGAGATATCGCTCTCCTAAATCCGCCCATATCCATGCAGCTCTTCGAAGGAGGCCATCACTTAAACCTGCTGTGTTGCTCCATTGGGGTATCTGACTGCATCTGACTGCGACGACGGCACTGAGCTCGCTTTCGAAAATAACGCGATGCCTAGTTGCCTTCGTGATGCTCAAGGCAGTCCATTCCAAATGCCTCGGTACCTTGCGGCGTCGGAAGCCGTATCTCGGAGTCTCTGCTCTGGCGTCGCACTCACGCATATTTTGGCTTGATTATCTATGTCTCTTGCCCTCCTGTTCGGTCGCCTTGCAGGATTTGTGACAACACCTTACCTTGCGATCCCCTCGCTTGGAGCAACCTCTGCACGTTCTCCCATTGCTTCTGTTCGGTCAAACTTCCGTTGACGTTCGCACTTCTAGCTATAAAGGTGAGTTTACATTGCTTCGTGTGATACGTTCTACCTCCCTGTCATTTTTGCCTCTGCTTCTCTTGCAATCATACCAGTCTCCCCATATATGAATGTCCGATGCTGAAGCTGTTTGATGTCTGTGTTGTGGGCCCGCGTCCGGGCGGTCTGTCGTTGTGCTAGTGCCTTGAGCAGGGGAGTGGCTGGCATTTCGGGAGTTCAATTGACACTTGTCGCGCAGGTGAGTGGAACGGCAGCGGTTCTTGAGCCGAAGCGTGCGGCGGTGGAGGCGAGCATATGTAGGCATCTGCCAAAATCATGTCTATATCAACCCCGACGTGACCGCAGGAATGCGACATAGAGCGGCGCTCACCTTCTGCTCTATCAAACCTGCCCGCCCGGATCGAATGTAGAATGCGAGACTCGTGCAGGGCGGCGGTTGCCACCGGTGCTTGTGGCGTGCACGTTCCCGAAAACCTTTCCCCGCAGTGGGATGGAACATGCTCGTGGAAGTGGGCAACGGTGAGTAGCCGATCTACATTGCTACATCATGGCCAATGATTTGTTGATAGCTCTCACAGTTCGTGAGGAAGACGCACATTAACGTGGTCGGATCTAAAAACCATGTGCAATGTTGTGGCGGCAAGGGAGTCTCGAGCATACGGTGACATGATGCATCGCCCGTCGTGGATGGCCCTTTCGTCCAATGAATCGAATGATGATATTCTGTCACCGACCTGAGCAGCGCTGACCTGCATCATGACTAGGGGATCCACGGTCGCAGTATAAATAACAATATGCGTACAAGTATTCCTACAGATTAGGCGGACACCGTTCGTAATGAAGCCGAGTCGCCACGAATATCAAAACGAGCGACGTTGGAGCAAGGAACGTGTCTAATGAGCGGCGGTGGCGTCTCACTCTGTTCATGCGGCGTCGTAGCTGCGCTTGTCGAAAGCGCGCTGATGTACGGTGCTGACCGTGTCGGCCTCCATCTCTGCCGTGACCTTGATGTTGATCCTTGCCGGACCGGAGTCAGGAAGCTGCGCGTCAGACAGAGCCCGTTAGCATCCGAGCGAGGCCGGCGGAGTAGCGACGAGCGAGTCATGCATCCTGTACGTACCTGAGGGGCACCCCACTGCTCGACAGTGGCGAGGTGGGTCGCACGGGAGATGATGTTGCGTTCGAACGAGGCAGGGCCAAAGATTTCCACGCCACGGCTGGCCATCAGCTTGCGGGAGTTGAGCCTGGGCGTCGTCGGCATCAGTGGGTATGCGGAGACGGAGAGGGCAGGGTAGACGTACACAGCCAGAAGCGTGTTTGCATATACTGCAGCGGGTGCGGTCGGTCAGCAACATGTACATCCCAGGGAAAAATAGCACTCACGCCGAGTTGCGATGTATGACACCGCAGCCCAAGTGAACGACCTCGGATCAGTGGTGGCCTATGGTGATGCTCATATCAGCTTCTATAGATACGCATTGAGGTGCGCGAGACGCACCAGAATAGATGGAATCATGTTGAATATCCTGTAGGTAGCATAGTGTGAGCGCTAGATGCGAAGGTAGTAGAGACTACACATGGTTCTCACCCCGTCATCAGACCTGCAAAATAGTATGAATTAAGAAACGAAGACGAAGGCTAATAAACGTACCGGTGTTCACGAAGTAGAGCATGAACCGGTCCGCACGACCATCCACTCCTCGCGGACCTATAGTAGATTGAGATCAGACTACTTGACCTGACGTGCCTCCAGACATGCGCAACACATACCGTACGTGTCGCGGCTGTATCGGAGTGCGACAATGATGGAACCCGCTAGCAGTAGATCTGCACCCGTAGCAAACCAGAGACCAGCGCCGAACAACCACTCCGTGTTAGGCCCGAAGTTCTCCAAGTTATGCAACTGTATCCTATGCGGAGTTGAGAATCGGGGACGATCGGAAGCAGACAAGAGATACCCACGCGACTACGGTCACGGCTGGTTACGAGGTGGGCTTCGTCAGAGGAGACTGTCAGAGCAGCGTGAGGTGAGAACGTACCAATTGCCATACCTAGAAATCGAAACTCAGTCGACGGACTCCAAACAGTAGGTGTGAGGACTTCAGCTTACCCAAGAAAGCGGCCAAACACAATGTCTGGGACCATTATCAGAATGACGTGAGGCACTGGAGCGAGTTGTGGTGGGCAACGTACAGCGATTCCGACCACGATCTTGAACCCGGGACCGACTGAAAATCAAAGTCAGCTATTTGCGCGTGACGAATTCAGACGTAATGCATACGCAGGGCGACTCTCCGGGCAAAGAACCTGCAGTGATACGTAGCTCGTTAGGCCCCGTTTTCGACGCATAAGAGGTCAAAGTAGCAACGCGTACGTCTGAGCTGTCAGAGTTATCGCAGCCTACAACACTCATGAGTTTGCGTTCTCCTTGTGCGAGCTAGCCTGATAGACGGGGACGTACCGAGACCGTAGGCGCAATCTGGGCGGGGGTGACTTCAGTTAGCATACGCCTCGGGTCATTTCGAGCAAGAGTCGCGCACCTGAACGGACCTACAGTATAATGAGCATGTGTCGAAGGATGTAGCTGACAGATGAAACGTACCAGATGCCTTGTGTGAGGGCTGTCGGGTCGAAGTAGTGCGTGACGAGAGCCCAATAGCTGGAGTGCGGAGAGTTGGAACATTGAACCGCCGCGTACGCAATACGAGAGACGTACCAAGAATGCATGAGCATCGGAATCTGAACGGTCTCCAAAATCCTGTCCGGCGAGCTCGTAAGCGTGGCCACCCCGACGATGCACATGAACCTAAGCGTACATCACAGCAACTACCTGCAGCGGGGCTCAGCCAGATATCGATCATGCAAGCTCGGACACGTACCAGAGTGCGGATGAATGCCGTATCCGTAGGATAAAGGCGCACATAACGATAAAACTGGAGGAGGCTGATGCCATACAGCCTAGCATGGACCAAGCAAAGTTCGTCGGTCTCCTAGATGAAGCTGCGCGAGGGACTTACACGAGGCTAAGACAGGTGCCGATCAAGTATGCACCATATGTCTTTTCAAGCGTCGCAGAGGCTTCCGCAAGAAGGGGCTGCAGTGCGGCGGCGGAAGACATCTTGGCCCCGTAAGGCGGGCAAGCCGTGGATTGGGTGAGAGCCGGAGGTGGTGGGGATGGGGTAAAGTGCGTTTGGTGGCCGGGGGACTATATCCGCGGTGGCACTGATCGACCGTCGCTGAGAACAAATTATGCCACAAGTAAGCGAGATCAGACGAAGGGCATAACGCTAAATCGAACCGCAGAAGAAGCAGACCCCTCGACAAATCACCGTGTCCGCTCTCGCCGAGACTCCAAGCCGATCAGCGAGGCCCGCATGTGGCTGTTTCTCCATCAGAGACGCATTGCCACGAGCTACCGCTCCCATCAAGTGGCTAGACCGCTCGTAGAAAACCGAATTAGGCTTCTCCTATACTAGCCTCCTAGAAAGTGGCTCGGGCCTAGCGACCAAGAATATGTGAGGGGATCGTCATGAATTCGAACCTGATTGCGGAACGCCCACAAATACTGGAGTTCCTTCTCCCGTCGAGATCTCGAACAGCAGCCCCTGAGAGAATGTCGGTACGTTTCCATGTCCACAAGCTACAGTGTGGGTCACTACGTTGAGAATGAATTGTCGTCGGAGAGTCCGCATTGGTGCAAGAGGCAGACCGCATGGCGGCCGGACTCATTGATGACGCGCGAGTGAGCTGGACGGGCTACCCCCAATTATGTAGCATGCCGCGATGATGTCAGGCGCTCAGAATAGCCAGCGCAACATCAAGCGATAGTTGCGTTATACTCCTGCCTTCGTTGTTGTATAAGCTGTCAGTGCAAACTTCGAGAATGATTAATGGTGCATTAACTGACACGAAAACCTCGTATCATGGGGGGTATGCCACAACTGTTCACTTGAGCCTTCGCCGCACACCCTTAGAGTGTAGTGCTACACGATACGAACCCGCTGGTCACCGATGTCTCGTCGTGGCTTCTCTGCTCGTCGTCTCAGTCTGGGGCTGTGGAGAGTTGCACTGAGTTACCGGGCTACACGGGCGACATAGCTAGCTCACCACAGTTCTAGCTCACGGACCAAAGCTGACTCGATGTTGCAACTGACCCCGATCGACCAGTAGCCTTCTAACTCGATTGTTAAAACAGCATGATGAGGCATGTCTCCCCTAACCCCCACTTCCAGCTCACAGACAACGATGGTAGTGCATCAGCCATGATTTTAGATACACAGGACAAGCGGTCGTACCCACCTTCCTGTCAAGGTCGATACAAAGGAGGCGCAAACGAGGTCGTCGTTCAGGTGGCACTGTAACAGAAGAATCAACACATTCGCTTCGCCTCGCCGTCTGCACTGTGTACAATGACAAGGGCCGTCATTTCATAGCTCCTGAAAACCCGTCAGAACACGTAGAGCACCAATGAATGGAAGGCGAAGCACAGGCACATGCAAAAACCATCGGAGTGTCGACGAGACGAAGCAGCGGGATATCTTCGCCATTTTCGTGGCTTAGGGTGTTTGTCAGATGGAAGAGTGTCAAAGGATCGATAAAGGACCTGGATGAGTCGGGCGAACTCGGGAGTAAGTTTCGGCGGGGGACGATGCAGAGCTCGACGACGTGAATCCGGGTGCTGTCCTTCTCGTTCTTCTCGAGATCGAGATCGACCCCGTCACGGCAGTTCGGTGAGCGTATGCGAGGGAGGTGGGGGCCTCGTACGCGTGCGGGGGTTCTTGGGGGCGCGCCGCGCCGCAACGGGACGCGCGCATCCGCTGGAGAGGAAAGTTGGGGCGGCACTCCGAGCGACGCGACCGTGATGCCAGTCTCTAGGTGCATGACGATGAGCAGGACGTTTCTGGCCGACTAACTCGAGTTTGATATCCGTAGGGCAAGTTAGTTGGCCGTTAAGTTGCACTGTGGTCGAGGATGTTCCTCGCATGAATCATCTCGGCAGGGTTTTGTGGACAGCCGCCGATCCACCGAGAGGATCTATCAAGACCAGGTGGTGAGTACTGTGCTCCGAAAAATCCACAACAACGTGTGTTTTGTAACGTAGTTCTTTCACCATGCATCCCCAAACAAGACGCAGAGAAGGATGACCGAGCGGCTCACAGTTCCACGCTATAATCTGCGGCCGCATTGTACGAGAGGAGTATATGTACTTACCCGAACGATGCCCAAAAGACAGAATGCTTCCGTCGCACTCTATTTTTCCTGGGAGATGCACTTTGAGGATGTCCGAACCCGTCAGAGGCCGGAGAACCGAAGTGCCGCCTGTAAAAGGGTACCGATCAGCATTCGATATTTGAGCCACCTGCGAGCCACGTCCTGAAGTGCATAATCTCAGTAAGCACATTATATGAGATGCATCTGCAACGTATAGCATCTGAACGTCCGCAAAGAACGACGCAACAGGATGCTTGGCGTACGGCACGCGCATTCGAATCGCAGACAGATATCCTGAGCCCTTTCGGGTAGATGCTTGGGTTTGTATACGGACCAGAAGCCAATATGCGCTTACCTGTTTCAAGTCCAACGTAGGAAGATAGTCGACTATGACTCTGCCCGAGGCCGAGGTCTGCCTGTCGTCACCGTGGAAGACCATAGTAGGCGTGCAGCAGTATTGAGCTCTGAGATCAGAGATTTTGGCTGTGCAAGGTATATTCACAGGGCGCAGCGACGGATTTTCGCGGAAGATGATGGGCGCGTAATCCGGGCATTACGGCCAGATGTTGTGTAGATTATACATGGATGTCCTTTGCAGATCATCTTCCATCTAATTCACGGATTTCGCTCACATTATGAACACATTCCGTCCGCCCGATCCAGAGGCTTCATAACCCGCTGGATATTCTGCGGATAAGTCCCAAACGGGTAGGTTCGCGGTCACGATATTTGCAACGCGATCGCGACGCGACGCGTTTAATTAGGCGCTCCGCCGCCACTCATTCTCTTTCTCTCTCTTGCTTCCTCTATGGCGCCCCAGAGCCGCTGGCAGGATCTGGTAGACTGCACCTGTAGACACTATGGCTGTGGAGACACGATGAAGGGCTCAAAACCGCAGACAGTGAGTAACAAGGGTCGCCATGTCCGCGCGGATCTATTCGACAATGCAGAAGCAGCCGCAATGGCGGAGTCACTCGCACCGACTATATGCGCCCCGGGGACCCCTCTTGCCTCTGAAAACGCTCTTGGACCTACTGTGGGACACTCTATGGGCACCGGGATGGCAGCACAAACGACTGGAGATCCTGTGTCTTCCTCTGAACTTGATACATTTGCTGGGGAAGTGTCTGACGACGACTTGGTCGATCTGCCTCCACAAGAATTTATAAATTACCCTCCTGAACTCCTAGACGATGCCGGGGACCCATCTGGAGACAACAATGATACCCTTGTCGACATCGAGGATGACGGACCTCCGTCTCTTGCTCAGCTGCGATCTCGAGTTGTGGAGGCCGTCAACCCAGGCCCTGCTCCTGCTCCTGCTCCTGGTGGCGACGAGCCCTTCCCTCTCTCTGTGGAAATGGACTGCACTCAAGACGACGCTGCTCGCAACCTAGTCCCACCTGCGTTCTCTGAGCACCCGAGTATACGCTTGCTCTACCTCCAGACGGTCCTCCAGAACGTCTTCAAGCGCGAGACCCAAGAAGACGCTGCTGCCAGGCTCGCGTATGGCTACGACCTGATCGAGGTGGCGACTGGCGCACCTCTTCCAGCCTATCCGAAGCCAGCTCGCACCCTCGTCACTGCTCGGCGCCGTTTGGGACTCAACGTCGATGACTACATCGAAAAGCACCCACAGTGCTGCATTTGCTCGAAGTTCTACACCACCGAGCAGATGTTAGCGCTTCCCTCCCCCGCCTGTCTTGTCCGGCGCTGCAAGGGGATCATCTGGGGCATCAAGCGCAATGGGGCCGGCGTTGAGAAGCGCGTCGCACGCAAGATCCAGTCATATGCGCCAATCATCAAGGGCACAGCGCGTTGCCTCCTCCGCCCGGACTTTGTACAGCATCTCCGTTGCTCATCCGAGCGAAACACGGACCGACCTCCTCTTCGCGACGACGAGCAAATGCACGACTTTCACGACGGTCTGGCCTATGGTCAACTGGAGCTCGGAATCGAGCGTATCAAGCTTGCGGATGGTGCTATTGCAGACGTCAAGACCCATCGCGGTGCGGAACCATTGAGGCTAGCCTCTGCCAGGAGAGGGCTGAGCTTGGGCCTGTACGCTGATTGGTACGTATGCGTTCTCGAGTCCTGATGTTTCTGATAAATCTAACCATGCTTTTTGATAGGTTTGGTGTTATTAGCGGCAGACCGCATTCATGTGGTGCAGTCTATCTAGTCTACCTTGACCTCGATCGCTCCGTGCGATATCTCCAGCGGAATGTTCTGCTAGTTATGAACATAGCAGGCCCGAAAGAGCCGTCTCTTGAGGAGATGAATCACCTCCTTGAACCATTTGTCAAGGAGGTCAACATCCTACGGTGTGGTAAGCTCAAACTACTCGGCACGTTACAGAAGCACACTAATTAGTATGACTTCGACTCCCGTGTATGAGGCATCCGTTTCAATGTCTACGGTCAGCCCGAGCCGGTGGATTTCTTCGGCGGCATCGAGCTGCGAGTATTCGATGTCATGGGGGCCCGCAAATGTGAGGGTGCTGCGTCACATGCTCACAAAACGCACATGTGCAACTTCTGCCATGCGACGCACGACGAGATCAACCTGGCGTCAGGATACGACGTTGAAAGTGAGTCTATTCCGTCGTCTTAGTAGACACACAAATAACGAAAGTCTTATACAGATTTCCGAATGCGCGATGACTTTGAGCAGCTCGCGTACGCTTGGCGCTCTCGCGAGGCAACTAGCGCGAGGGCGCGCAAGCATATACTGGATGAGGGCGGGTCGAGATGGACAGAATTCATGGCAATCCCTGGCTGGATGCCCGTCTCCCGTGCGGCCCTCGACTACATGCACAACTTCTACCGTACGTCATTCAAGCTCTGGTACCTTTCTCTCCTCATGCTTGCAGCACAGTCGGTATCATGAAGAACCTGTTTATGGACTTCCTGGTGGACGGGTACCTGTTCAACAAGAAGATGTGGGATCAATTCGACGTAATCATGGCGTCGATAAAATGGCCATCGGGCATTGGACGCCTTCCCACAAATGTGAGTGTTGCGATATTTGCAGATTCCTGTAGCTGATATGTATTCACTCGTAGTTAGGGGAAAATCATTCTCTCCCTAAGGCTGACCAGTGGCGACGCTGGCTGAACATCCAGCCGACTATGCTCTGGCTCTGCTGGCGCGACGCGGAGGACCGCATCTCTCGTACAGCTCCCGACATCCCTGGGAATGCGAAGAGTACTCCGATGTTCCTCCGCAACCTTAAGGAGATCTACGACATCTTCCTTTACGCCTCTATCGCCGAACGAATCCTCGCAAGCGAGAGCATATCCATGGAGGAGGTACACCGAGGACACCGCTATCTACGGCGATGCTGCCAGGAGATGCTCCGATTGGGAATTCACCTCGTGCCTAACCACCATTTAGCGATGCACTATCCCGACTTCTTTCGCCTCTTCGGACCTGTATATGCTTGGTGGCTGTATGCGCAGGAACGCTTCAACGGCGAGCAGGAGAGGGTGAACCACAATGGGAAGGCAGGCGGAGAGATGGAGCTTACGTTGCTCCGTAACTGGGTGGGAAAGCATCGCTTCTACGAGCTGGTAAGATCCTGATTATCTACAACATATGCTGCTGACAATGCATTCCTCAGTTGACCTCACTCCCAGAGTCCGCCCTGCCCCAGGAACATGCCATGGTTGACCGCATTGCAAAGGCGAGCGGCATTGTGCGCGGTACACTGCTAAACCAGCTTGCCGGGTTCGCTACGGGAGTCACCATTCTCAAACCGAAGTCGGTCAAGAAGTTCACTGACCTCCGCAAGCTGCCGCCGTATGTGTACAACCTACTACTGAACTTCGCACGCCAGACCTGGCCGGATACCCGAATCGCTAACGACTTCAATTGCGATCCAACTGCGATCACCTTCGCGGCGGACCACTGCGCTCGCAAGCTCCCGTTTATCTCCAAGGGCGGCGCGCGCTACGGGAGTGTTGCGGATAATCGCACGGACGCAGACCAGATAGCCTGTGTCAACTTCGAGGACTCACGAACACCGTGCAGGATACTCTATCATTTTGAACTCACTGTCGGCGATTGCACTCCCGTGATTTGTTCTATTGTGGAACGCCTTCAAGCTGATGACCGCATTCCAGCATTCCCATGGTCGATGTAGTACGTTGATTGTTGCATCCAAAGCATTGCGTAGACTCACTCTTTTCCAGCTCAACCGATCTCGGGATTTACGTCACGTACGCTGAGAGATATCAATCTCCCGAAGTAATCATGTCAACGCAGCTGGCCGCGGCAGTCGCAGTCATCCCGTTTACCTCCAAGGTCCTTGGGGAAGCACACCCATTGTGGGCCGTGCACTCATTTGATCGCGTGAGTCACCTTGCTTCTCCTTAGATTGTGCTCATTACATCCGGATAGACTGGAATCGAAGTCAACGATGATTGGTTCAATGACCTTGCGGAACAGCTCGACGCCGATATCCCCGACATTTAAAATACACCGCTTCGTCTAACCATCATTACGACAGCTTGAACATCCTATCAATGTCCGCACCCCCGGCCACGAGGTCAAGCTGCGCCTGCGCCTCAGCGACGTCTGCTACGTTCCCCACACGCCGTATCTTCTTTCCTTTCCCTCCTCGGTCCTGCACCCTCTTCGCCTGCGGCTTTTCATCTTCCTTCGGATCCTCCAGATCACCCCATGCAACACCGCTAGGTGCGACGCGACCCGTGGCAAGCCACTCGGGATGATCCTGCAGGTATGCATTGCTCACCTGCCAAGCACGCACACGTAGGCTGAGCCGGATGATGAACTCTGAACCTGGAAGGCTGTAAGCCGCACAAAGAGAGGTCTTCAGTCTGTGAGAGAACGACTATGATTGCATAGTACTGTACCTGTAAGCCGCACAAAGAGAGGCTACAAGTACTAGTAAGTAAACATGTAAGGAAGCATAGGTAGTGTGGGACTTACTCTTCAGTCTGTGAGAGAACGACTGAAGAGCAGAGGCCTGCAGAGTCCTCCTTATATACTACTGGGGAGGACGATGAGTAAGCGTATAAGAAGAGAGCATGTGACGTCCAGAGGACGCTGACTGAGCGATGAGTAACGCTGAGTAAGGGAGCATAATCGACATAAGGTCAGATAGTCCATGGCTGAGTAATGCGAGTAATCCGGACGCTGTCTAGAATAGTCCGGAACATCGTAGAACGTACCAGAATCATGTGGAGGGATGGCAGGATGCCAAGTAAGTACAGAACAAAAGAATGTACGTATATGGTAAGTAGGAAAGTCCATGCTGGCGTATGGTAGACGCACAGCCACTATCACTGCCACTCCCGGTCCGGCACAGCCGTAGACACAGAAGTTCAACACCGGAGGGCCTTGGGGGGTGCCGCGTCAGGTTTCGACGCGCCTCTGATGCGCGGGACCATTGCGCGCTCCTTATCGGGGTTTGGGTCCGGCAATGCGTCGATGAAGTCGTAGAGTTCCTGTACCTATTCCGTCGTCGAACGGTGAGTATCTGGATGACCACGACGGACGTCGACAAGTGTATACTCACTTCTGCGCTTCGATATCCAGGGGCCCGGCTGACGTATCGCGTCACTTTGCCATCCACAACAGGTGCGTCCTCGTCATCCTCGTTGTCGGACATTGCATTGACTGCAAATGCGCCATCGTATTTCTTGTCCTCATATTTAGTTCCGGGGCGCTTTCTGGAGCGCTGTGCCGCCTTCTGCAACGTTTTCAGGCCTGGGTAAGTGGTACTCATGTCATAATACGAACACAACACTCACCCCTTTTGCACGCGAGATCAGTGTTTGCCGTTTCGTGCCGGTTGGCTCCTTGACAACATCCGCTGCGACAAGTTCACCGTCTCCAGCACCATTGGTACCCCCCTCGCCTCCTACACCTCCAAGCGGCTCGTCGTCCTCCTCCTCCTCGTCCTCGTCTCTTATTGGGCTGGACGAACGTACGGCAGCGGCACCTGTAGCACCGACGGTACGAGCCTTTGCTGCCATTGCACGTTGATGCTTACGTGCCTCTTGCTTCATGTACTTCCATCTCAGCTCCACCCGTTGGGCGAGATCGTACTCGAGGATGTCGTCAAGATCTTCCCGCGCTTTCGGAAGGGACGAACGGCCGGAAGCTTCGATCCAGCGCAGGACTCGCTTCAAGCCTTCTGCGTTCACCCTCGAGGTCTCCGACTGATCCCATCGAAAACGAAGGAGCGCCTGCTTTGAGTGGTCGTCGACAGGCCAAGCAGTGTCCTCCTCGGACAGGCCATCAGGATATGATGGCAGCTCAGGCCCGGTGAGCTTGCCCACGCCCATTAGTCGCATGAACGCCATATTAATGACCGCCTGATCGCAGCGGCGCGACGGTGACCACACCAGGTGAGTATCTCTTGTGCGCGTCTATACTGTTTGACTGACGCACCTTTATCGTCGCGCGTGTAGCAGCCTCTTCACTGCGCTTAATCTCTGCGATGGTCGGACCGGCTGAGGCTGCCGCGGGGCCAGACTCGGTACCTGCAAGCTCGCGGTCTCGCGGAGCACCCTGGACTCCTCTGCTATCCCCATCTTCGCCCTCGCCCTCCTCTTCCAGCCCCATATGGTCTATAAGACTCGAGATACGCGCTTCTGCTGCCGAGAGCCTCGCTTGTAAGACCTTGATGGCTCCATACAAGACCGTCTCATGCTTGGCAGCGTCCTCCCTGGCCTTCCGGAGCTCAGCCTTCAACTCTTCGACCACGGACACGACTCCGTTCAACCTCGCGGTGTTCAGATTGGCCGTGTTGCCATTCCTCGCCGGGAGTGCGGGGGGCTGAAGGGGCGCGCCTGCGGTTCGCGGCGCGCCGGGCTGCGAGGGCGCGGCGGCGGGCTGCTGTGCGGACAGGCTTTCCGAGGCGGACATGGTTGGTTCTGCGAGCGCGCTGCCCTCGCCCTCTCTCTGTTATCATATTCCAGGCCTTCTCATGTACTTCGCTGGCCGTCGAATGTATCAATCTCGCGTTTGATTTGCTTCCTGTCGAGTGCACACGAAACCGGCGTATCTGCAGCCCAAACGGATTCCAGGCACGGGAGCCCGCTGTCTGCCCCATGTCCTGCCTATTCGGGACTTGTCGTAATTACATAATGACCAGCTCCTCGAAAAGCCCCGACCCCAGTCCAGATGTTCTTCTGAGAGGATGTGTGGGTGAATGAGAGTGAAATGTGGAGGTAATGAGCGTGTTATGTGGACATCGACGACAAATCCGCCTCTGACCATAATGTCGGAGGAACATATGCCTAATCCGGCCGTAATGTGTACATTACGCGCCCATCATCTTCCGCGAAAATTCGTCGCTGCGCCCAGTGATTGTCGAATCAAACGAAGCGAGGCAGCTGGAGTAGATGCGACCGCAGGCCAGTATACCTGCAGAGCTGGGTTGAAGAGAGAGGAAGAGAGAGAGCGGCGGCAGCAGCCGCGACGGTTCAGAATATTGTGAGGCCCGATGACGTCACGCGCACATGGCCGGGTTAAATTCCGGCGCTAAACGGACGCGCTTCTCTGAACCTCTCCTTCAGACCGCCGCATTCGCTTTCCTCGTTAAATCTGTCTCTTGTCCTGGAATTCATGGATTGTTCTTCCCGTTCATAGCTGTAGCAATGCTCTCGAACTGGGTAGATTCTGACGCGCCCATAACGCCAGCGATATCATCTTGCCAAGACTCAGCCTGGCCATCAACGATACTAGCTTTCCTAACCCAGTACTCCCAATATTTGTAGGTCGCCTTGCTGTTCCAGTACCCTCCCATGTGACGATGTCTGCTTGTTCTTAACATTCTCCGCCTTCGTACTCGCGTAGTCGGCCAGCAAATGTAGACTCGCAGGTGGCCTAACGTAGAGGAAGACTACACAAGCATGGACCAGTCCAAGACTAGAGCAGCTGGCGAAACCGAGCCATATATCGTCACTGCGACCGCTCTATGCAGTACGTCCGTACATCTGCTATATCACTCTCTAGTTCTTTCGAAATTATGACATAGGCTATCGGCAAGGAAACCACTTGCAGCGGCGACGAGGCGTACCATCTGTTTGGCACTGCGGCCACAGATATCCCGGACTGGCATTCTCGCTTGGTGAGCTTCATCGCAATATCTCGGGCTTCGCATACCAAGCGCGTCCAATTGCGTTTGCCTAACCTGTGTCATAAATACTAGGGACGAATCCTTGGGACGGGTCCACGCGATCTCGTCTGCGCAAACGAATCTACTCCGGTGTAGGTCCCGGAGCTCTCGCGCTATCTCAGGCGAGCACGCGGCGACAACCCCGCACGGCGCGTCGAAGAGCTGCAACGCAAGATTGACGTTTGCGGCAACACGGTCATGTTGACGGTTTGGTACGTGCACAAATGTTTCCAGAATTTACGCCCTACATTTTCAGCGCTCAAATACAACTCTTCACGAGTATCTAGCAATTCTACGCTCCATTTTAACACTCACCTCGCTATCTCCTCATAGGTTCTATGGCAGCTCTTTTCAATGCGGTGAGATTATGACCTTATAAGTCGCGCACATCCCGCCAGCTGGACATCGCAGTGTGTCTAGACGTGGTGCATATACTCGCATCGGACAATGCGGCAATGGTCTCCGTCTTCGCAGTACCTGCTGAGGTATAGTCCTCGATCCCGCTTGTACACATAATCTGTGCCCGGCGACACGTTCGTCATCGGCTTGCCTCTGGCGCAGTGGCCGGCGCATCGATGCACCAAAAAAACACAACGCGAAACCCCTCATCGGAGAGCGAGAGCACCGCAGCAGAGCTACATAATTTGACGCTGATGCAACATCAGACAACTCGTATAAGTTATTATACACATCCGTTTTTTCCCTCCCACACTGAGACGCTTCTCGCCACAAACCAGCTCATACAGTATCAGCGTAGTCGCGCTTGTCGAGGCCGCGGCGCTCGATCGTGCCCACGCTGTCCATTTCGCTCTCTGCGGTGACCATGATGTTGATCTTCGCAGGACCAGACACCGGCAGCTGCGGTGACCGCCACGAACAAGACAGCGGCGTGAGCATCTGTCCGATGCTAGTTACGCGGTGGACGACGCACCTGAGGGGCGCCCCACTGCTCGGCGGTGGCGATATGGTTCACGCGCGCGATGATATTGCGCTCTAGCGTAGCAGGGCCGAAGATCTCGATGCCACGACTGGCCATGAGGTTTCGGGAGTTGAGGCTTGGG
Source organism: Trametes versicolor FP-101664 SS1 (assembly GCF_000271585.1). NCBI lineage: Eukaryota > Fungi > Basidiomycota > Agaricomycetes > Polyporales > Polyporaceae > Trametes > Trametes versicolor. The sequence continues at coordinate 2,292,595 of NW_007360327.1, forward strand.
CGGTCATGATCAGGTGGGACGCGGGCGGGCACTCCAGGATAGTAGACCTACACGGCAAAGAGGGTGTTGGCGTACACTGTGGCGTGATGTGTGGCTTGTCAGGGAAACGGCGTCGGGGAGAGGGTATGTGGAACTCACGTCGAGTTCCGACATATGATGAGGCTGCCCAGATGAACGTCTTCGGGTCCATCGTTGCCTGCCGGACACGTCGTATCAGCAGTTAACAATACGCGTAGCATTTCTCGCAATATACCAGAATGGACGGGATAATGTTGAATATCCTATACAGCATAGAAGGTGGTTAGATACGCCGACGAGAGAGGACGCGCAGCGTTGCTCTCACCCCGTCATCAATCCTGCGGACTACGTCGTCAGCCTCTACCTGGGCGTGCAAGCGGAGTTGGCTTACCCGTGTTCACGACGTAAAGCATAAAGCGGTCTGTCCGACATTGCACCCCTCGGGGATCTGCGATGAGAGTCAGAGGTCGGGAGTGTAACTCATCATATTGCACCTACTGTACGTATCGGGGCTGCTTCGCAATGCGATTATGATCGAACCCGATAGCAGCATATCGGCAACTGTGGCGAACCACAGGCCTGCACTGAACAGCCACTCCGTCTCGCGCCCGAATTGTGTAAGATTGTGCAGCTGCGTCCTGTATTGCACGATTGAGCGGCCGAAGCAGGCGGGCATCAAAGAAGGCTGCTCACGATATCACGGTCACAGCTGGCCAGTTGTTTTCTGATCAGTGATTGAAGCCTGCGGCAATGAGAGAGAATGGGTATACCAATTGCCATCCCTGTAATGCATGATTCAGTCGCACATCTCAGTTACGTCGCAGTAGTTGTGCTCACCCAAGAATGTGATCAAGCAGAACCACTAGAAACTATCAGTACGACCCAGAAGGGGTAATTTCTCATCACGACTTACAGCGATTCCTACCACAATTCTGTACTTGAAGCCGACTGGCAACAAACGTTAGCCTTTCCCGGACGTGTGGCACGAGAGTTTCGACGCTTACGTAGGGCGACTCTCCGAGCGAAGAATCTGCAACGATGAACAAGTCGTTAGAATTCTGCCAGTTTAACAGTGATGAATGGGGCGTGCGTACGCCTGGGCGGTCAAAGTTATCAAAGCCTAGCTCATCTGCAGTCAATTTCGAAGTCGAGTTCGTAAATCGAAGAACCTACGCTGATCGTTGGCGAGATCTGCTCGGAGCAATAATGACTTTAGTACTGTCACTCGATGCGACTCAAGGCAGCGATAACATCATACCTCAACAGACCTATGTTACAATAAATATGTGAACGAGAGTAGAGTGCATGTCTGTGGCTGACCATATGCCCTGCGTGAGCGCCCCCGGATCGAAGAAGTGCGTGACGAGTGCCCAGTAACTATAAATAAAGGATAAGGGTTGAGAAGCCTCAGAGAGAGGTCGAATAGCGTGCCATGTATGCATGAGCATAGGAACCTGCACGGTTTCCAGAAGCCTGGCAGGTGAGATTGTGAGCGTGGCTGACCGTCCACATGTATGCAATTGAGACCATACATCACAGCGACGACCTATAGAAGCATATTCAGCGAGTACCCATCTATGCATGCGCACAAACGTACCAGGGCCCGGATGAATGGCGTATCCGAGGGGTACATACGCACATAGAGAAAGAATTGATGTAGGCTGACACCATACAGTCTGTTGCGGCGTTCGTGGTCGTCAGGCTGAGGTTTCCGAATAGAAAGACGAACGACTGACATGATACTGAGACACGTTCCGAGCAAATACGCGCCGTAAGTCTTTTGAAGCGCTGCAGAGGCCTCTTCAAGTACCAGGGAGTCCATCGTGGGCGACACGGATCGCGAGTAGCTGGAAGACAGTGAGGGGCCTGAGGCGATAGAGCCAAGGAGAAGTGCCTTATGAGCAAACCGGGCTGCTGTGACTGTGATAAACTTCAGCAAGAGATAGTATAAAACGAGCGGGATGATGAACTCAGGCTAAAAGACAGGACCCCAGCCGGCCACAGATGGAAGCAGGACTGTATTGAAGGAAGTCCCGTTCCTGTCCTCGCCTGGCATTGGATCAGACATTCATGCCATGGGCTGTGTGATTGTTCTATCGGCTTCGCCACGCATCGCAATCGAAAAAGGCTGCGGCGTAGCCTAGGAGTTGTTGCAAACTACGAGAGCGGCTCCGTTCTGTGGGTGACTCCAGGATGTGAGGAAGCGCACACTGTATATTGAATTTACTTACTCCTCGGTAGTATGGCTAATAAACGATGCCATGAGACCAAGCCAGTAGAGGTGGCTCGGGATGCCAAAGGACAAGAAGAGGAGCAAATGAGAGGAGCCCATCCCAGGTTTGAGTCCTACTAGTGGGACACAAGCACGTTCATAGTGGGAGCGCCGCTGAGACCATAGTGATAGATGTCAGACCTGTCTTCGATAGACTCTCACTGACTCTTACGTACAGGATAAGCCTCGTGGGTGCTCAGACCGTATTTGGTCAGGCGATAGTAATACACAGTCGGGGCGCCATTATTTTGACCCGCCTGAACGGGTCGCCAGAGTTGACGCGGGTGAGCATTGCAGTTTGAACCCCTAGTAGCAGAAAGCATAGTCAGTCAACGTTACAAGGTTCTACTGCCGGCCAGTACCTAACACGCCGGCGTGCTATAAGCGGATGTGCGATGTGCGTAATCTTGCGATCAGTGTAGCACCGTGCTCGAGGGCGGGGTCCGTGCTAATACGAGGCTGTACCTTGCTCATTGTCAGCTACAGCCCCTTGCGGTCATTCTCAGGCACGTACGTCCAGATGTATTTGAAGATAGGCCTCAATTATATAGAGAAAGACCTAGGGAGTGTATCCGTCAGCTGGCATCTCACTCATTGCATATCGACTTACAGGTTGCATCCGGCGTTTAACTCTTCAGTAGTGTTTTTAGCGTGTATCTGGAATCCCGTTTACGTTTTCCTAGAAGATGAAGATATCGATGCACTAAATCTTCTGCGGTGTCGTGAGAGTATCCTAACGCGGCCCGTAGCAGTGCGAAGTTCGATGGAGGCACAGGTCGGAAATCAGAATCCTAAAGACACGGTCATTGATACGTTCAAAGTGTATGAGTTAGCCTGAGTCACAACGCGCCCCATCAGTCCAAAATTGACGCTACGAACCTTGATAGCTTGACTGTCCAGCAGTCGTGACTACTAGTGCACAGCTCATATTCTGAGCGCTAGAAATATCCTCCGATGTCGTCGCCCGCAGTCAACTCATCACCATGTTTCAATCTGTGTACATGCCCTTACAGCATCCTCAAAAGATCTCGTGCCGGATATGAGATGTTGTTCCTGAAAGAAGATGTTGATGAGCGCATCTACCCTCAGCTACGGCTACCGGTGCTCATTTCGTGTTGCACAATCTTCGAGAAGCGTCACGGTATAGCGCGGAACGTGGGTAACATGACTGTTGGATGACGCTGAGCGAGAGTAAACTTACAGTACACGACCTTGCCTAAAATGCGCCCTTCGTCATGCACGCCGCCGATCGCACCGCGCTTCAAGAAGCACCGTCCTCAAAACTCGAGGAGAGAGAACATTCGCTACCTTGATGCTGACCACTGCAGCAGACTTGCCCTCCACTCCTACACTCGGCCTAACGCATGGCGGGGCGGAACGCATAGCTGTAGATTAGATTGTCATTAAACGCATGAACATCCGAGTTACGCATGCGATACAGCGGCCATCTCTACCCAGCGTCTTGAATGGTACGGGCTTTCAGGTGGTCGCACTTCGCACCGGTGACGCGCTCGTTCCCATGTTCTACCTGGATAATGAGGAAGGCCAGCGTGCGCATATTGCATGGTCACGTCCAAACTGGGGGCTCGAGTAGCAAGGACGGTGTTGGTATACTTAGACTGTCAATCCAAGCCGAGATGACACGAAGAAGTTCGTTACCAGATTCGCGTGGCTGAGATTGCGCTCCAACACGCGCGGCTCCTTTGCAGAACGTGGACCCTACATACTTCATATGCAGAGCCAGCACTGTATGCAAAGCGTAAAAACACTGTGCAGAAAATGCTTGTGAGCCTCACGCCCAAGCCCAGCCGGAGACCTGTACAAGAACGGCAATCTAACAGAGAACTTGTAGACGGTGTTCGCACTCGATCCCGATGACACCGACGGCTCGATGGCGATTCAGGCCCCCTGAGCCTCGACAGTTACGGCGATGTTGATGGCAGAGCCGTCAGAAGAACGCATATCGATGCTCGACTACTTCACCGGAAAGCACATCGTCGAAGATACCTACCGGGCTGACTATGCGCGCGGACGTGCCATACGCTCCCAATCATGCTTCCCCGTTCTCCAGGATGCCGGCCGCAAGTTCGCCCGTCAGTCCTTTCTGTGCTGTCTTTCCCATTCGCGACCGCACGCTGAGTCCTGCGTCCGCACACCCTCGTCGGTGGAGAAGCTCATGAGCATATCGCGTGCGGCCACCGCAATGCGCCTGAGTTCCCGGAACACAAGTGTGCTCATCCTTGTCGTACATGCATGCTGCCATTGGGATGAGGTAGTATAGTATTTATTTGCGCACCTGCTTTTAGCGGATGAAGGACTCCGAGACGCATCGTGCGCTCGCGTAGGAGCTCAGCACGAGAGCCGTTAAGGGGCGCAACTTGCGATGACCTCCGCGATCGCCATCTGAGGAGGGCAACGGTATCAATAGTATTTCGGACGCAAGGCGGCCAGCTATACATTTGCGAGTGGTAGCTCTTGTTGGTGGCCTCGTGCGTCACCAGCCTGACAGTGGGAGGAGGAGGAGGAGGAGGAACAGTTCGGAAGTTGAGCAGGTTGAAGCACTGTTGACGCGGACGGGTGAACCGGCAAGGACCGGTTACCGCCAGCGCGGTCAGCGCTTCAGCAAGCGCCCGAGCGCTACTTTGTACGAGCCAAGTTACATCCGAGTCGTAACCTCCGAGGAGCCTCGTACAAGGTTGGACTTGTAGGAGCAACGTCTGCAACAGCAATATCGTCAAAAGGCACATCTTCGCTCTAGGGAGGGCTCGCAGCTTTGGACACAAGGTCCAGTTTTCAAGCGCATTGCCATCACCGATCGTCACTGGCAGTACCGACTGGATTCGATGTCTTGCACTCCGAGTCGCACACTGTGGTGAGTACTATTGGGAATATATCTCCAACGGGATCCGATTGATGTTTACTGGCGTTGTTAAACTTCTGAGCGCTCCGCGGAACACAGGGGGCTCCTCTCATGACACTGGTTGCGTGGCGAACCACTGGCCAAGCCCGGGGTCAGACGACATATTTGCGCTTCAGGGTACTGGGGTGACGGCCCGCCAACCAGTCCACAGTCATCCAGACTACTGACGCGACCCCAGTGCGCCGGATCTCGAATCGCTGTATAGCATGCTCCGGGAGCGGTAGCTGGAAGTCTACAATGCATATAGACGCTGTCGCGCCACCGTGGGGATGGGTGCCCCATCTTTCGGAGGCGTTCAACTTGCGGCGGCCTGGTGGAGCCACGAGGTGAGCGTTTTCCGGACATATCACTTGGCACGTGCGCAACTCCGGATGCTCAACTACCATGAACAAGATGGTTCTTTGGCCTGTGTTCGCCGGCACTGGCAGCCGCAGCAAGAAGGCATTGCACACCCTTCGCTCCAAACCCTATAAGACAAACTCCGCTGCGGACTGGCTTCGCATCGTGATACCGTGGTCAACTCTATTGGAAGTACGTCATTTCAATCTGAATTTGATCTCCACATATCACCTCAAGCCTCAAGTGAACGCCGAACCCGAGCTGTGTTTGCGCTCGATATCATGATGCATCGTTCATGGGGAGAGAAGAAAAATGGCCGGATTTGTATTCAAGCCAGCAACACGCTGGCGCATTTGCACACGTGTTGCACTCACTCTCTAACGCCCGCAGGCTGACACATCACATGAACTGTCGACAGCGGTCTTGTTGTATGGGAAGACCCACGAGCGCACTTTGGGCTTCTGAGGGTTGCTTCGCTGCTTGACGGCCTGTTATACTCCCGTCGCTCATCATTCTCATCCAATTTCACAGATCCCTGCTCTACACGTGCAGAGTGTATCCGATAATCAATTAACTGTCGCCAGGGTGGAAGTTGGGGCGGTAATTGGGTTACATCAAAGACCTGCCACATTTTCGGTACTTAAGAGCTCGCACATCCACGCACTTCAGTACATCTGACCCTCCTCCAGTCGGGCTTGATCATGGCAGCAGCACCGACCGCCATGACCGCCGCTCTCCCTCAGGCGCCGCGGCTCGACAACACCATGGGCGTGATTCTTCTCTGTACCTGCATTGGTTGCATGTGAGTCGTACATGGTCTACCTATGCTGAGACGTTACATGCTCACGACGGAATGGCAGGCTGTTTGGGCTGACGACCCACCAAACATACCGCTATTTTCGCTTGTACCCGTCAGATGTGCGAAAGTTGAAGGTTTTCGTAAGTGCGCACACTAGAGAAGTGGTAGTAGATGACGACGATGGTCGCAGGTTGTTCTACTTCTGTAAGACGAACAAGCGGTCACTTCGCAAACACCACTGAGCAGCCCTGCTTGTTTGAATATGTTGGTAGACTTTTCGATATATTCCACACCGTTCTGTGTGTTCATATCTGGTGAGGTTGAATGTTTTCGTCACACGATCCGTTGACTGATGGCCAATATAGCTACTACTACTTGATCAACAACTACTTTTTCCCCCCTCGGCTCCTTGATGGCGTTTGGTACGGCTTATGTTCGCGGTCTAAATTTCATTCTGATCGCTAAACTGCTTGTCCAGGTCTATTCGCGTAAGCTATCCCACTGTACTTTAGTATTGGAGTCGCTCACTGTGTCAACAGCTTACAGTGATGGAGACGGTATGCGACACAGTCGCGATCATGTTCCCCAACGTGCAGCTTACCGCAATACTGTTTTCAGGGATGCGTGATCCTTCTTGCTCATTCGTAAGTCTTGAATTGCCCATACCGAGTTTTTACTGACGTGTGTGGATAGCTTCTACGCCCGACGCTTATACCTCCGTATGTTTCTTGTAAGTATGACATGTGATTCGCATTATGCTGATGCGTTCCTCAGTGGGTGGGGGTCAACGATGGCCGGTGGTCTTCATTGTACGTCTCAACCTGGCATCTTTTCACAACATAGATAGCTCAACGATACCTAAAGGCTACGCTCTTAGCGATAGAGACGGGTAAGTACCCCAGGGGTTGTGCTGAGTTCCCGGCTGATCGCTACTGGGTTCGTGTGCGCAGGGATGTGCATCGGTATGTTAGAATCCCGTCTGCGTTTAAATGCTCACCCTCAAACTTGTATTCCAGCTGCAACAGTGGAAGCGTGAGTTCATGTCAACATGACTCGTACTGTCTCTTACGTTGTTCTCCAGCTTCCTGGTGCCTGCCTTTGCAGAATTCGCGCATTTTGCTGTGCGTCCAGCTCGTACAACTCTTGGCGGCGCGCTTCTGACTTCACTTCTAAACTAGTGGATCACTTGTACAGGCCTCGGGATCGCTGTTATCCTCGATGTGTTCGTCGCAGGTTCGCTTAGCTACTACCTGCATCGCAGCCGCACTGGCTTCAAGAGGTAACGACTGGCAGTGCTCTTGTTCAATATCGTGTCGCCTAATGTCACCTGGTCAGGACCGATTCACTCATCGACATCCTGATGGTGTATTCTATCAACACGGGTGAGCAGGAATTCCCACATCTAGTATGGATGACTTGATCAGACTGACTTTTCACCGCAATAGGTCTCTCCACAAGGTATGAGGATGATCTCATGTCTACGAAGCCCAGGACCTGATATTCTTCCGGCAATCGATAGCATGGTCACCTTGGTTGCGGCGATATCGGTATGGCTATCTCAGTCGGATATATTGCTTCTCTAACCTCGTATACAGGCCATCACCATGCGCAACAATCTCGTATACAGTGGACTGTATATCATCGCGTCGAAATGTACGTATTCTTGGTACATCTTACCTATCGTGGCCTAGTACTGATGCAATGGTGGCCGCGTCCGCAGTGTACGCAAACTCTCTCCTAGCCCTGTGCGTGCATCACCCGCTCGATAGTTGATCTGCCTACTCATGTGCATCATGCAGGCTAAACTCTCGCCGCTCTATCATCGACAAGGGCATGGAAGGCTTCGAGACCGGATCGTTCGGGCTGAAGGTGGTGGACACGAGCAACGTCCGCGCCATCGCGTACAACCTGGCGTCACCGACCACAAGGGTGCGTTATACTGCGGCCATTAATCAAGCTCCAAGGGGCGGTGCGACGTGAGCTGACATGTCCGTTCCGTGCGCGCGATGCAGACAAATCCGGCGCAGACCGTCATCGACGTCAGGGTGACAAAGGAGACATATCACGATGGGCTGCCGCTGGACCGCGACGGCGCAGAATCTGACGCCACTTCGGATGACAGGAAGCGGCCGTCTGACAGTGCCGCTGCTCTCGGCGAGGATGTCTGACAGGTCGGGGCGTACAGATGTAAAGACACAAGGATCGATTCACCCATCCTGCGGGTCTGGAGCTTCCTCACGACTATTACTATGTGATATCGCCAGTGGCCAGTTCACGATGACCTTCCTAAATGGAAGAATTTCCACCTGTGCCGTTGTTTGACAGTCCATTATCTCCATAACGTCCACTAGCTCATCTGTGGACAGCCTTCTACCCTCGGCCCTTTACCTGGAGCCTACCACCCTTGAAAAATGTCCTGTGTCTTACACGGCACATCCTTTTGGATAGCTGATTGGCGCGGGCTCAGGTACCCTTCCCGCAGCACTCCGAGGGGTGTACGTCTTCTCAGAGCTGCGAGCCTACTGCGTACGCAAGCACCTTGCCACTAAGGTTCTGATATTATCCAGCGCCACAATTTAATCGCAGAAGAGCACACTGCAGCTCTGCGGCGCAGATAGCTTTAATCCGCACGGCTTCCAAGTCAGATGCTGAGCCCTCAAATGCGATAGGGCCGTGTCAAACGCAGCCGGAGCGTGAAGAGATGGACCTTTCGCGACTTGAATTTGTTATGAATGAAGGTGGGCATCTATGGCCCGCACCACCGCCCGCACCTTCGCCCGCGCCTTCGTTCTCTTACGGGAGTGGACGTCCGCTTCGCTGACTATAGTGATTCCAGGCAAAGGCCCAATCGCACACCATGTCTTTGGCGTAGTCATATGGCTTCTACGTAAATGAAAATGTGACTTTTTGCCGTGTAGTACACCATTTTAGCGGCTCGCCTCGACTACTGCACTTCCCCGCGTGTATGTAGCGAATGTGCAACATATACATGCCCAAAACTGTTTCATACAGTCTTGTGCATGCATATGGGGTATAGTCGCGCATAATCCAACCGCGGGTTCGCTGTAGCCGAGGGTACGCATGCCGCAAGCATGGTGTGTCCCAGCCAATATTTATAGAGGCCTGCGGGCGGCTTTGGAGTGTGCGTTTGGCTGTGCGATATCGATAAGGGGAATGGCCGGACTAACCCCCCAACTTGGAGGCGCTGCATACATACCTCGGTATATTCGGAACAACCAAGCATCTGCTTCGATAGTACTGCATCCGATCGTGCTCTGCCCCCGGTGAGCAATCTTCTAGCCACACAGAGGGCGTGCGCACTCCGAACCTGCCTCGGAGTAGGTGTGAACAGTTCACGATGCGGCGCCCGCCCATCGGCAGATGACGCCACAACCTGTGCGAGGAAGCGGCCCCCGCTGACTCGACAGACACAGAAGGCCATCCACCGGACTACCGCATGCCGCGCAGAAGAAAGATGCTGCGATAGCGTTCTCACATGCGCCCACAAAGGTTTGTAATGAGGATAACTCCGGGCGTGACAGAAGCTCCGAATCGGATACCGGTCGCTAGTCTTCTGCGTCCGCAGCAACACCCATCCGGGGCTGCGAGATCGGACCAATGGCGTACCTGTTTGATTAAAATCAAATTGATGAGAGAGCGTCGTGAAAATGATGATACTCGCCTGCCGTTGTGAGCCGCGAACCAAACAGCCCTAGACTGAGGACCGGGGCTAGAGAGGGCCGTGTAGAAGTTGTCGGTACCATTCCCTCCGGTGCCAAGACATTTGAAATTGGGGCACTGTACTCGCGCATTTAGCCGTGGGGAGTGTAGGGATGCGGGACGTACTCTGACATCTAATACCTGCTTGGTTTACTGCGAGAATCTCAGTCGCGCAACCGCATGAAGCCCGTGATCTTGTTCGGTCTTGGTCTGTGTTTCAATGCACCGTATAGAACAGTTAGCGATGCGCGGTGGCGTTCTCGAATCGTATGAGCAGAGAACGGCACATAGACAGAGCTAACGAGGTAGTGAGTGAGCCTCAGCGTGAGAGACGAGTGTGGGAACACTCACTTATTGTTGGACTATGCCAGCCAGTAGGCTCCTCCAGGCCTTTGGGAAGACTCATAAGTGTCCCTGCTAACGAAATTGACGATTCGTGGACAACGGTTGCAGCACCCGGAGACGACGCCTCCGAGCCCGGGGATGTTGAAACTTGAACGCCAGATGTTGAACGCACACTTAAGCGCGCACGCATGGCGAGTGTGTGGCTGTGCCTACCGGACCCCGGCGCCCGGCGCCCGGCCGGTAACCGCAACTCGTGGTGAGCGGGCCGAGCCCCTCAATTCTTCTTCCTTTCCTCTCCCTCCCATGGATGGCAAGGTTTGAAGTAGCTACCACCTTCCAGGTTGATATGGGGCCACTTCTTGACCTTCAAGCACTGTGCACACCGTGACTCCGGAGCGTTGCATCTTAGCTTTGATATCGACCGAACCATCTCCAGAGGATCGATGGAGTTCGCCCGACACTGTTGGACGTTCGACAGTTGGGCGCAGCTCGCCGTTGGACAGCACTGTAAACCATTGCTGTGTACCAAAGTACGTGGCGCTGCCCCGGTTCTTCTGCACTATGAAGGTGGTAAAATACTCACAGGGCATCAGGCACTCCACATGGTGCATCGAGAACCCATCGCTAGCTTCTAAGTCCTGGGGTATGCGGTTCACATACCTGCCCGTGCCTGTAAGGGCGCTGGTTTCGTTTCCGCGGCCAGCGTTAACTGAGCCGCTCGCACACCTGATGCACGCGTAGAAGCGTTCCCAGGTATATATGCCGCCCCTTCCGGTACGCGAGATCGCGTTTGCAACGACCTTCAAGTTCCATCCCGTCGTCAAGAATGGCTGCCGTCCCCCAGGTTTCGTCGCTCGACCCTGCCGCCATTGCTGCGATCATCGCCGCCGTGGATCTGGAGCGTACCTTCGGGGCGTACCTGATATGCAACTGCGTAGCATGCATGTAAGTCTGCCTTTCCTCAATCTCTAGCGCACTTATCTTACTGTTCACGATGCAGCATGTTTGGTCTGACGACTCACCAGACGTATCGCTACTATCGCCTGTACCCGACTGACCACCTCAGCCTCAAGATCCTGGTATGACAGTCATCGTCTCTTCACAATACACGCGGCTCACTTTAACGCGCACAGGTCTTTGTGATCTTGTGCGTAGCTGCATGCAGGTTCTCTCGTTGTCCCGGAATTGAAACGTTATCTGTAGGATGCTTGACGTAGTGCATACGATCTCTGGTATTCATATCTGGTACGCCTGCTACCTCAGCGACCGCGTATCAGTCGGCCAATTCCACCGCTCCCTTAATCCTCAGCTATTTCTACCTCGTCACCAACTATTTCAATCCTGCTCGCCTCGCCGACGGTGTATGGTGAGCGGACGTGTAGCCTATGGGGCAATGCAGAACTACGCCGCTGACACGTCCATGTTCTCGCAGGTCTATCAGGGTAAGGCAACATTGTCTCGCTATCGGCTCTGACTTATGACGCTGATAATTTGACCGTAGATAATCATTCTTGAGACGGTACGTATACTCGTCCGCCCACGAATGCAACGCTTATCAAAGTCCTTCTGCAGGGATTAATCATTCTTTGCTCCCACTGGTAGGCGTAGTTTTCTATCCACTGCACTCTCATCCGACTCACCGTTACGCATTACCATCGCAGCTTCTACGCAAGACGCCTCTTCTTCCGTGAGTGGACACTACGGTCCCTCGGGAGTATACTCTGACAGGATATCGCAGTCAGCAACCGGAACTGGGTCCCTGTTACTGCGATAGTATGTCTACCACGGTTCTGCTTCACCGGGAGCCTCTCCTAACCACTTTGTTACCGCCAGGCCCTTTTACTACTTGTAGAGATCGGTAAACTTTCTTTCGTATGTACATCTCGGCCACGTTCACTAAGCGACTCGCGCTCCGCATAGGCTTCTGTACAGGTACTGTCTAGTACCCATGAGTTCGCGAGCGTTGCTGACATTTGAGATCACAGCTGCTACTATCGAGTCGTAAGTCCCCGCGTTCATCTCATCATATCGATGATTTTTGAAACGCGTTTCTAGATTCCTTCAAGTCTCGTTCGCGAAGTTCATCAGATTTAATGCAAGCCAACCTCCTCGCACTCTTGGGCTCGTTGCCGCTGACCAGCTGTATATAGTACCTCCTATGGACCATCCTGATCGTTGCAGTGGCTATCGACTGCATTGCGGCTGGGACTCTGACTTACTACCTGCGCAAGAGCCGCACCGGGTTCAGGAAGTGAGTCCAACCCAGAAAGCGTCTTTGTCTTGGTTCTGAACCGGTTTATAGGACGGACTCTATGGTCGACGTCCTCATGGTATACGCTATCAACACGGGTAAGTAAAATATGAACGACTGCTGAGCCGCGCTGATAGACTGTACAGGTCTCTCCACTAGGTACGCGCGTTCTCTAGGCTTCCCTGCTGTTCGCATCTGAAGTTTTGCAGCATCCTGAGCGTAGTTGCCTTGACTTGCGTGCGTCCCCCTCTCGGCGGTACTTTCTCTTTGACATCTGACTCGCGCACAGGCCCTTGCAATGCCCAACAACCTTATCTATAGTGCTATCCTGATGGTCTGCTCCAAGAGTAAGTGTGCAGACTCTGCTTTGCGGAAGCATCGCCGCTAATATTTTCCTAGTGTACTCCAACTCTTTGCTCGCAGTGTACGTCATCCCGCACCCAGCATCTCCATTCCCTCATGCACGACTGACTCCCATCTTGCCGTTAGGCTGAACTCTCGCCGCTCCTTGGTGGACAAAGGGATGGAGGGCTTCGAGACAGGGTCCTTCGGGCTCGAGTCCCCGGAGAAAGTGGTGGCCGAGAGGGAGCCGCGCCGCGGTACCCTCGCGTTCAAGCCCGCGGTCTTCGCGCCGAAAAAGGTGCGCCATGCGGGTTCCCCTGTCCACGTCTCTCTTCTTCGGCACCTAACATACCGCGCCCCTCTCCGCGCGGCCTTTACAGCGCAGCCCTGCTGCGATTGACGTCATCGTCACGAAGGAGACGTTCGTCGACATTTCGGACCAGAACGCCGCGTCGCGGCGTAACTCCGAGTCCAGTGCTTAGTGCACGACACCGCGCCGCTTCTAGCCACCGATGCTCGCCCAGACCCTCGCGTCCCGAGCCCTCCGCGCCCGCCCAAAGTTCAAACGTTCATGATGTATGCCAGAACCGCGTGCTATGCTATTATATTTGCCAATTGGATCTGTGACTTGGGCGCGTTCGAACCACTTCCAGTGAAGATTTTAGCGAACCGAAGATTGGGAAAGTTCGCGGCGAACGTTCGATGCAGAAGCAGCCTGCGCCGTCGGCCATATTGTTAATGGGAAGATAAGCTCGCTCATGGCCCGGTGGCTCGCCGCCTGTCGCACGAAGGTCCAAATTGTGTCTGATCAAAGCCTCAATGGCATTGAGCAGCGTCCGAAGACGTCGGCCACACGGTCGGCTGATCAAACAGAAGTGCGGGTTATCCGATGACCTCTCGGAGAGAAGGGCGAAGCGGTGACCATTTGACGTTGGACGCTGGGTGCCGAGCGCTCGAGACGTCAAAACGGGCGACCTAACGTCCAAAGAGGGCGATCGAACTTTACTCCTGCTGCCTAGTGGTGCCGCAGCCATTTGATGAACGTCGATTGAACATGCGGCGGTGGTTCGTGTGATATGTGCGCACTGGGCGAGCCGCGTGAGTGGCCAGACTATCCCACCGGCAACATATCAATCCACCCGCGAGCGCTGTCAGCATCTGAAACTGGTGCGGAGGCAGCCACACAAAATTAGTCGTGAGTTCACAACGTTCACCGGGCAACCCATGCAGAAGTGTTACGCCGGCCTGTCGGTCTGCTAAGGTTTCGTTGCGCGTCGTCGAACATCGTGTGGGTGCAGAGTATCTATCATTAACATCTGGTGCGAGCACGACGGGCAGGGCCCCCGAGATCGTCTCGCCCGAAGAGAACATGAACTTCTGTACCGCCTCGAGTCACGCAATACCCGGCGCCCCGAGGCTAAGAGCTCCCGGGCGTCATGTAATCAGGGTCCGGTAGACCGTAATAGCACGGTCCGTGCGCCGCTTCGAGGCGGAGAAGGCACGACGACTCGCCGCACAGGACCCAATAGGTTGGTCCATTCATAATTCCGGTGACAGCTCCCAAGGTACGCATACGGTCACAGCGATACAATTAATATATAGAATATTAAACCTAACTTCTGAGAGGTGTCAACGCCAAGAAGTGCTGCGGGAACTTTACAGGTGGGACCGAATGCCGGTGATGGAGGCGATAACTCGCTCTATAGCAGCCGCTAGCTCGTCAGGGTTCTCCTGGACGACCTGCACATCGACGGAGTAAGTACAGCATGCACCGCGGTTATCATGGAGGCGAGACTCACGAAATGACCCGCGTCGGGCACCTTCTGCACAGATGCGACTTTCTTAGGTAGCTTCAGGACGGACTCGTGCATGCGCTCGGGGTTGCTGGACGCATTAGGATCAGCTGCCGGTGACGGACGTCAGTTGCAAATAGAGGCTTTGCACGCACATGCTGTCGTTGCGCTCGCCGTGGATGAAGTGGATGGGCAGGGAGGGGTCGAGAGTACGCAGCCTGTTGCCAACGCGGAAGTGCGGCGCGATGTACAGGTACGCAGAGCCTTCCTGGTCCTTCGCGCACGCCAACGTCACCTTGGTAACGGTCGTGCCGCCCTCGTTGACCTGGATATCTCTCAGCCCGTGTTTCTGCAAAGCGGTCCACTCAGTTATCAGCACAGGGCGCCAACCGCTGTCATAGCGTCTCACCGCATAGAGCTCGAGGACTCGCTCATCCCATACAATCCATGGAATGCGTTTCTGGAAGTACTTGAATGCCTCTTCGCGGCTGTTCCATACGTCGCGTCGCTTCTTGACCGCGTCGGAGATCTCCTTGAGGATAGCGTCGCTGTCCTCACGCGTAGCGACGTACGTGTCCCACGCCATCAAGGCGTCCTCAACCATCACCACGGCCTCGTAATGGACGGCGCGGAGATGGTCAGGTATGGTTGCTAAGATCCTGGGGAAAGCATGTGAGCACACGAAAGCGGTAATAGTACAGAGCGGATTCGCACATGGCGCTGGCACCAAGGGAATGGCCAATAGCAATGAGCTTGTGCCCGTCCAACGCGCCCGAAGCAACGAAGGCTTGGAGCCCCTCAGCCCAGTCGTCGACATCTATAAGCCATCAATTATTCATGGGTGTACACATCTCGGTAGAGTGGAGAAACAGGCGTACTGAGAGGAGCATCTAGTTGCGCAAGGGCTTCGCTATTCCAGGAGGTGGATTCTCCGTGGTTCTGCATCTCGAAGGACCAAATCTCGCGGATTTCTGACTTTGCTGAGGCCGAGTCCCCACCAGAAAGTATGCCGTCGATGATGGGCTCCCATACCTCCTTGTCTATCAACGTTGCCCAGAGTCAAAAGGTGAGTAACATGTACCTCGTGTCGGGTAGTACACGTGAACGTACGAGAGCCAGCGCAATGGAAAAAGAGCAAGGTAAACCCCTTGCGATTGCTGGCTTCTGGTACATAACGCTTCGCCAGCAGCCTGAGACCGCTCTTAACACGCCGACTGGGTAAGAGAGGCCGTACAGTCGTCGTTGTGTAGGCCATGTAGTATTCGCAGGTGAGGAGTAGCTTGCAAGACAGCAACGATAGTTCGGGAGTTCAGGATAAGGGCGGGAAAGGGCCGTCGCACGTCTGCTTTGACAGAGTGCCGAGAGGGGAATATCACGGACACCCTCGGGACGGGCCCTGACTGAGAATCGCAAGAAGCTCCCGACCGCTCTGCATACGGTAATGGAATCAATGTGGAGACGTTCCCATCCGACAGGCTTCTGCGGCGCGGCGATGGTGGCCCTTGCGGCAACTGCGCGCCATCCCGATTTGGTCGACCTGCAATTTGAAACCTGGTCACCGCGAGCCCCTCTGCACTGATGAAACAGGAATGAAGTCTGCGCGGGGATATTAGTCGAACAACGCCGAGCTAGGTGGGGAGTGAGGCGGGATACCAATGTGTATGCACGAACATCGTGTTTGCCAGGGCTCCGGACGGCAGAGCCGGCACAGCGGCTCGGGGAGACACATGTCCATCTTGAGCTCCCTGTCAGCTGATACTGGTAACTGTAGATAGCTGCGGGCGCCTTAGAGGCCGCAGACTCGGGGCTTGTTACATAGAGTGCTGAGGAGAGAAGCCGTAAGTTAGATTCGCTGAGACGCATCTGTCACGAAACCGGGCATCTTGACTTGCCGCGGAAATATTGGTAGTGGTTATATCTAATGCAAGCGCAGCGGGGCACCTACAGTAGGCAGAATCCGGGAAGAAACCTCATTGTATGGGGTGTACGGTAGGCAGAGCTTTCCTCGTGAGAATTGCCAGCGTGGCACTAGGCCTGCACTCGGCCACATGGGCGCTTGAGCTTGGTAACTCACTTAGTGTCATCCCCTCGCCGTTTCTAGAATGCTGGAGGGGAAGATATCCGAATTGCCCAGTAAGTCCCCACGGGATCGTTACCGAGCGACACAAGCTGACCGTGGCCGGCGGCACTGCGGCCAATTTGTCCTGCAGCATGATCTCATCGACATGCCCTGCGGTCACGGTGCGTGGGCGCAGTACTGTTTAGGGACGAATGCTGTACAGGCTGGCTTCAAAACTCCTGTCCCGCACAGCATCATATGGGTGCGCCGCCGAACGATCATGAGTCTCAGCGTGGACCATCTCATGATTGATAGCTGCAACCGTCCGTCAGTCTTCTCAACCGCCGGGCCATTGGATATTGGAGCAACGAATGGCGATACGATGATCGAAACACCGGCGCAGTTCGAAAGGAATCGTGACTTCACGTTGAAGCAGGGTGCAGATCACGGTCACACCTTCCATCTTACGGAAGCGAGGGAGCTTGCGACGACGGCATGCACGGAGGACAGAACTTAGATATCCCCCGGGTTCCGGTATATGGTTACACACTCCGTAGACCGCCGCAGGCACATGCCCCGCACCTTCCCCTGCGCACTCTCCCACCTCGAGGCTGCCAGTCCATGGCTACCCCGTCTCTCAACTCCCAAGTGAAGATCAT
Source organism: Trametes versicolor FP-101664 SS1 (assembly GCF_000271585.1). Taxonomy (NCBI): domain Eukaryota; kingdom Fungi; phylum Basidiomycota; class Agaricomycetes; order Polyporales; family Polyporaceae; genus Trametes; species Trametes versicolor. The sequence continues at coordinate 2,310,112 of NW_007360327.1, forward strand.
GACCTCGCCGTCCCAGCCATCCCTAGTCTCCCCACCCCCTCCGAAGACCTCGAAAGGCTCCGTGTTCTGGCTCTCTTTCACTGCCGTTGTAGTGTGCAACTTCCTGAGCGCACTCGATGTCACCGCCGTCTCTACCGCACTGCCAACTATCACCGATGACCTGAAGGGGGGCGACGACTTCGTCTGGGTCGGAGCCGCTTACGGTCTCGCTGCTGCATCCATACTCCCCTTCTCGGGTCGCGCGGCGGACATTCTCGGCCGGCGTCCGGTCATGATGGTCTGTGTTGGCTTCTTCTTTGTCGGAAGCGCCCTAGCAGGTTCCGCTCAAAGCATGAACATGCTCATCGCGGCAAGGAGTACGTCGCATTTTGTATTGTGACTCAAGCGTATCCTTACCCTTCTCTGTAACAGCTATACAAGGTGTTGGGGGAGGCGGAATCACCAACCTTACCTCCATCATCACTTCGGACCTTGTTCCTCTCGCGGAGAGGGGTATATACCAAGGCTTTCTTGTTCTGACGTGGGCGTTCGCTGCTGCAATAGGTCCTGTCATAGTGCGTCATTCGCGACGGATGAAATGCGGGTTACGCCTTCGCTAATGATTACGGTCATGTAGGGAGGCTCATTAGCCGAGAAGGCTTCCTGGAGATGGTTATTCTGTGAGGCTATTCAATTTCGACGTGTATTTTAGCTCACGCATCATATCCAGATCTAAATCTCCCCCTTGCCGGTACTGCCTTCGTCGTTGTCGCCGTCTTCCTGAGGGTTCGTACTCCCCCCGGCTCACTGCGAGAGAAACTGGCGCGCATTGACTGGATGTACGTGCGACATGTTATATCGTTCAATAGTCTTCTGACCTAAGCCGATCTCGACTGCAGAGGCAACCTCATCATCATCATCGGGACCACTCTGGCCTTGGTTGGCTTGACGTGGGGCGGTATTCAATTCCCATGGAATTCAGCGCATGTCCTCGCACCATTGATCATTGGCGGTATCTTCATCGCTGCATTCTTCATATATGAATTTTTCGTCCCCAAGGAGCCGACATTGCCGTTTGACATCATGACGAATCGGTCGAGTCTCAGCGGGTGAGGATTTCTTTTGATTTGTGTTACGGCAATATCATCTCATCGCATTTACACGTTACAGGTACATCTCCACCTTCTTTCACGGCATCGTCAGCATATCGATCATTTGTGAGTGTATGCTTCTGCAAATGAGGTCGGTCACTCACGGCATGGTTCAAGACTACCTTCCCGTCTACTTCCAAGCATGCCAAAACGCCAGCCCCATCAGGTCAAGTATCGACATCTTCGGCGTCGCGCTCGTGTGCTCCCCGTTTTCGTTGATCGGCGGCGTTGTAGTCAAGGCCATGAACAAATACCGTCCCGTCAATTACGCCGGCTGGGCTCTCACCATGATCGGTGTGGGGTTACTGTCCACGCTCAAGTTCGATTCGGGCACGGCCGCCTGGGTCGGATTCCAGGTCATCTCTGCCTCCGGCTTCGGGATTATTGTACGTGTGACTCTTTTTGTGCCACCGTTGCGCGGCCAGACACAGTCCACTGACACGAACAACTTCGGTCGCGCACGCAGTGGGCATGCACTATATTCCCTATCCTTGCGCCTCTGTCCGTCACCCGGGCTGCCGCTGCACTGGCATTCTACAACTTCTGCCGAACCTTCGCTCAGGCAAGTCCCCCTAGGGCGTGATTCTTCGAAGCTCGTGCTGACTATATCGACTGGCGTTCCCAGACATGGGGTGTTGCTATCTCAGCTAGTATTCTGCAGAACGAGCTAAAGACACGGCTTCCGGCGGAGTTCGTTGCACGGTTCCCCGCCGGCATCGAGATCGCGTACGCCGCGATCCCCGTCATCCGCACTCTCGACGAGCCCCTCCGGACGGAGGTGCGCATCGCGTTTGCGGAGAGCATGGCCGTCGTCTGGAAGGCGATGATCGGCTTCTCCGCGGCGGGCTTCCTCACGCTCTTCCTCCTCCGCGAGGTCCCGATGCAGAAGCATACGGACGAGACGTACGGCCTCCAGGACGGCGTGCGCCCCTCGGGCTCGGTGGAGGAGGAGGGCGGCGTGTCGAAGGTGAACGCGACGAGCGTCGAACTGGCGGCGATCCCCCCCGCCATGGACGTCCATCCAATGCACCACTCCATGCAGTCCTCTTCACACCACAACATGCCAGCCTCTTCACACCACGCCTGAGCATGGCGTGTGAGTGGGCTGTCCCGCGCGGTCTGACATGAATGTAATGCGCCGCTGTGAAATGCTAGTCCTGATGTTTGAACGCAGAGTTCTCGGAACGCCCCGGTATAATATGTATCACCGCGCCGCTATTTACTGTACTGGTTCCACTGTAGCGTAGCCCCTAGTTCGCCTCAGGAAATGGGTGGGTCGCGCACACGCTTGCTACACTACAAAGCCTCGCATTCCCCACACCTCCCGCTGTCTGCGACCTTTCGGCTATACAAGGACACGTGTTTCTCACGATCGAGCCACGCGCTACGGTCACGCGCCCGCATCGCCCGAGCGCTACGATATGCTTTGAGCGCTGGACGCTTGACGGAGGACCGTCCAAAAGGGGGAGACAAGTCGAAACAATAGTTAAACTTTGATACCACTTTTGACCGAATCCCGGAGGAGGCAAGTGGAAGCCTTGAGTGTGGTTTTTATCCCGCTTTGAGACAGTAGTAAAGGTTATCTTAAGATTCTGCTTTTGTCCGATACGAAATCCGATTGGCGGCAAAGCTGGCCGACATTTTTTGAACGTCGTGAAACGGAGATAAAAGGCAAACCTTTGTCTTCCTTGTGGAGCCTTTTTCGACGATCCACATGTTTTCCCGGGCAACGGATTTTCGATATTCAGAAGGCAAGACATTTGGAAGCTACAAATGGAAAGCTTTTACGCCACTTTCCACGCGTTTTCTCAGGGGACAAAAGTGAGATAAATTGGAGAGAAGAAGTCGTCCTTTCCTCCCGCTTTTGGATCAGCCAAAAGCATTGTGCGTTTTTACCTTTCGTCTCCTTTTTCGAACCATTGCTCACCGTCAAAAAGTTTGTACCCAATACGGTCTGAAACTGCGTAAAAAACCAGCTGAAGCACAACCTTTCGGCGACTGCAAAACCGTGTCAAAAGTAGGCGACAAGTTTAACTATTGTTTCGACTTGTCTCCCCCTTTTGGACGGTCTCCAAAGGACGGATGCCCGTCGTGTGGGGTCCCCGGAAAGTGAGAGGTCAGTGTCAGAAAATCTGTTTCTGCCTGCCTCTTGGGAGAGAGCGACAGAAGAATGTGGAGTAGACAATTCATCTGCGTAGTAGCTAGTATATACAGGGTGTATAGTAGCAGCAAAGTCGAGGACATAAGGCGACAAGTATTCAGCGTAACAACGCGGACCCCACGGAAATCTAGCGCGCACCGAGGCCGCCCGATACGGTGCGCGTCGGCCCGCCACCACGACTCGGACCGAAGTGGTATGTAGTCATACGCTACGACGTACGCATCGAAGCATCGTACGTATCGTCGTGGGCCGGATTTGCAGCGATGAGTAGCGACACGGAGGTACAGGGTGCAGGGTGAGGTTCGACGCGAAGTGTCCCGATGCACATCATTGCGGACTATATCGGCGTGGAACGACGCGGAGTGGCTCAGGCGTGTAGATATGGATTGGGGTAGTGTGCGCCGATGTGTACCAACGCGTCCAGGCGCGATGGGTCGCGAGGCGGATTGGAGCGAAGCGGATCGGTGCGGATCGGTGCGGTGCGGTGCGCAACGACGCGGACTAAAGTAGTTGGCAGCAGCGCGGACCGAAGTACCGCGCACCGATGCGTCCAGGAGCGAGGGATTGCGAGTTGGATTGGAGGGGTGCGGTGCGGGGGAAGGTCGGAGCAGTGCGATGCACAACAACGCGGACCGGAAGAATGCGCAGCGGCGCGGACTGGAGTATCGCGCAGCGACGCGGAGTGACCCGGTGTGGTTCGATGCGAAGTGGGCACGGTGCGTATTGACGTGGACTGGAGCGAGCCTACATTGGAACGACCCAGAGAGATGCTTCACGAGGGGGTGCGGAGCCGTGCGCATCGTTGTAGACTGGGAGTATCGCACAGCGACGCGTAGTGACGTCAGGGCGCGGATCGGTGCGGAGTGGCGTGGCGCGGATCGACGCGGACTAGAATGCGCGTGTACGGCCAGTTCATGAGAGCTGTGGTACGGAACCGTGCACATCGTTGCAGACTGTACTCGGAGCGGTGCGCAGCAACGCGTAGTGACAGGACGCGAATCGGTGTGGAGCGGTGTGGCGCAGACCGACGTGGACTGGAATGCGCGTATATCACGGGGGAGCGTATCGACGCAGACTGGAGCAGAACGTACTTCGATGCAGCGTGGAGAGGAAAAGAGGAGGCGAATGCAGGAGGTATGCGATCCGATGGGTTTGAGAGCGGCGCAAGTCGACGCAGGCTACAACAGAGCGCTTGGAAGTCGCGCGGTGCAGTTTTGGGGTGATATTAGAGGAAGCGGCGTGTGCGAGAGTGCAGCATTGGAATGCTGGGCGCCGCAGACATGGTCAATCCTATTTTCATATGTCAACGATGTCCTAGGGATGGGGGAAAAGGAGTGACTCACCCGTTCCAGCGACCGTGCAACGATGCACTCCGTTCCAATGGTATCCGGGGTATAGATGAAAGCGGCGAAGTGGGAGACGATGTCCGATACTTTTAGGACTCGAGGCTGATCGATGTGTTTGTTGTAATATAACCGAGTGTTGAGGTCCGGGAACACACGATAGGGATCAAGTGCTCCATGAGAGGAAGACAGGGATCGGTACTCGTCGACGACTATGAATGGTTCCACAATCTTTCTGCCATTCTCCATACGCCCGTGGAGGAATATCTGCCTGATTTGTCCAGCGCGCGGTACTGAACCCGCAGAGGAAAGATCTTTGAATAGGATGAAGGAGTTCCTGGTTGCGGCCTTCGCGGATGCGAAGGTAAGCGCATCACGCACGACGTTTGGGACGTTGTTCGCGAACAAGTGGAGGCGCGGTCGCCCGTCGTCCTGCTTGGCATACAGAGATGTGAAGAGCGCCGGCTCCTGGCCAAGGTTCAAGCGTGCTAGAAGCGCCCCGTAGATCTCCGAAGAGAGCCCAGTTTCCTTCTTCTCATCGTACACTGCCTGGTAGTCCGGGTGGCCATCTTCGTTATCCTCGGATCCGGGACTAGCGTAGGTGGCGAAACGAGTACCACGAGCAGCGTCCTGAAACCCCTTGTGGTACGCAACTACCATCTTGCGATAGACGGGGTGGTCAGGCCACTTGGTCGACGCCATCAGCCATCGGATACCTGAACCGATATAGAAGTAGCGGATGAACGTCAGTGGTATTTGATCTAGGAGCAGGTGTCAGAGCGATTCGATTCCACAACAGAAGTACTGTAACTTTCAATGCAACCCGGAGGGTCACACGTCACACGGGGGTCCTCCGCCCGTTTTTTGGCCGCCGTCACACGTCACCAAGGCCGTCCGGGGCTTTAGCGCCCGCTTCCGGCCGCCCTTTCCGGCGCTAAAATACCTGTTTTGGAAGGTGCCTGGGCGCCTCCTTGTCCCCGGTTTCGTTCCACCGTGTCACACGTCACCCCCCCCTCCGGGTTGCATTGAAAGCTACAGTACGCACTCGACTTATTATTGATGTTCAGGTGTTGTAATAAGCCGTTGAAGCGCTCGAACGGAAAGGCCCACCACGCGTGCACAGGTCCGAACAGGTACAGGCATTCCTTGAGGTGCATGGACAGGTGGTGATTGGGCACTAACTGGTTGTCGAACAGGGAGCGCAGCGTGGTGAGGTACCGGAAGAGATGCTCGTCGAACTTGTCAGCGCGATCCTTGTTCATGGACCTTCGGGAGGCCAGATCCACGGCACAGACGAGGTGGATGAAGTTCTCGAGGAGTACTCGCTCGCGGGGCGGCGCACTGGCAGAGCCCCACAGCCGGCAGAGCGTAATGACCATACTAACAGTACAAGCAGTCCTCCACTGATCGGCCTTGAGCTTCCCGTGACTAGCGCTGCCGAAATTCCTGGGGGGTCGCTCCATCCATGACGGAAAGTGTGTGCGCATGATGTCCTCTTGTAAGGTCTGGATCACCTCCGGTTCTAAGACGTGGAACTTGGAGATATCGTACTCGTTGGCCTTTAAGTGGAAATCGGTGGTAGGCTCGTCAAGCGCAGGCGGAAGCTTAAGCAGCCCGGGGTGGAGCCTTACCTGTAGATAGATGTTGAGGAGAGTCGCTCGTGCGAAGACCGTATGACGCTCACCCATTTCCCTAAGGCATGGACATAAGCCTGCTTGCTGAAGAGCCCATCCTCTGGGGCGATCTTGTTGTACTGGGCAACGGCGATGATATACCCTTTGCGGATCTTGAGCACAGACCGCGTCGATCCATTCATAAGTTGCATGGCGAGGAGCTCGAGAGAGGCCGTCTGTTCCTCCGGTGAATGAGGCTTGACCTTCGTGCGGCTCGAGGACTTGTCCTTGACATCCTTGACGTCGATTCCCCATATACTCATACAGTGATGGCGGAGCTCGCCGAGGAAAAGGTTGTGCATCGCGTCGACCAACGCAAAGCGGGTCGGATCCCAGTATTCCAGTCGCAGGAGCTCGGACTATCGAAGGCCATCTTCTTTGAAGAACACCGCCCGTTCAGACTCGGACTTCGCATCCCGCCAGCGCGTTGCGCGTTCGAGATGCTGCGCCCAGGTTTGACGTGGCCACTGTCCTCGATCGAGGTCGTTGATGGAGGCCTTTCGCAGTTGGCAGAAGGAGCAGAACTGAGACGCCGAATGCCCAGCGAAGCCAGCGGTCTTCCGAAGGGCTGGAATATCACAGACCAAGGGAATCATGGCAGCGCGTACGAAGAGGCCCATTTCGCGGCTCGCTGTGCGCGCAAGATAAATCCCGCTGTGCCACAGAGTTAACAGTTCGTCGACGAGGGGGCGAAGCATGTGATTGAGCTGGTGAAGCTCGGGCTCCTTGGGGCCTGGAATGATGCCTGCGAGATAGACGTTCTCGGGCCTATACCGGAGGTGGGGGGGAAGGTTGAGACAGACGAGGTAGATACCGCCAATGGAATGAGATTTCCCAGCTTGCTTGTTGCCGAACGGGTTGAACCAGTCGACGAACAGGCTAAACACTAGATGTACCGATCCCTCGGCCTGGACGGAGAATAGTGTCTTACCATCCGGCCCGAGAAACGATTGAATGCAGGGAGCGTTCCATATGTCTTTCCACCACTGGGGCTTCGAAGCCTGAGACTCGGAGTTCTTCCAGGCACCACGAGCGAGCTCCTCCATCCCAGGACGTTGGAAGAAGTCCAGCAACCAGGACTTCATCGGCCGGAAGGGATAATACCGCACCGCCTCGTATGAGACACGAACCTTTCCCCACCTCGACTTGGGCGCATGCTCCTGTCGGTAAACGAGTCGCGCCCCACACGTGGGCTTGTCGGTTTCCTGAAAATCACAGAAGTGGGGATAGGGATCGTGCGGCTTGTGTCGATCTGGGGCAAAGGTCTTGAAACACTTAGGGCAGGCCGCGTACCGGACGATGTTTGGCTCGAGATCAAGGAGAGCGAGGACTGTTCGGATGTCGTCCGGTATGGAAGCCAGAAGATCCGACTGGTCGTGACTGAGAGCTCGGGGTTGACCATGAGAGACGTTGCAGTACATGAATGCACCGAAGAGCATGACTTGGAAGGCGGCCAACCCGTACTGGGCGGTGAGCCGATTTGCGGCCGCGAGGGCATGCAGGACGGTGACGAAGAGCAACGCAGCGAGGATGAAGGGCTCAAGCTTCTTCCTCCGCAGCGATGCGTCCACAGCTATAGTGAATCAGCACTTCGCCGGATGGAGGAGTCGCAAGAGGCACTCACTGGGATCCATGATGAGCGGTCCGGTTGCGAGGTCGTCGATGCCTAGTCCATATAGACCTGCGGCTAGCTTCTCCTGATCCCAGACGTCCTCCCTGAATTGTTCATAGCGTTGAACCTCGAACTGGATGTCTTTTATGAGGCGATCCAAACGGTGGTCCGCGTCCCGACTATCCGACGATGGCAATACTTGCAAGGCCTCCTTTTCCGAGAGGAGCCACCGCAGCGCAGATTTGAACCGAGCGCCATCGCCGTCATCAGTGGGTTCAGGGAGGGGGTCCAGAAGAGACGCAGGTTTGCGCGGGAACGTGAGGGCGACGTAATGCGACAGCATACTCCGATGACGGTGTAGCACCGACTGGCTCGCAGATATCCGGGCCATGCGCTCCTGCACTATGATGGACGAAGTCGTTTCATGATTTGCGTGATCCGTTCCTTCGCTCTGACAAAATACGATATTTAATATTTAAAAACCGGTCCCGTACATCGCAAGTGATCATACAACGCACCTCGACGTCCGCTACGGCAACTGGTTCCTCGTCAAGGCGTGTGGACTGACCCGCGGTATCCAGCTGACGGTACGTTCAAGCCATCGACCAACGGCATCGGTATAGCTTTGAAGACTCACCACGGTATCGCTAGCTCGCACAGGCAACGTGGATTGGGACAAGGGAGGAGATGCTACGGTGGCCAAGAGGACAGTGTTCCCCACGATCTGTTCCTCCCTCTGCATGGCCTTCAGAGTGTCGTCCAGGCGATGTTCCAAGATAGTTTCGGGGGCGAGCAACCGGCCATTCCGTTCGATGCCACCTTCGTTGCAGATACGCCGTTTGCATTTACTGCATGTGCACAGCTCCTTGATGGCCATGGCCAAAACCGTACCCTACAAGGGCAGAAGATAGGCGTCGACTAGGACGGAGGATTGCAGAGAGCGGGGGGAGGAGAGAGCGCGATGGGGCACACTAGGGTCCCTATCAGTGATTAGCAAATGACTGCCTGTTGCGGTCATCTGGGGTTCCCATCAGAGCAGACTCGTACGCTACGGCCCACCAACTTATCACTCATCAAAGAGAATAATATGAGTCTATTGTCATGATCTACTGCCATCCGTAGAGATATGAGCACAGCGAGAGCGAAGCATGCATCCTCACGTCCGCTCAATCGCCCAGTCCCAGACTGGGCGATCAGACGGCGTAGGTCGAGGCGGTGAGGAGAAGCGAGGCCATACCAGACTCACGATGAGGAGAAACAAACAGACGAAGAGGAACTTGTATCCCACGGTGATCCACCGTATAAGATCCCAGACCGCGGCGATCGGAAAGAGTCGACCCTGACGGCCGATGAGCGATATATACGCGCAACAGCCGTGCCTCGAACGTACCGCGTAAACGTACACACCGCATGTCTTTAGGTACCCAACAAGGGTAGACGGGAGTGCGTATTTGAAGTACGGCTGCAATGTATGTTAGCGAGGTGATGAATAGACGGACAAGCTCGCAGTCACCGAAGAGGCGGTAGTGTCGGGATCAACGGGGGCCTGGTTGACCCCGGCCTCGTTAGGGTTCGCAACCTGCACCTCCGCCGGCGGGATTCCCTCAGAGACCTCGACCTCCGGAACGGCGCGTTCTTGTGGAGAACAACCTGTAGATTGCGCGGACAGCTGTCTCAATGTCACCTAACCGAACGTTCACAGAGTAAGAGCATACACACCTTGCGCGGGGACTGATGAGCCTTTGCGGTGCGCTCCTGAACGTCCCACCACCCATCACCTCCGCGAATCGGAGCCGGACGGGCCGCACCAAGGCCTGAAGGATCGGGGAAGATGAGCGCTGCTGATACCTCCTGAGCAAGCGACTGCAACGGGCGATTGTCCTCGAGAGGGCGCGTTGTCATGCACCAAACTGGTTTGGCACATGGGCCTACCGGAACAGTCCAGGGTATGCCAGCAATAGGAGCACCCTCACCAGACAGACCTAGGACCAGAGACCAACCTAGCAGACACCAGAATGCTTAGGACTAGCCCAGAGGTCAGGAGACAGTTCCGGAAGGTACCGGAAACTTCAGGAAGAGGAGGAACCCAGCCATCAACACAGGATCATCTGCAGTCATGGAGAACATGCTAGACTACTTCAGCTGACAAAGGCACAGAAATTGCCAGGAGGTTCTAGAAGGTTCCGGACGACGTGCACATGACAGCCTAGCATCAGAGAGCCAGGGAGCACCAGGATATTCCAAGGAGACAGGAGGAGAACATGCTGGAAACCCACGGAATGTTGCGGAACATTGCGGAATATTGTGGAAACCACTGGAATACTCAGTGTTCCCCTTCAAGAATTCCCTGGAAACCATTCAGAATTCCTGGGAAACATCAAGAATATGTGGGGAAGGTTCTTAGAATGTTCTGGAAATCCCTGACAGGCTCAGGAAAAGGATGGATAAAGGAGAAGGAAAGGACTAGGAATGAAGGGAAAGTAGGAGAATAAGGGAGAATGTTCTGGACATGGATTAGTCGTACTACAGACCTGCTTTGTAATGTACCATTTAGGATTCCCGCGCCCCTTGGCTCCAGGTATAAATACTGGGCTGAGGAAGGGGATCCGAGGCAAGCATTCATTCTCGGAATCTTCCTAAAGTGACCTACCCACACTTTA
>NW_007360327.1:2324327-2329723 GCF_000271585.1 Trametes versicolor FP-101664 SS1
CCAGGAGTTTATGCTACCATCAAGGAGTGGACAGCCGATGACATTGTAGGACCCATCCAGGACATTGACCTCGCATCAGACAGCAGTGCCTCTGACACCTCAGACAGTTCAGACGACCTGCCCGACTTGGTCACTGACTCAGAGAGCAGCTCGGATGATGACGAGTCCATCCGAACCCCGTCAAATGACTCTGATGATGAGGATAGTCCATTCCTCAATCCTGACACCGACGATGCCGGCTACGATGCAGACGACGAGGACATGGAGAGGTCATGGCACACCCGGATCCTTCCACCACGAGGAGACATTATGGTTCCACTAGCTGGACAGCTGAACACGGTCATAACGCAACCACCGAGCATGAGAGAAGCACCTCAGACACCACAGTTCAGTCACATCTCACAGACTGGACCTACCACAGTTGCTGCGCACCACTCGTTTATGTTCCATGACACCACACAAGAGGAGTTCACCACATTCCTCCTTCCCAACGCCTCTCTTAGCAACCAATTCGGAAGCTACCGTGGACATGTGCTTATCAGCATACTGCCATTCCAGCCAGTACAGCCAAGGGTACCTGTAAACTCGATCACGATTGGAAGTGTAGTCCCGATGGGCCGTCATCACATGCATTATCTGCCACAGCCTCCACCGCTGATCATCCTACGGATTACCATTGGTCACTTGGAGATACCGTTCCTATTGGACACGGGATCACAGGTAGACTGCATCCACACGGACATATACAAGGCTCTGGGAGGATCACTCCATTGGCCCCGCCACAACCTTCGGCTCATTAATGCAAATGGACAGCCACTCAAAGACCGAGGAGTTTGGAGGACACCACTCAAGTTTGGGAGCATCACATCTGTCACGGATCTCCATATCGTCGACAACCTCACCACACCAGGCATTCTTGGCCAGCCATGGCAGCACGGTAACCAGATGTGGTTCCGCCATTCCGCTGATGGAGTCATGATTGGAGTTCGATCCCAGGATGGCCGGAAGACATACGAACTTCTCCTCTCATCACCGCAAGCTCAGCAGATGGCATGGCATCGTGCAGCACAGATGTGTGCCTCTATCAGAAGAGAAGATCCGGACATACCCGTGATGGACTTCTCTGAGACACACCGCCTCCGCGAAATGATGGACCCAACCAAGAAGGATGTAGGCACACAGACGGATGGAACAGACACACATGCGCTTCCAACCATAGCCGAAGAAGCCGGAGAAGAGGACAACATTGAGGCAGACCTGTACGTTCCATCGTACCGGGACCCGTGGGATGTAGACCTCAAGTCACCCCATGAGGATGGTCCAAGTGACACCACCATTGAGAACCGGATGTATCGCGACCTGCTCATCAAGTACCTTGTGGATCATAAGCATGACCAAGATGAGGCCAAGCCATTCATAGACATCCCAGAGGTTCTCTCAGCGGACCGAATGATCCTCAACGAGTCCTGGAAGACATACGGCGTAAAGGATGAGGAGCTATTCCTGCTACGGAACATGCTTATCAAGGTTGACGGAGTGTACCGAGAAGGCCATGCTGCCCTGCACATGATTTACTTCCCGCACACAACAGAACGTGTCAAGGAAGCGGAAGCAGTGGACCGTGCAGTCACACAGAAATCCAGTGATTCCCTTGTACTCAGCAAGCACAACTCACCTGTGTCATCGGAATCACGCTTCCTCCCGCACCTAACCCAAATGGACATAGAGGAGTTCATGGATGAGCTCGAGGCAGACGAACTTAGTGCACACCGACAGCGAGTCAAATGGGTCACCGCACCAGAGGCAGAAGTCTCAGTCTCGCAGACTCTCACCTCACAGACCCTTGACGACCTCAGCATGACAGCCGACACGGACACCGCAGACTCGGACCATAGCATGGATGATGACTGGGAAAATACCACATCCAACGGAGAAGTCACCTCACTTGCTGAAGCACGGAGTACTCCGCCCGTACCGCCGAACTCCCCAGCTCTATAGACCCGCAGTGTTCACCGTGCCCCATCGCGATGCAACCATCTATCGCAATGGAAGCCACTGATGACACACTCGTATTCGAGAGGACACCCAGTGTGCATTCATTGCAAGGGAGGGTTACAGGGAGAAGAGACAGACAACACAGACAAAGTGTACCTGAGCATCACGCACCCGCACTTGCACACACAAGATGTTTACCACTGTCGATTGTCATTAAAAGCGAGTATAAGGGTCATAAGGGTCATTACATGTCGTAAAGAGCCGCAATCAACCGTCTACGGTAGGGGCTCGGTCTATGGAAAGCTAGACAGGGAGTCAGCAGAAGGAGCAACAGAGCACGCGAAGAAGGACATACTTGGAAGGGGACGATGAACAGGGCCCATGGCTCGTTGCCTCCGTCCCTGAGCTCTGGACATCGCCAGATGAAGATGTGCTGCCAAAGAAGTTAGGAGTTGAAGATGGACGAAGAACACACGCGACGCACCAAGGAAAGGAATAAGTTATCACCACCCCAACCGACCATTCTTGAACGGGTTGGCACCGTGTATGGCCATCTGTCCCCAGCAACGTCAAGAACGTGTTACCCACCCTTAGCAGAGGACGTACGAGGTCGGTCGGATCACGGAGTCACTCGTCCCAGGGCTAGGCTAAGGACGAGGCCGTACAGTGGAGGAATGGCCCAGGAGAAGGAGAAAGTGGACAAAGGAAGGAGAGGAGCGCACGACACGCAAGTTATTCAGCACACACGAGCGTCAGTCGGCCATCAGGATTACGCATGGCAACCCAGGCTGTGCCCGGCATCAGCGCATGACCCCGCTCATGGGATCAGAGAAGAGAAGGACATGGAGATCCCGGCGATCAGGAAGCACTGCCCTATTTGGGAGCTGGAGATAGTCGGCGGAGCTCGGACTTACCCGGCGGAGCTCGGCGATAGGTTTACCGCAGCACAGAAGCACGTATGAGATGAAGAAGATGTATCAGAGACGCCCAAGAAGCCTGATGTTTGCCATGCCATAGCCACGAGGGCTTGCGTACTGGAGAATCAGCAAGGGAGTTCCCGGAACACCACGGAAGAAGTAGGAGACACCACGTGCGGAGCCTAGACCATCCCCATCAAACCCGCCCCGACCAGGCCTCAGAGAAGGTTGTCAAAGTCCAGACCCAGTCCATCAAAAATCCCCGATCCTCGATCTCAGTCCTGCTGATCCCAGAGAAGCCTATACTGCACCTATGATGTCACTGTCCCCAGTGCGCGAAGTCCCCCTCCCAACAATGATTTCTGCCACTGTCACCACCCCGCAAGTTCAAGTCTTATGACTGTGGGGCGAACACATACCCAGGACTCTAAACGCAGGTCGTAATTTATGACTGCGGGGCGAGCCGGACCACCCAGCAACCCGTGTCTGTATAGGACGGAGAATGCCGAAGAAGCACACAGCAAGCATCAAGATTTACCATTGATCCCCGATCACGCACGAAGCCGTTTCACAAACACATGTGTACCGGCCACCTCACTCTCCCCGATACCACCATCACTGTTCCCCGACGCGCTCAGACATGCCCCCGATCGTCCCCGCCGAACTCCCCGCCTACTACGTCTTCGCCATGGACGGCTATACAACGCTCGTCTACGATGGCGGCAGAGACGACCACCACGTCTACCTCCACTCGCACATCCGCCTCTTCAATCCGTTCCCAGCCACTCGCCCAATCGGCTTCACGGGCTACGTCGACCGCATCGTGCAGTACCAGCAGGACTTTGTCGTTCTCGCCGTCATCCCGCAGCACCTCCCGCATTGTGTTGTTCAGATGACCGTGCACTACCAGAAGCTCGGAGGGCTGCATGGGTACTTCGCCCTCGCCATGTCCAAGGTCCTCGACATCATGGGGCATCTTGCGCCCAACAGCACCCACACCATCCCCGTCGCCACGGCCATGTACCCACTGGACCCTGCGCTGCGCGGCGAGCACCTTGTACGGATGCCGACGAGTCCATCGAGTGCGCGGATTGGAGTGTGGTATGTCTGCACTGTTCCATATCTATTTCAGCCCGCTTAGTATCCCAGCAGCAGGCAGAAGTAGTATGCGTGTATGACTGGACATTGTACCATATATGTATCCCACGCCGTCCCCGCTACGACGTTAAACTGGCCACCCCCGCACCCGTCGCATTGCAGTGCACCCAAGCAACCCAAAACCAGCAACTTGCCAACACCAGCATTACAAACAAGTCACACCCACCCCGTGCACGCAACATGTCGTACCCTATGGAGAGACGTCCAATTGTCTTTCTCATCATTGAGGATCCACGTGACCTCCTCGATGACTCAGCAACAACCTCAGACACATGCGCCCCAGACCAAGTGTTTGGAGCATACAAGCCAGTCGACCGCAGAGTCAAACCGATACCCGGAGTCTTTCCAGAAGACGCACGTGTTATACGCCAGTTCCCGGAGAACCCCCTGGACACACTGCCATCGCTGCCGAAGCAACCATCCGAGTTTATACCCACCCAGAAGATTACCATGGAGAGAATAGAGGAGATGAAGATCAACAAGGACGGATTCCTATGGCCCGAAGAAGAAAAACTGTTCAAGCACATCTTCCGACTCAATGAAAGGGTACTTGCATTTGAGGAGTCGGACCGCGGAACCTTCCGTGAGGACTACTTCTCTCCCTACATCATACCCACCATCCCGCATGTACCCTGGGTCGAGAAGAACATACCCATTCCACCAGGAATACGCGAGCAAGTCATAGAGCTGATGAAAGGAAAGCTGGAAGCAGGAGTATACGAGCGATGCCAATCCTCGTACCGGTCCAAATGGTTCTGTGTGTTGAAGAAGAACGGGAAGCTCCGATTGGTCCATGACCTTCAGCCTCTCAACGCCATCACCATCCGAGATGCAGGACTCCCGCCAAGTCTAGACGACTTTGTAGAACCATTTGCCGGAAGACAGTGCTACACCGTACTCGACCTCTTCTGGGCATTTGATGCACGCAAACTCGACCCAGTCAGCCGTGACCTCACAGCCTTCCAGTCACCGCTAGGACTGCTCCGGTTGACATCAATGCCCATGGGATTCACCAACTCACCTGCTGAGTTCCAAGCCTGCATGACCTTTGTTCTCCAAGATGAAATCCCGGATGTTGCCAATGTCTTCATTGATGACTTGCCAATCAAAGGTCCCACCACTCAGTATCTCGATGAAAATGGTCTCCCAGAGACATTGCTCGAGAACCCAGGCATACGGAGGTTTATATGGGAGCACGCAAATGATGTCCATCGCATTCTGCACCGTGTCGGACACGCAGGCATTACTTTCTCGGGCCTCAAAGCCCAGATCTGCCGACCTGAAGTCATCATTGTTGGTCAGAAGTGTACGCCTGAAGGACGGAAG
>NW_007360327.1:2331078-2332539 GCF_000271585.1 Trametes versicolor FP-101664 SS1
TCTTCTGGCCCTTCTACCACTCAGACACCCGTCAATATGTCAGCTCATGCCGAGAATGCCAAATCCGAAGCACCAGAAAGTCGAAGTCCCACTCATTATCTCAACCCCAGTAGACCTGTTCTACAAAGTGCACATGGATGTCATGTTCATGCCTAAAGCACGAGGATATACCTGTATCATTGCATGCCGAGATGACCTGTCTGGAGTCACTGAAACACGAGCCTTACGGAGCGCAAACTCAAAAGAAGTAGCCAAGTTCTTCTGGGAGCAAATCATATGCCGCTATGGAGCTGTTCACCACGTAGTCACTGACAACGGCTCTGAATTCAAAGGCGCATTTGAAGCCCTAGTCAACAAGTACGGAATCCACCACATCCGCATCTCCCCGTACAACTCCAAAGCCAATGGAGTAGTCGAACGAGGCCACTTTATCCTCCGTGAATCCCTGATCAAGGCCTGTGGAGGAGAAATATCCCGGTGGCCGGAGCTACTACCACATGCACAGTTCGCAGACAGGATCACCATCCGACGATCAACCGGTTTCAGCCCTTACTTCCTATTGCATGGAGTACACCCTATCCTACCCATGGACCTACGAGAGTCGACCTTCATGGTGCAAGGATTCCACCAAGGAATGTCTCACTCAGACCTATTGGCACTGCGCATCCGCCAATTGGAGAGGAGACCAGAAGATGTAGCGCATGCAGCAGACATACTCCGCAAGACTCGCATCACATCCAAGGAGCACTTTGAGACACGCTTTGCTCACAAGCTGAAGAAGAAATCCTTTGGACCAGGAGACCTTGTCCTTGTCAGGAACACAGCCATTGAACGGGAGATGAACCGCAAACACAAGCCTCGCTACCTAGGACCATTTGAAGTAGTGCGGCAGACCCGCAATGGTGCATATGTCATCAAGGAGCTCAATGGAGATGTCTCTCGGGAGAGTGTAGCAGCCTTCAGGCTTCTCGCCTATGACCCCTCAGGCAGAAACCTGGATGATCTAGCCACAGATCCAATCAGCATGATTGGTGAAAGTGCCTCACGAAGACAGCCAGCAGAAGAAAATACGGATGTCGAATGGGATGAAGAAGAATTGGAGGAAGAAATTGATGAGGAAATAGAGGAAGAGTCAGACTCTGATGATCTCCCTATTGGTCGACGTACTTGAAGCCACTTCCATTGAAGTGTGACGACCGAGGACGGCCGTGCGACTGTGGGGCGGATGTCATGCACCAAACTGGTTTGGCACATGGGCCTACCGGAACAGTCCAGGGTATGCCAGCAATAGGAGCACCCTCACCAGACAGACCTAGGACCAGAGACCAACCTAGCAGACACCAGAATGCTTAGGACTAGCCCAGAGGTCAGGAGACAGTTCCGGAAGGTACCGGAAACTTCAGGAAGAGGAGGAACCCAGCCATCAACACAGGATCATCTGCAGTCATGGAGAACATGCTA
>NW_007360327.1:2333637-2466528 GCF_000271585.1 Trametes versicolor FP-101664 SS1
TGCCACGAGAACACAGGAGACGCACGCACGCAGGACAGGACTCGTCAGGATAGTTGGGCTCCAGCCGGGAGTTTTACGACAGCTACTGACCTCGGACGAAGAAGACACGCACACGAGAACACTGAAGCTGCCAGACTAGTTGGGGTTCACCGGAACCTTACGACAACTACTGGTACGAAGACAGAAGCACGACACGTCACTCAACACACCACCGTAGGGCACGTTGACACGGGGTCCACAGCAGACACGTCACTTGACACGCCACTCAGGGTGTGTTTAATACGGGGTCTAGAGCCGGAACAGACACGTCACTTGACGCACCACTCAGGGTGTGTTTAATACGGGGTCTACAGCCAGGAAGACACGTCACTTGACATACCACAGGGTGTGTTTAATACGGGGTCTAGAAGACAGGCACTCGCAGCCTTACGCAGCCAGCACGCAACACTCCCAACCAGTATAGGGGAGACTCTGCCCAGATACTCAGGGCAACCACCATCCGAGACTTCCGCATAGGTCTCAGTACACCACAATCACCCACACACCACCACACAAGCAGTTATTCAAGGATCATAGCCCGCCCGGCTTAGTCACGAACTCGGCAAAGCCACTGTTGGAAAAGCAGGAAACCCCACACGCTTTGCGGCAGCATCAGGGAATCAACATCGCCCAACCCCTCACCCCTTTTCACCTATCAATCATCCGATTCCCGGATAGCATACGACAGCGTGCGGATAGGAGCGATGTCAGAGGCGACATCCTCGGTGTTTTGCCCCCTCACGGCGTCAAGTGCATGGCGAATTTCTTGCAGAGTTTGCTGTACGAGCTCTTTGCGCTCTACCATCTCGGCCGAACGTGCGTTGATGAGCGAGGCCAACTCTTGCGTAGGTCCTAGCTGTGTTGTCAGCTGCTCCAGCTGCTCCTTGTAGTGAGATCCTTTGGCGGTCAGCGTTGATATACCGCGCTCGGCTTTCGACAGCCTAGTTTGCAGAATCTGGAACGCATCGTTCCAGCGCGTCTGGAGTTTCTGCATGTTGCTGCATTCCCCGCGTAATGCATCTTATGAGGACGATATGAGCGAATACCTTAGGATGATAGCTTGACCCTCATACCTGCTGCCTGATTGCGTGCTAATTTGACCGGCTGGAGGAGGTCATGCGCTTCCTGGCGCACGCTTGCAACCTCCGTCTCTACTTGCTTCAGGCGCTCGTTGTATAGGTTCTACGAAGGGGTATGAGTTACGTAGCGGTACGGCAGCTGCTCGCGGTACGGAAGCTGCTCGCAGTACGGGAATGAAAATGACTACACACCTGCTCTCGTTCTACATTGCGTATAGAGCGCGTGGTTGTGCCGCTGACACAGTCTAGTGCGTCGAGTCTCTCCATGACCGCCGAAAACCTTTCCTCCCAACGGCTCTCGATACGTGTCAGCTCTTGCTGACTACAAAATGTCAGTTAGAGGATAACTTGGATAGCGTTGCCCACGTACTGTCTTATGGAAGGTAAATGAGACTGTGCAGGTGGCTCCGCCTCGCTCGAGTAGTCAGTGTTCCCGCGAGCTTCTTCGCTGAAGTCCCCTTCACCGAGCATCTCGAGGTCCGAGGAGACAATGTCGGGGTAGTCAGATCCAGACGACTCGGAAGACATGATGCGGTAGAGTGAGAGAGTGAATGAGAGTCCTCATCGTCAAGTCGTCGTCAGGTCTTCGCGGCTCACTGCAAGCTAAGTCCATTGCGAGTGTAGTGGCCTTTGGCAAGAGAAAGACGAGAGCCCTGAGCAGTATAGACGCCCATAACCGGGCGACCGCGACGCTTAAAGTCACGCAAACTTGTATGACGGTCACACTGAAGCCAAAACCGAAGGCGCATTACTGTATGAAGCATTACAGGAGATATCATATATACATATACAAAACAAATTACACACGATCTGTGAGAGGAATACGATCAGGAGACATCGACGCTGAGACAAGAACGACGTACTTTGGTGGAGCCTTTTCATGAACCAGCTTCGTTCGAGCCATGAAGGCAACTTCCTCCCCTCCATCAGAGTGAGCACCCTCCCATCGCCTCGGATGTGGCCTTGAGTGACGGGCTTCCAGCCCCCGTCCGAACCCTCCGCCGGAATCCGAACCCAGAGCTGCTCGTGACCGGGTGCTCGGTGTACGTACACGTCTCCGAGCTCCAGAACATCGTTGCTCTCGCTTAGGTCGGGTGGGGCGAGGATCTTGAACGGCGACTTTGACTCCCACCAGTTAACGATGATGTCTAGAGCGGGCGTTTTCCCCTTGACACAGATACGACTATCGCGGAACGGGAGCTTGACTCCCTATAAACCGTGTCAATATCAGCGGTATGGGTAGAAGAAGATGGCTTGCCTTTCCGTTGAGCGAGCCGGATATCGATGCCTCACGCAGAGGCGCGATGTTGAATATAACCGACGACATTGTCTTCGCCAATCTGGTGCCCAGGCTCGGTTTGTCGCCCGTGGAAGGTCCTGCTCGACTCGGAGAGGAGCCTGCAGCTGAGGGCTCTGATACCGTAGCGGAGGTCTCCAAGAATGTCGTTGATTCGCGGTGATGGGTGTCCGACTCGGAAGAGCTCGAGCTCGAGCTCGAGCTCGGGCTCGAGCTTGAGCTTGGAACTGGCTCACGGACAAGTACGGGGCGCGCCACGGGACGCGCCACGCCTTTTCCTTTGTCCAAGGACGACAGGGGAGTTGGATACACAGGACGTACGTGGTCCGAGGCGACATCAACCCCGTGTATATCCTCGTGCGCGCTTCTGCTGTAGGTAAACGAGGGCTCTGTCTTAATCGGGCGTAGCGTAGGGCTAGAGGGTGGCGTCAGAGCTGAGGCCAGTGATCAAGAAAATAAATGCGTACCGTATCCCACTTGATACTTCATTCCCTCCGAAGTCGCGCGTGATGCTGGTTATGGCATGGGTGTTGCGGTTCGGGGTTGACGGCGGCGCGAAGTGCAGATGAGTGGTCTTGTCGGGCGCAATCTCGGCAGATGCGCTGAAGGTATACGCAGCTGGTTGGAAGCGACGCAACTCTCCGGGGGTCGCGGCACGCCTGCGTGCCAACCAAGCTGCACCCTCCCACAAGATAGGTCCCAGAATGACAAAAGCAAGCAGCAGATCTACGCTTGAGAGCATCGTCGAGAGAGGAGAGGTGAAGGATGGGTGGCGGCCATAGGCCACACGTTCTTGACCCCATATGTCAAGGGAATAAAGAAACCAGAAAGAGAGGTTGCAGATGGTGAGCACACAATGGAGGCGCAGCGGAGCGGAGCAGAGCAGAACGGAGTAGAGCAGAGCAGAGCGGAGCAGAGCAGAGCGGACGCTCTCGACCGCCCGGCTTAACCGGCCCGGTCCGCAAGATCCTGTAAGCGCTAACTCATCCCGCGCGGCCAGTGTAAATGTCGCCGACCCGTATACATATTACACAAGTCTCAGTGGTAGGCTCGCATGAGGATATGAGAGCATTGATATAGAGAACGTGATACAAGATGATATACATGCGACGGGTGCTTGGGAACTAGATGGAGAAATCGTAATCTGTGTCGATCATCTGAAGGTTTCGCAACTGATGCGGACAAAGGGTATCCAGCCATGCCGGGTTG
Source organism: Trametes versicolor FP-101664 SS1 (assembly GCF_000271585.1). Taxonomy (NCBI): domain Eukaryota; kingdom Fungi; phylum Basidiomycota; class Agaricomycetes; order Polyporales; family Polyporaceae; genus Trametes; species Trametes versicolor. The sequence continues at coordinate 2,337,262 of NW_007360327.1, forward strand.
TAGCAGTTACGGTGCAGGCCAGAAGGAGCGTTCCCATCTTCCGTCTTGCCGCCGTCGCGGAGAATTCGCAAGCGAGGCGGGTTACCTTGAGTCGCACGCGTCCCCTTCGGGTGCAACCAGTCCTCTATCCCCATCTCGTCGATGCGCCATAGCATCGTGCGCAGTGGTAAAGACTGCCAATCAGATATCACGATGCTCCAAGTCGGGAGGTGCGTCTTAGAGGGCCCGTCGGTCTCATCGCCGCTCATGTTGCGCGGTTTCAGCTGCTTCAACAGTGCTGCATGCTGGTTCAGGTTGCGGCGGATGACCGTACGCCTCCGAGACTTCAAGAGCTATCGTCACAGCGGATGAGATCCATGTTGTCCCCGTAAGGAACAAATGTACTCACCGTCTTTCTCCGCATGACCATGCAACCATGACGAGAGGCTTTATCTGAGTCTTCGGAGGAGAGTGGCTTGATGCTGCAACGATATAGTAAACGGCAGTACTTCATGCGTCTGTCCAGGACATCGCCGATGGCCTCACGAGTGAGGAGATGGCGTGGCGTGGGGTTTGTCATGAAGGCGCCGCTTGCCACTGTGGCCAGAAAGTTGCTGATGAAGACGTCCCTGGCGATCTTGTTGAATTCGAATCTCTTCCAAGGTTTGTGGAAGTCCACGCGGAAGTTCTCAGCAGAACATGTCACCATGTCCTCCCTAGCGGCAACGGACTTGATCTCCTCCTCGGTGAGCGGGGGATATCTTTGAGCTACGGTCTTCCAATCGTGAATGCCGAGCATCGTATCGAGTACCTTCCGCACGCGTGCCTAAAAGAAAGCTGAGTATATGTTACACTGGCTGACCAATATGTGAAACACATACCCGAAGGCGGACCACGTCCATGTCAACAGAGCCGTCCTCGTCCTCGTCCTCTTCACTGAACTCGTCGTCGTCATCGCCCTCATCTTCGTCCCCCGCTTCGTTGCCAGAGACATGCCCGTCGCCATTGCGGTCCTCGTCCATCTCGTCGTCAGCGGGTGGCATCTCGCTGCGTGCGTTTCGCACTCGGGTGGGGCCGCCGTGGTTCCGCTGCTTACTCCCGCTGCCCTTTGTCTTCGAGCCGCCAGAAGGCTGCCCAACACCGGAGGATCCGGCAAGTGCCGTTAGGGCCGAGCTCATCGCCTGGTTCATGGCCCTCATTTCTGACACCATCGCTGACCTAAGGGCATGCGGTCAGGAAATTGTATGCCAGATTAAACAAAAGCAGTCTGCTCACTGAAAGTGATACATCGTCTGGTTCATGCCCTCCATCCTCTTTACGAGGAGCATTACCACAGGCGCATTCACAATACCCGAATTGTCTCCGGTTGCGGGCACCGTTGGCTTCAATATCGTCAGCTGCCATATCAAAGCCAGAGGTGACTTTATAACCCACCCTATCTGCGCTCCGCGTTGGACCCATCCCTGGTACCCGAAACGGAGGCTCTGGCTCCGGGGGATGGACGGGTGATGGGGATTCACAGAGGTTCTGGTACGATGAGTAGTCAGAAAGCGTCGCGCGACCCTACACAGAATGTGAGCGACGATGCAGACCAGGAAGATCATGTTGCGCGATACACATACCTTGCCCTTTTCCCGCACTCGCTGCGTCTGAAGCTCCGGGGAGGGCACATTCTGGTACGGTAGACTGGGGGAGGGCGCATGTCCGCGATCTTCTTGTATGGTCCTGGACGAAGAAGCCGCGGTGCTGTACATAGGTGCGGAAATCTACACGGTCGTATTAGACGTGTAAGTCGTGAAAACATCGGGTGGAGAACTTACCACATCCTCCTCCTCTCCCTGGCTTGGCATCGCATGAGCCACTTCCCGGCTAGAAAACTGGCCGGAATTGGTCGGGCCCGCCACACCACGCCCAGGATGCGGATATGAAGCGCCCAATACAGGATATTCACGACCCGATACTGTAACTTTCAATGCAACCCGGAGGGTCACACGTCACACGGGGGTCCTCCGCCCGTTTTTTGGCCGCCGTCACACGTCACCAAGGCCGTCCGGGGCTTTAGCGCCCGCTTCCAGCCGCCCTTTCCGGCGCTAAAATACCTGTTTTGGAAGGTGCCTGGGCGCCTCCTTGTCCCCGGTTTCGTTCCACCGTGTCACACGTCACCCCCCCCTCCGGGTTGCATTGAAAGCTACAGTACGGGCACTGGACCAGGAGCAGGGCGAATCTGCTCACGCGCAGTCGCACTTTCGTGCAATGACCACACTTGTGCGCGTTCCGCGTCGTTCATGTGTGCCCACATCGTTATCGCTTGATCGTGTGTCTGTGATAGCAAAATGTTAGAGATTCGTCTAGATAGACAGAAATGAGAACCTCACGATATCATGTCCGTGGGTCGACCGATAGAGTGCCTGAAGTAGCTGCACAATGCCCAGTGGCAACTTCCAGCTATGGCCTCCGTTTATGGTCTCTCCAGGAGGCGGAGCGGCGGCAGGAGGCGCGTGATGGTCACGAGCGGAACCAACGTGATAATTTGGGGCGAACCGCTCCTGCTGCATGTTACCCGTCGATGAAGATGTTTCCGTAGACGGATGTATCGGCTCTGCTCCTTGGAAACGACGTTGAGGCGGGGCAGACATCGGGTCGACTGGGAACGAATTCGGGGGCGGATGAGGATCGCCATCCGTCGGTCCATTGGAGTACCGCGAAAAGTTGTTCAAAGGAGCGTAGGACGGCAGGTTCTCATGAGCACCGTGCTGGCCGCCACCAGTCACAACCCGAGGATCGAAGCTGACAAGGCGTGTCTGGTGTGCAGCGGAATTGTGTCCGGACGTGGTCTCCTCGCGCATAACCACATCGGAGTGAGAGGATTGTCGAGGATCGTGCCATGGCGGGTGAACCGGACCCGACATATTGGGGTCATACTGCCCAGGGTGAATGCCCGATGGAAAAGACTGTTGTTGCGGCCGCTCAGGCTGTCCATCAAAGGGGTGCTGGGGAAGGGGGCGCGGCTGTTGCGGCGTGCGGTATTCACTGCTGGTATCTTCGTACATGGGGCCCTCCACACCGTATGCAGCATGCGGGCCGTGTGGCACATATTGGGGTGTCGGGGGCAGCGGGACCTGCGCGACGGACTGATTGTGGAAATGTTGGACATGCCGGTTATCGTGGGTCAGCGCAGCCGGGGGAATCATTTGCTGCGCGATGACGGGAGGTTGATATACGTGATCATGAGTGGACGACGAGTAGCTCTGACCGGGAGCAGAGCGAGATGTAGAAGGCGGGGCGTCAGCTGAGTGAATGCTCCTGATACTCTCCCGTCGTTGCGCGCCCAGCGACGGTACGAATCTCTGATAGCGCCGCCTCCGATCGTCCCGATGACTGCTCGACTCCCTCGGATGGACTGCTTCGGCAGCACCCGATGTCGACGCAATCGGGTAGCGAACGCCTTCAACTGGAGCAGCCAGTACAGCTTCTTGACCTGTCACTCCCTCCCTCAGGGTGTGCTCCTGCGAAAGTATATGGCCGTGCGTACGAGCTGCGACCGGAACGGGGGCAATGGTTTTGGGAGATGTTGTCCTCCTTTGCGGCATTGGAACGACCATGCGGGCCTGCGAGGGTGGGCGATCGCGTGGTGACTTGTACTGAGGGGACTCGGGCTGCGGGGACTCGGGGAGCGGCATGTTCTGGGGAGACTGTATCGACGACGAGTCGCCCTAAGGCAAACAAAATAGGGTTAGATGGCCATGTAGTTAACGGACGAACACACACAGGCTGCGGGAAAACCCACCAGCACTTCATGTCGCCGCGCTATGTCGTTGTCTCTGATGTTGACCTTTGGACAGCATGTCAGCGAAGGCCATAATCAATACTGAGTCGCGTACATTCCACGAGGACGCCACCTCCATGGGCGGAACACTCTTCTAGATACGGGTAGAGGTTAGCAGGGTAACAAGGAGTTGCGGATGGCAACTCGAACTCACGTCTTTGTCTCTCTTTCTGACTTTTGAATTGACAATCTTATGCAATGGCTTCAGGCGTTTACGCCCCACAACCTGAGATGTGTCATATCCGCTCTCCGTGTTGATGGGGAGACGGAGAGGTGCCCGCTGAGCGTCTGTTGATGCAACGGCATTCAAAGGCGATGTGACTTCATGAGAAGTGGCGGATCCAGCCGCTACAGGGTGGTTGATAGAGTGCGGGGGAGTCGAGAGAGTTCCTTCGCCCGTCGAAGGGGCTTCCGCAGGGTGGTTCATGGTGGGATGAGGGAGCTGGGGATCTGAGAGTTACACCGCACGCGTCGCGTCGCGAAGCACCTCTTGAAGTCGCGCTTGTATAATGAGCATGCATACTAGGAGAGGATGTCGTTTGCTTGTATCCCGGTATTGCATATTGAATGCTGTTTGATAATTGCTGAGGTGTTTTGCGACCGTCGAAAGTGTCAAACGTGTACACTCTCAATAGAGTCGCACAAGCGCGCATGTAGTCGGAGTCAAACCCGGTGAGTCCGAGTGCACGTGGCCTTTGTGGGTCCTTGTCATTACAAGAAGCGTATGTTTGTTGCACTTTATGCGCAGGGAAGCCACCGTCGGAAGCAATTTACAGTAAAGCTCTTCGACCCCTGCAGCGGTTGCGCGTCGCATCGACGACGTGATAGGAATTGCATACGTGATATACATAAAGCTATACAAGTTGGCGCGACGCGGGACCCGTTTGTGCGCCATGAACGCGAACGCGATACAAGCATGTACTATTTGCCCCCCAGTTATCAACCACCTCGAATACGACGACCCCGAAGTCTATCCCCGACTCAATTACCCACTGCTGCACATCGAAGGTTTGGACGTGGGTCAAACCGTGGATATCATAATGAGCGGAGGCCAGGAGGGCGAAGTGAAGACCACAGGTTATGGCGGGTCCCACAAGGAGAGGCGGCTCCCTACCTGACGCGATAAGGCTGTCGGTGGTGTGGCGCAATAGGCCCTGGTTGGCGTCGCCATCCACCGCGCCCCACACGTGAAGTAGGCGGGGTGCCTCCCCAACATCGGCGGCGATCTCTTGAGGGATATGGTCCACTGACACATGGGTTGGGTACATCATGTGCGAAAGTCGTAGACCGAGTTGTCCACGGCGCGCCGGAAGTTGCCAGCAGCTTCCAACGTGCATATCTTCTTTGAGGGCGAGCTCGGGAGGATGTGAGGACGGCGTCTTCGGTCGCGGACTCATTTCAGAAGTGATATCCGGAATAGGCCAGCCGCCATTGGCGTACAGGGCAAAGTCCCGCCGCCCGACGGCATCCCGAAGGGCGCGATGTACAGCGAGGTCGATGTAGGATTGTATCCGAGCGTCGATTTCTTCCTCTCCCGAGTTCACGAATGCTTGGAGAAATTGGCGACCCTTGGTGAGGAGAGCGGCTCTGGCGCCTGGATCGCGCGACGACTGATAGCGAAAGGCGAGCGTGGTAGCCACTAACAGCCCCCAGAGGCACAATGCAAAAAGTCTCCAGTTGAACGAGGAGATAGCTCCTTGACGCGAGGCGAGGAGTGTCCCTGCTCGTCCTTGAATACTGGTTATATCGGGGAATAGGTAGTACATGTACTTGCCTTCCTCGCGGAGTGGCTGGGATGCATGAGGCGCCGCCATGTTATCATCGGTGTCAGAGTTCGAGAGTTCTGCGTTGCGAGCGAATTGAACCCTCCTCCCTCGTGCTACAAGATCGATGTTCAAACGTTCAACACTCCGCCCCCAGGCGCATGCGCTATCGCTACTCACCAGAGCCAGCGTGAGGAGCTCTCGACTCCACGAATGCGAAGCGCCCAGTATCGAATTCTCCAGCCATCGTGATCGCCAGTACAGTCGTATAAAAGCTTTGACAGTGTCCAGCAGAGATATGAGGTCGCGGCAGTCCCGGGGTGTAGCCAGACTGTGGCGGTTCGAGTTCACGATGCTTCGCCCAGCGCCTCCACGAGGCCAGGTTTGGCGCTAAAAGATCTTTGTCCTTGCGTCCACCCCGCGGGTCCTCGTCCATGGCCACTGCCCTCATGCCTCGCTTCTCCACAGGATCCCACTTTTGCCTCCTCTTTCTGCTCTCTGCTTTCACGCCCGGACTGCGTTATCTGTGTCATGCCCTTACCGCTTCTGTACCGTGAACACACCCGCTTGAAGACGGCCCGTGGAGGCCAAAACGTCGGTGTCGTCGACGTCAGCTACAATCCTGGAGGAAGCTTCCTTGCTATAAGTACCCGGGACTGCTTGGTCTCCATCTGGAAAGTTTCCGATTACCAGCTGCTTCATGTGTACTCTGGCAGTAGCATTGCGGTCTCGTTAAGCTGGCTCCCAGCCAGAGAGGATACCCTCATGTGCGGGCTCGAAGACGGAAGTATCACGTCGTTGACTATAACGGATGTGAGCCACCGCCAGCTTGGGCGTGATATTGACCTGATATTTGCAGTCGTCCCTCGATGTGGTTGGCTTTTGGGCACATGCCTTCCCGGTGGAATGTCTGGCGGCAAAGGGGATGTCCTTAGCGTCCGGAGCCCACGAAGAGCTATTCATCTGGAAGCTGCGAGACGGTATGTGATCGATATACTGGAAGGGTTGTGCTAATAGCTCGTCAGGTAAATGGTGCGCTGAACGGGACTTGGGCATGCCGCCTACCTCATCCCACAATGAAGCGCGAGAGGTCATCGTCACCAGCATACACTGGACTAAATCTAAACGGTACTCATCTTTGCTGCTTGTTACCTTCCTTCATCACGGCTTCATGTGAGTGCCATGTTGTGCGTTTTTTTAAACTCATGATCATACGGGCACAGGGTCTTCGACGCCAAGACCTGGACGAGAATTCGCGCGTTCCCATTGAAGGGCTGTATGTAAGTGATATTTCAACACATACTCGAGTTTTTGGTAACGGCACGCCTTTTACACAGCGCCGACGCCGACATCACAGCGGATGGGCGGACCATGGTGATCTCGAACATGACCACTGGCTTCGACCTCTACGACGTAGAGTCCATGTCGTCTATGGGGACGTATAAGCACGACGTCGCTGCTCTACGGATGGTCCCTGTTACCTTCATACATGGCGGAAACGCCGTTGTGAGCGGCAGTACGGTGGGCGAGGCGCATCTGTGGGATGTAGAGACCTGTTGTGGGATCCACACCCTTCCACTGCAACGTACGCGTCACGCCGAGCATGCGCCACACACCCGACTAACTACCAACCTATAGAGAAGGATCACCTACTTGCCATGGACGTGAGTACCACGGCGAATGTGGCACCCTTTCGCTTTCTCATCCATACTTTGCAGGCTTTCTATGACCGCCCCAAGGACCGGTTTTTTATCGCGACGGCGATATACAACCCAACCACCGAGGACGCCGTCGTCATCTGGAAGACCGAGAGGCTAGGTAAGTGGTGAATACCACGACCCATGTGTTGCAGGTCTAGCTAAACATCCGTAAGGTGGCAAGGTGAACATCAAGGGGCTCCGAATCAAGAAAGCCATCTTCAACGCATCAGTAAGCGTTGTTTTGTGTCCGTACCCTATCAGCTACTGACCCTGGTCAGTGGATGACCATAGTAACAGTTTGCCTTATGTTAGCCATGGTCGCTCTTTTGGTTGGCTCGGTATTCGGCAAGTTGTGAAATATGTAGTGTATTGGAAGGCACTGTAATGTGGTTCTATCGTTCACAAGCCTATACAAGGGGTGATTGGTCAGATATCGATGGTAAACCAGTCATACATGTATGCATATTGAAGGAAGCCCTGCTCGTCAACGAAGTCATCATTCAACATCTCGGAAGTGTCCGACCACTCGACGCCGAGCTCAGACACATCGTCGAGCTCGGACAGGTCGGAATCGAGATCGGACAAGTCGGAGTCGAGCTCGGACAGGATGGAGTCGAACTCGGACAGGATGGAGTCGAACTCGGATAGGTCAGAGTCGAGCTCGAATAGGTCGGAGTCGAGCCGGGAAGCGTCAGAGTCAAACTCCAACGCGTCGGTGGCGATCGCGGACAGATTGGACGAGCTCCGATTGGAAAGCAAAACTTCGGATGACCAGCCTCCATGATCGTCCTCTGTGCCAAGCATCGGGGCGATGTGGCGACCGGGAAGCGCGAGCGTCGCCCTCCGGTGGACACTCGACCGAACGCGGTTATCCGACCAGTTGAGGTAGTCAAGGTAGGAACGAACGTCCGCAAAGCAGATATTCAACCCCCAGTCCGCCAGACTATATGTTATAGAGATGCCATCCTGCGTGATGATGAGCAGGCGTTGACACGAAACAGAGGGGGGTAGATACACTACCAGATAGGGATTCTGCAGCATCACGCAGTCTACGAACAGCACTCCCTGAGCACCAGCATCGCATACTAATACTGCAAATCGTCAAAACAGATGACGGCGCAGCGGCATGGAGTAACATACCGCTCGATTGGTCCACGACGACAACTGTCAGTGTCGCGTCGCGCGAAGTTAGAGAGCCAGGTTGACTATTGCACCAAGCGTGTACATAGACGTCGCTGATCATACGGCTGTGAGGTGGTCAGCGGAGAGCTACAGCAGGGAGACCCACACGCACGAATTGGTCACCATAGCGATGAGTTTGGTCGAGCGACCACGAATATGCCCGCGTGGCTTTAACCCGTCCCCACTGACATTGCCGTTCTGATACGACAAGGCGCAAAGGAGCCTCGACCTGAAAGAATACTATCCCACGGTAGCGGAGCAATAATACGACAAGGATTGACAAGCACCATTGGCCAACAAGACAGATAGGGGGTACTGGAGGAGGAGGTAGGCGGCGAGTGACGTTCGGCGACGGGAGGTGGTGGGACGCTCGAGGGTTGATTGTTTGTCCTTGCTTGCCAGGAGAAGATGATCACGGCGCTGAGCGCTGAGCACTCCTCGAGCGCTGCCGTCGAGCTTCCTTGTTCAGACTCTTCACATTGACGAGCGTATGTTCTGCATTGTCCTCAACGTGCTCTGCGAAACGTCTTTGGCAAGGCAAGAATATAAACGCGACGCCATGGCCAGTGTCGCTTTACTCACACTTCTCGCGTTCAACCCTCACTCGTACATCCTGACCTCTCTTCTATCCACGCTCCAACATGCCAGCGATTCCGTGAGTTTTGGACTACATATGAGCACCCATCCCGTCTAATGCATCAATCCAGGCAGCAAGAACGGCAGGAAGACCTCCCCCGGGTCGTCTTCGCTTCTAGTGCTACGACCTACACCATGGAGGTCCCGGCCGAAGGGATGATGGCCCCGGCAGCGGCTCACGTCGCTCTCGCGGAGATCGCTAAGGACACATGTACGTACTCTTTGTGGTCTTCTTATCTTCTAGCTTCGGCTCACAACCCGTCAGATGGTATGGTCATATGCCAAACCATGGCCGAGTGCCAGCTATGCCCCTACCCTCCCAAGGCGCAAGTTTCGTGCGTCATCGACGACACCGTAGTCATGTGGTGCAACGAGGTGCACAGTATTTCGCTTCTGAGGGCCACGCACTGGTCTAACCGAATTGTCTATCACAGCAGGCCCACGTCGTGGCGTTGGGTAGGACCAACCCTGAGTCTGTGCCGGGCAACCCTGGCTGGACTCGCATCGACATCACCTTCACCTCCGCGCTGGATTTCCTGTGGTTCATTAAGGTCTTCGCGGAGGCCAAGTCTGATGTCATCCACCGCGCGCGTGAGCTCCGGGACAAGTTGCGCCGTGTCATGCGGACCGTCCCGAGCCATTCGCCTCCCTCGCGGCCTGAGCATCTGTGCACGGTGGCTTCTCGTATGTTCTTTCATTGCTTCCTACAAACCCACGTTCTCATATACATTTTTTCTAGATCGCGCCTCCATCACTGCTAAAGTAGTCCAGGTCAGCGAGGAGGACGGCCAGGATGCCGGCCAGGAGGAGCTGCCGGTTGCTTGATCAGCTTGTCGTGTTGCCTTGAGGCTTGTTCCCGCTTCGTGTTGCGCTGTTCCCCTCCTGTCCCCCGCTTCTCTGTATGCTCTGTTATCTGGTCGATCAATATACATGTTGCTCTCTTCGTCTGTGAGCTCAGTCGTCCTCACGCGTCCGCGCCCCTTGCATTTGGGCTATGGGCATTGATCAACTTGGTGATTGGTTGAGCACCGGACACCTGATGCGTCACTGTTGGCGGCGGGAACGTGGGCGGTGTTCGAACTTCGGAGTTCTAGATTGCACTCAGCCCGCCGCTGGGGCTCCGGCGATCATAAAACCTCTACGATGTTGTATCGCGATCGCTAGTGTCCCTCCCCCTCGTTACTACAGTCCTCCCAGTTCGATCACACACTCGTACCCATGTCTGTCGACGGCCCTCAAGACCGTGATGCCGCCGGTGAGCTCCTTGAAGTGTGTCCTTCAGAGGCCACGACTAACTGTACGAGCCCATTTTCACAGCTCACACGCCTAACACGCCCGCCATCGCGCCGAACACGCCCGTCATCGCGCCGAACGTGCCCGCCACCGTGGCTGAGGAGATCAAGGTGGAAGTCCCTGTCGCATGTAATCCCACCGCATAACTGGTCACACCCGATGGCTAATGTCAGACCCAGATTTAAACGGCCTTGAACTCGAGCTCGCAAGGACTCGAGCGGCCGTCACCGACATAAACGCCGAGAACCAAACCCTCGTGTTCATTGCATCGTTGGCGACCTCACTTTGGCACCATTACTATCATCATGGGGAGTGGTTGGAAAGCATGTTGGCCGCCATGCTGGACCCGGACGTCCTTCGCATTGTTTTCCCGTACAAGTAAACGGGCGACTCGAGAGGTAAGCAGCACGTCTTGCGCGACTTTGCGAAAGTTTATTCAAGTGGACAATATGCTAGGCTTGTCTTTCTGCCATTGGAATCGCTTTTGTAGCTCTCGTGGTTCATAGCTGTCGATCAACGTGTTTTGTTTACGCTCCCCCGTCGCCGCTCCTTAGATGAATAGCCGTTGTTATCTTTGCTCTCGGTCTTCCGCAGTTCAGCCTTCCGCAGTTCCTTGTATGCCGCCCTTTCGTGTGCAATCGATCCGCCATGAACATACATGTTTTGCCTCAACTGCGCCATCAACGATAGTCCTCCATGCGGGACAATGTGAGTGTCACCTCAGAACACGAGAGGCCTAAATAGCGGCCTCAGCGACCACGACATGTTCTCAATCACCGCTTCCCCAACCTTCTCAGGACGAAACACGTAACCCTCTACTGCATACTGTCATGACATCTGTTGAAAGCCAGCAGCCTCCAACGGTAAGCACTCAGCCAGATGTTTTGAAATGACACTGATTTCAAGTTTACAATGCAGGGTATATACGCCCATGCCCACAGCCAGGCCATCGCGACGTGGGCGGGTGTTTGCGCAGCGATGGGCCATGTCATTGACGTGTTGTTCACCGTCGCCATCCTCCTCAAGACCCCAATCGCTCATTTCCTTGCCGTCGCTGCAGCCATCGCACTCTACTCGTCCCTTTTTGGGTTGGTGTTCGCGTTTCTTCGTAGCACCGTCGAGGAAGGCTTGACCACCAAGATCTGCGTCCTCCCTGTCGTTTCGCGCCTCCCATTTTGCGCCACTCCGATCCAGTCTTCACTCCCCCACACCAATCCCGTTTCCGCGCATGCCGACTTCCCGAACCTGGTCAGACTCCAGAGCACGGCCTTGGACGAGTTGCTCGACCACTCCGCCTCGGGTGCAGACCTTGCCGTCAATCTCAAGCAAGCTGAGTTGGCTGTCAGTGATCTCGTCACTCTGGTCAGAGCGAGTAACCTCACCGCCAAGGACGTCCTCGCGGACGCACTCTTCGGGTTTGTCGGCGATGCCAAGGTCGCCGGGCGCGGCTTGCAGCGACTCGCTTCGAAGGTGCACAGCGTCGCAGATACGTGAGTCAACGTCACGCCCCTACCATCGCCAAACACCGCTGACATGCCGCAGTATGTCTGCCTTCAACAGCTACGCCTACTATAAGATCGAAGAAACCCGGAAAGGCGGACCCGCTAGCACCGACGTCACCCTCACTCATGTATTCCATTCCTCCATGGACAACTTCGCCTCCCAGCTCACCCGCATCATCTTCGACGGCACTGCGGTAGCCTTACAGTTGGACGCATTGGAGGAGCGCCTTGCAGCCGTTCATAGCCTCTGCGTGCAAGAAAAGATCTCCATGCACGCGGTCTTGGATGATCTTCTCTCGGAGCTCTGGACGATACTCGGGGGGAACTCGAGCAAGTTGCAGGCCCTCAGGGATGGGCGGGCCATCCTGCACGACGTGGAGAAGTACCGCGGTCTCGCAGTCGCGTACGTTGCAGCAACGGTGCACAGTCTGGTGGTTGTCGACGCCGACCTCGGTGAGCTTCGGGAGAAAGTCAACTCGGCCGGTTTCGTCGGGGTTCCGATGGAGGTGCAGCTCGCGAGCATCGAGCGTAGCATCATGCGTCTTCGGGACAGGCAAGCCAACTTGAAGTCCGGGCGACTTGTGCTGAACTAGATCTATGTAGTCACGATGTTTTCTGTCTGATATATGCATATGTCTTCCTTCTTTCACGTTCATAGTGTGATCAATATACACACGCGAGTCAACCTTATGGCTTAACTTCAATGACTCGACTTGAGCGTCGCACCGTCATGCTGAAAATATATAAAACACGTGCGCTCGCGCTCGGTACGTCCGCGGCCGTTCCCAGAGGGCGCGCGTTCGCGTTTGTGGCACATTCAAACCTTCAGGCCTTCAAGGTGTGCGGCCGCGCGCGCATACTGGTAGCGCGCGGGGTCCGCACTGTGGAAACATCTTTCTCCCGACCTTTTGTTTGCTTCTTCGTTTTCCTAGCCGCCGCCATTCCACCATGTACCTTTTCCTTTATAGCTCAATGAGACCATTGCTTTTTTGCGTAAGTCCTGAGTCCTTTCCCATTTCGGCTCTCAAAGAACTTTCGCGAGAACTTTGTTATTGAGAAAGTGCGTTCACTTTCTCTCTGGCACACTATAGCTTAGGATGTCTTCTTTTGTGCTTTCAAGATACTGACATGCTAAGGAGCTTTCTAGACAGGAAACTTATATGTGCCTCCGTAACACCGTCCATCCATCAATCTTCACTTCCGCATTCTACTGTCCCCAACATGGATACCGTGCTTGTAGTCATTCCGCTCACGGTTCTCTTCACCTACCTGCTCCTGGGCAGGCAAAATCAAGGCAACAATCGATCGGAGGTACAGGCGCATACCTCATCGCAGCGCTTCATGCCACCAAGCACAGAAGACGCCAATGGTGGTGCACAACGGGCGACCGCGTCCAGGTGCGGGGCTACACCTCGTCCCATTATTTATCATCTTGTTGACTGATTTTTCTTTCCAGAAGGAGTGGTCATGTCCGCATGCCAAGTGCTCCAGTGGCTTCATCCTCAACGAGTTCCCCTCCCAATGCAGGCGCCGAAGTGCCTATGGAGGTGGATCCGATGGAGCCCCACGAAGTGTACCACGCCGATGATCGTGCTGCACTTGTGCTCGCATCACCCGCCTCTGCCCCCGTTCGCGCCGGCATCGCTGCAGTTCCTGCCTGCGCGAGTCCCGTTCCTGCTCCCGCAGCTCCTGCTCCCGCTCCTGCCCGCGCGACGCCCGCTCCTTCTCGCGTGACCCCTGCTCCCTCTCGCGCGACGCCTGCTCCCTCTCGCGCAACGGCCGCTCCCTCTCGTGCGACACCTGTCCCCTTTTGGGATCGAGCCACTCCTGCCCCCGCCTTTCTTCGCGACACTCCCGCCCCCTCAGCCTTAGATAAACGTGCCTTAACGCGCGCGGACACACCCATCCCATCTCCGAGGGTAGCCACGCCCATTCGTGCTTCCCCTGCCGTCCTCGCGCCCATCCCCGAAGACGGCATGCCAATGCTTCTGTCGCACTGTGGCCTCCTCCCCGGGGCCGAGGAGGAAATCGCTTCATCTATCTCCCGCGCCTTCCTGCCTGTGACGCAAGTCCGCAGCCCGCCCTCGACACCGGTCCGTATCAAGACGGAGCCTTCAGCAGGGCCCTCCAGGCTCCCCACCACGCCCGTGAGGGTCATGAATGGGGCTGGTCATTCAACGGTGAGCCCGAGCAGCATAGCACGGTTCGTTCAGCCAACTTATGGACTTCATACAACAGATCACCCCGGAGTTTCATCAAGGCAACCGTACTCCAAGGAAGAACTCGCCGAGCAAAGGCGGGGTTCCTCCCACAGAGTGGACCTTTAACTGGTATGACTCTTTGTCCGGGGAAGCCCTCTCCGAGCCGCCCGACTTCGTGCCGAAGGGCCCGATCGGCCGCCTATGTATCGGTGACATTTATTATCACCGCACTCCATACGGCTGTCAGCTCTGGCTCAGAGTTGCGGACAGCTACGACGAGCCGCCCTACTGGCTTCCTGTCAGCTGCGGGTACGAGCGCGCGGACGGCAAGTTTCTGATCCTCACCAGGGTCCACAAGCTCCCGTCGTGGGTCGTGGAAAGCACCTACCGGCAGTGGAAGATCGCCGTGAAGAAAGGTATGACAGACTTCATTTCTTTCAATAATTTGACTAACATATCTGTAGACATGGAGCGCGCCGACGGCAAGGAGGAGCAGGATGCCTGAGTACTGCCCTGACAAGTAGAGGGTTGGATCGTCTTGTGCTGCTCGTCTTGTGTCTTTGTTTTGTATCTCCTCTCGTATCTCGCATCGCTTCGTTTCTCATGATCTGTATTGTATAGTTTCACTAATGTGTATGGTTATGTTGTCTGAACGGAACACTTCTCAGAGGGATGTCCTACGGTGCAGCCCGAGTACTGCACGATGCGGAATGGCGCCGCGATGTACGGCGCACTGATGCGTAGCGAGGCTCGGCTCGGAGCGTAGCAGCGCGGAGCGGGACAATGCGCATCGATGTGTCCCGGAGCGAGGGGTTTCAGGTGAGTTGGAGTGAAGCGGTGCGAGTCAGGTCGGAGCGTTGCGATGCGCACCGACATGGACTGGAGTTCGTGCCAGGAGCGAGGGTATAGCGTCCGAGTCGTTTCAGACTGAGCTCCGAGCGTTGCGCAGCGGCACGGAGTGATGCGGCGCGGCTCGAGGCGGAGTGGCGTGGTGTGTATCGCGTGGACTGGGATACGCATACACTGGAACGGCAAGGAGAGATGGATAGCGAGGAGTCATGCGCACAGGTACGTTGCGATGCGGGGAGGAGCGATTAACAGTGACGCAGAGAGATTGGGTGCGATCAGACGTGGACTGGCCCGGTGCGGACTATAGCCGAGGTGCATTGGGGAGGACTGGAGAGGGTACACCAATGTGTACCGACGCGCCCGGGAGCGGTGGGCCGCGAGGAGGATCGGAGTAGAGCGGAGCGGTGTGCAACCGCGCGGACTGGAATAATGCGCAGCGGATCGGCCCACCGGAGTATTGCGCATCGACGTGTCCAGGAGCGAGGGATTGGGATCTATTGGAGCGGTGCAGCGGGAGGCAGATTAGAACGGTGCAGTTCGACGTGGGATCGGAGCGGAGCGGCGTGCAACGACGCGAACAGGAGCAATGTGCCGCGGTGCGGACCGGAGTAGTGCGCATCGACGCGTCCGGGAGCGCCGCGAGGCGGATTGGAGTAGAGCGGAGCGGTGCGCAACGGCGCGTACTGGAATAGCGCACAGCGGGAGCGATGAGTCGAGTACAGAGGGACGGTGTACAACGACGCGAACAGGAGCAATATGCCGCGGTGCGGACCGGAGTAGTGCGCATCGACGCGTCCGGGAGCGCTGCGAAGCGGATTCGAGTGGTGCGCAACGGCGCGTACTGGGATAGCGCACAGCAACGCGTCCGGGAGCGATGAGTCGAGTACAACGGAGCGGTGTGCAACGGCGTGGAGTGAAATGATGCGCAGCAACGCGGACCGGAGTAGTGCGCATCGACGCGTCCCGTCCAGGAGCAAGGGTCTCGAGGTGGGTTCGCGGGCGGTACCGCAGCGGAGCGATGCGCACCGAAGCGTGGCGCAATCCAGACGGGGAGACAAAAATTGAAGTATTTGAACGTGGTGTACTGCGGATTTTGGGTGGCCATGAGCGTAGTCACTGCCTGTGAGGCGCACGGAGGGACGGGAATGAAGGGTGTATCGACGTGGGCTGGAGTTGGGCGCATAGACACCAAGGGATAGCCTAGTCCAACCATACAGCTTCGTACGGCTATCCTAGGGGATTGCTCTAGATCTCCTGGATCGAAAGCGTATGAGTACATGCTATATAATGCAAGGAGTAGTGTACCACTTTGAGGTAGTGTACCACTTTGAGTAAGGTAGCCTACAATGCGTCACTATATCGTCGCGCGTGGACCGTCCAAAAGGGGGAGAAAAGTCGAAACAATAGTTAAACTTGTCGCCTACTTTTGACATGGTTTTGCAGTCGCCGAAAGGTTGTGCTTCAGCTGGTTTTTTACGCAGTTTCAGACCGTATTGGGTACAAACTTTTTGACGGTGAGCAATGGTTCGAAAAAGGAGACGAAAGGTAAAAACGCACAATGCTTTTGGCTGATCCAAAAGCGGGAGGAAAGGACGACTTCTTCTCTCCGATTTATCTCACTTTTGTCCCCTGAGAAAACGCGTGGAAAGTGGCGTAAAAGCTTTCCATTTGTAGCTTCCAAATGTCTTGCCTTCTGAATATCGAAAATCCGTTGCCCGGGAAAACATGTGGATCGTCGAAAAAGGCTCCACAAGGAAGACAAAGGTTTGCCTTTTATCTCCGTTTCACGACGTTCAAAAAATGTCGGCCAGCTTTGCCGCCAATCGGATTTCGTATCGGACAAAAGCAGAATCTTAAGATAACCTTTACTACTGTCTCAAAGCGGGATAAAAACCACACTCAAGGCTTCCACTTGCCTCCTCCGGGATTCGGTCAAAAGTGGTATCAAAGTTTAACTATTGTTTCGACTTGTCTCCCCCTTTTGGACGGTCTCCAAAGGACGGATGCCCGTCGTGCCAGGAACCCGGGGCCCCCCCCCCCCCCTTTTGCCGGCCTGATGCGAGCACAAGCGGGCTGCGGTGACGCAATTCTCCTGATGAGCAGAGAAAGCCTCGCAGCTCGAAACCTGCAGCTCGAGCTCACTGCTCGAGCGTCGAGCAGCTGCAGCACTACTGAAAGTAGTCTTAGTGTCCGCGATGGAGCACACTTGAACTCGAAATAAACACATTTGTGAGCGGCGGGCGCCCGTGATACAGCGAGATTCACCTGGGTATACACCAAGGTTCGCTGAACATTTCTGCGCAGCCCCTGAGCAAATAGATTGCTGTACGGGCGAAGTTCAGGCTGTTCCCGGCCGGCTTCAATGTCGCGGGCAGAGAGTTTCCTCTGAACAAGGACACCGCTCGCGGAGCATCGTCGGCGTCTAAAGCGCGACGCGCCTGGTCAGGTGACCTACTTAGTAAACGCGCGCACTTCGACGACTCGAGGGGCACTCACGATGGTCGATTACTCCTCCAAAATTTCACGAGCGTGCTCTAGCGCATGCAAAGAGCACTCCTGCCAATTTTTGTGGCGAAATATGCAACGGTGCACAAGTTTTCGAGCTTGTCACTCACAGAACGCGAACTAGGACCCAGGACACCGGGAGAGGGGGGGGGGTCCGTTGAGGTCCGTATCCCCGATTCAGATCTTGCCTGCCTCTTGCTCTCTCCAGGCTCTCTTGCTCTCTCTTGCGCTCCTGTCGCTCTCCTGCATCTCTCTCTCCCTCTCAAACACACTCTATGCTTCCTACTACGGAGACTATGACCATATACTTCTTGGAAATTCAACATTTTTCTCACTTCTCTACGCTTTGACATCAATTGTGCCTCGACTGGTTTTCACGCACTAGTGCCAGCTTTGTGGAGGGTTCGAGGGCCTGTACGAACCACAGTTCTCAATCGGCCGGTTCGTCTCTCGACTTCTTGTACTGAATCACCATGGCCGAGACCACAATGGGGCACTCGGGTCGCTTCTTGCATCACTGCTTTGGTTGTCAGCGATCATATGTTTAGTAGTGCCTGGAAGTTACTCTGCAGTCATGAATATCAACGGTGGCCGTCTCCATTCCGTTCATCAAAGACCGTACATAGTGTGCGTATGCAAAGGAACGATCTCCTGCCGTTGATTACCGGAGCCAAATCCACGCTAGTACTCCTAGGTCATCTTTTTAATGGTGCTAATCACGCGCGGTGCACGTGCCTTCCATGATTATTGCTCGGCCACGAGGTACAGTGTCCTCTATGCCTAGAGTCTAGCTACCATACGGAGGAAATGTGTTACGCACGCGAGTACTCTATGTACTCACAGTGTGGGACTGCATGCTTACCGTATGGCCATCCCAGACTAATCTCCCACCGGCACGTACAATCACAGCGGCTTACCCACCAAAACCCCGGGTGAATGTGTCCAATCTGTAGGAAGTCGGTGCTCATCTTGCAGAGTCTTCTCCCATGTCGCCAGGACTGCCGTGGTTGGGATTGCCCATTTCCCTGCTACGCGCTTACTCACCAGCACGCACTCATTTCGGAGCTGTTTGTTCAAGGCCTGTAGCCAGCGGCACTCCATGTGTGTCTCCTCCATTTGCGGGAGTTGGGCTCTCTCTCCTACCACACGGTCACATTGAAGAACCCATATTAGGTACACCGTCTCTGTGAGGACGATTTGCGCTAGCCTGGTTGCACTGTGGAGGGCGTCTCCATCATTGCCAGACATAGCGAAGGTATGTCCTCCCAGCGCAACACCCACCTTGACCGCCGGTAATGTCAGCAATCTCTTAGCGAGGATGCCTCGTGCTAATGCCCAGGCCATACTCCGTCCCGGAGCAGAACACTCTCATAGGATGTGCTCCATACTCTCCTCCACTCCACAATATGTGCATAGGGCCCGTGCCTCGTAACCAGGTATGTGTGCCTAGTACTTCCCCACATGGTGTCCGATGTGCAGGGCGTGCCAGAGGAAGTCTCGTGCTTTCCTCGAGACTGTGTTCTTGTGCAGGAATGTCCAGATCATCAGCTTGGATGGGTGTTGATGTGTACTCACCGCGCCTGCTGCCCGCCACGGTGTGGGCACCGCTCTCAAGCTCACTTTCCCCAATGCCTATCCCTGCGCAGGTGTCGGGCCCCGATGCGTGCCCCGAAGACTGGAGCCCCGAAGGCTCCCCGGTCTCTTGCGCCCGCGGCCGATTCGCCATCCACAAGTTGGGCCACGTAGGCCGCGACAGCGGGGACGCCTGTTAGGGATGTGCCACACGGTAGGTCCGGAGTTCGGAGTTCCAGGGTCCGGAAGGGTCCGGAGTTCGGATGGAGTCCGGACGGAGGTGTGGCACGGAGGGGAAGGACTTCAGCGAAGCTATTAGCAACGCTCTGAGACCTCCTGCGGTTGTCCTTAATTTCCGAAGGAACAGAGGGTCGGACTTGACCGGAGTTCGGGGCTGACTAAGCCGGAGTTCCACGCTGACTAAGTGGAACAAAGTCCGAGACAATCAGAGCAGAACAGAGAAGAGGATGAAGAGGATGGCGAGGGACGAAGTCCAAGGGGACTTGTCGAGCAAGCAAGATCAAACAAAGTCCGATGTCCGGAGTTCCGGAGCTTGTAGGCTCGGAGTTACCAGATTAGGAAGGTCGGAGTTCAGAGGTCGGAACGGAGGTAGACCAAGGGAATAGATTGACAAGGGAGGTAGCGTGAAGGAAGGTAAACAGAAGGTAGCGAGGGGGTAAACGGGATGGGTAACAAGGAGGGTAACGAGATATCCGAACTGAGGTACTACGGCATTCCGGGCGCGTATTTAAGGAACAGAACCTTATTGTTAAGGAAGACAATAAGAGTGTAAGGAATATCAAATCCGGAGTTTGGAGATGCTGGAGTTCCGGAGTCCGGGGACAAAGACAATAGAGCTTATTGTTAAAGGACAAGATGATGAAAGAATGGTGCAATCGTAAGGGAACGTACACATGAAATCCGGAGTTCCGGAGTGCGGGAAAGTCGGAGTATGAAGTCCGGAGCGCGGGAACTCGGAGTACGGAGTCCGAAGTGCAGGAATTCCGGAGTTCAGAGTGGAGGTGCGCACGGAGCGTAACAACGCCGAGCCTTGCCAAGCACCAGGGCTCGGGGTGCACTGTGGTATGCCCGATACGCGCATCAGGGGTCGAGGTGCACGCGTCGGGGTCGAGGTGCATGCATCCTCGCCCACCAATCACACCGCACGGAACGCACGGTCCTGACAGCCGAGGCATGGCCTGTAGGCCACGGCCCCCGTCGCGGGCCCTGATCATCGCGCTCTGCGCGACGGGTGCCCCTTTATTCCTAATCTTCCCATACGGCTCCGGCCCCTCCTGTATATATGCGGGCCCCAAGCACCGGAAAATCCACCTTCTCTTACCCCTTCAGAGCTCACGTTTGCGATTGCGACTGCGTCTGCAACCGCGACTTCGACAGCGCCAGCAACTTCCTTCCCCGACAGCTCCCCAAATGTCCTTGTCTCGCTGCGTATAGTGAGTATCCCTCCCGAAGTCTATATTCCCCAATTCCCCGTGTCTGTTAGGAGCGTGCTGAGCAGAAGTCCGAAGGTCCGAAAATGCGGAGGTTCGAAAACCCGAAAACGCGGTAGTACGGATTCCGGAGGTTCGGAATGTCCGGAGGTTCGGAGGTTTAGGGAACGATGACTCAGCGGGAGGACTTTGGCGAAGCTATTAGCAACGCCCTGGGACTTGTTCCGTTCGTCCTTAATTTCGGAGGTTCGGAGGTTCGGAAGTGCGGAGGTTCGGAGGTTCGGAGGTTGACAAGTAGTTGGATTGAAGGTAGCGAAGGGGAGGTATGGAAGGTAACAAACAAGATGGAAGAGAATGTGGTAAACGAGATATTCGAACTGAGTAACTACGGTATTCCAGCTCGGTATAAGTAGTACGTAAGCTTATTGTCTAGCCTAGACAATAAGGAAGTACGGAAATGGAGTTCCGGAGCAGAAGACAATAAACCTATTGTTATGGCACTAACAAAAGAGAATGACGCAATCTGAGACATATGAAATACAAACGGAGGTTCGGGAGTTCGGGAGTTCAGGAGTTGAAGGACCGGAGGTACGGCCGGAGTTCCGGGGGTTCGGAAGTACAGTACTAAGTCCTGGAAATGAGATACGTCCCGGAAAAGGGTGCAAGTCCCGGAAGTTGGAATGAAGTCCCGGAAATCGGAGTTGTTGTCGCATGGGATGTAACAGTGTCGCACCTCATATAGCCTGTAGCATCCACGCAATCCCCTCTTCCTAGGTCAGGAGCGATAAGCTCGCTCGACCCCTCCTCGCGCCCTCTGCATTGTAGGGAACTCGGGATCGTACTTGGAATCCCCCGCTCACACAAGACACTTCTCGGGTCTTGTCCTCTCGGCCCAGCGACCCCGACGTCCTAGCGGCCGTTACGGGAGACTTGAGTGCATCAGCGATATATTGCTCCAGCTTCTCCTCTCAATGTTCCTCGCTCCAGCTTGTTACACGCCCTCCCAGATTTGGTTCTGCGCCCCCTTCTCAGATCTCCCCATCTGTCCAGTCCTCCTGGCCTTCCAGTGTCTTGGGCATGTCTAAGCCGTCTCGGAAGCGGCCAATCGCTGGTGTGTAGGACCTCAGGGTGACGTTGGCATCACAATCTAGCGGGATGTGCCGTGTGTGTGGTAGGATGGGGAGTAGGAAGGTTTGCAGCGCTCAGCACCACAAGCCCAGGTGCACCGTGGCTCCCTCAACATGTTGGATTGACAGGTAAGTGTACCCTATTGTTGATTGGAAGTCCTCATTCGTAATGATGAACTCTGTGACCGCCAGCTCCATCATCCTTATCCCCGCGATTTTTTCTTCCATCCCAGCGGGTTCGGAGATGCTGGCTCGAGTGTGCCATTGCGGGCTCACTGCTTTGTTAAGACTTGCACACAGATGTGTTGCCTAATTTGCAGCAGTACAAGAGGAGGAATGGCAACATCTAGGAAGGAGATTTCAAGGATAAGGTCACTACAAGGTAGGCTGGATGGCGCATGTCCTCTCTCCTTCACAAATATAGTGACTAAGTGCATTGCAGTGTGGTGGCAGGTAGGCAGTAGTGAGTAGGTGTGGGGGGTGGCACGTGTGTTTCCTGGCACTCTTGCTCCTCTCTTAAAAGCAGGGGAGATAAATTTAATGGTCACTTCCATTTGATGACAGACTCCTTCTCAGTCTCAGCTGACTGGGTCAGTTCATGTGGGAAGCATGGGTTCCCTATTCTAATTGGCTAGATGTGGCTATATTCTCAATTTCTCATCAAACAGCCACCTTCAGCGGAGGCAATTTAGCCTGTGGAGATTTTTATGGGCTTTGTGTGCAAAGGGAGGTACATACAGGCTTAGGGAAAGGGCCTCACTTCTCTACCTCCTGCTTAGTGGAGACTTTATGTGTACTGGACTTTAGCTGGCCTTAGGATGGAGTAGGAAGGGGCCAGCAAAAAGGGGGGTTGCATGGGTAGGACAACCTGGCAGCTAGTTCCCTATCCAGGTTTATCTGATGTTTTGCCACCGACGGAAGTGAATTAGGCTGCAGTGTGTTCTAGTTTGAGAAATAAATCCGTCTAACAAACCAGGAGAATGCTGTGGCTTAGTTTGCTCCTGCTTGACAATATCTGGTTTGGTTTGAGGAGAGAAGGTCCCAATAAGAGCTGGTGTTGCTGAGAGGGACACTTAGCTTCTGGACGCAGCAGCTCAGTCTCAATGCTGCACCTGAAGTCTAGGTCCAGGTGAAAAGGTTTCGCGCCGCTGGGTAAGCCAGAAACAATTGTGGCATCTAGATGTGCTGCCATGAGCACTATTGCCGGTAAATAGGCCGCCAGACTTGGGGATCTTCCGGGAAAATAACACATATTCACGGCTGCTGCAGTTCATGGTTGGGGCGCCCTTCTATACCCTTAACGCATGTGTATGTCTGGCTTTCCCCTGTTCGAGAGAAAACAAACCCCCCCCCTCCACAGAGGTGTTAAATGATGAGAGGTATATCTCCGTCTTGTTCGGTCGTGGCCAGTCATTGCTGCACTTGTATTACTGTACTAATCGGACCATAGCAGGCCCGGTTGTGACCTGTGACAGGTGAGATACGATGTGGGGCTCTGGGGCCACACTGTGACCGTAAACCGCCACAGCGGAGCGGCGGCGGGAGCGAAAATTTTGGGCGCCTACACCCATCTGGGCCAAAGATCCGTATGTCACAGCCGGCGGCAGCCTCTGTGACTGAGGACAGCCGGGGAAATAGCGGGGCGGGGAGCCTCTGTGACTTGTGATGCCCCGCTATGGTCCAATTAGTACAGTACATCTTAACCACGATTCTTGTTCATGTTGCGAATAGTTGACTTCCGCCCTCCGAGGCTCAGGTGGTTAGGATCGGCATTTCAGTTGCACTGGGAGAGGGCTCATGCCTTGCAGACCCAGCAAGGTTTTCCTCCCCCATTTGGTATCCCGGGAGAGCTTAGTGGCCTCGTGTTCTCGATGCGCGTCCGGGCAGCCAGGCATTTGGACGCATCGGTGGAGGTCGGCTTTACTCGGGAAAGTTGACAGAGCTGCCGGAGTAGTACTCAGGAGTGTTGTATACTCATCCTGTTTTCGTTATGATTTGCTCAGATGCGCCTACTCCGTTTGTCTTTGTTCAGCGGAGCTGTGAAAATCGTGGTCTTGCGGGGAGCAGTGGGGTTTCAGGCCGGAGGAGCAGCGCTCTGCTGCAGTGTCTGTGCTTAGTCTTTGCAGGTGAAGCTGCCACCGACACAACCTTGGGGTAAGTAGACATCTCCATTCGTGTGTGAGGTTGGCCTCGCCCAATTTAGAGGGCCGTCTCGCTTCCGCCACGCCCCGTGCTAGGTCATGCTCTCAGTGCCGCCGCATGTGTTCGCCACACCCGGTCTCTTTCAGAAAGGTTCGGCCTTCTCAGGCAGCTGACAGCTTGTCGACAGGGCCGGATCACTCAGCTCGGAAGCTAGGTCAAGTCGCGTGCGCCCGGATTGGACGGCTTCGTGTGTCCTTCAGTGCTCGTCCGCAGGCCCGTACTCTGCTTCTTTCTTGCATCTCTTCGCTCTCAGGCCCTCCTCGTTCGCGATAAAATAGGTGCGCTCGCCTCCGGGTGGCCCCCTGTGTTGAGCGTGAGCACCATGGGTGGTGGTGGGAGAAGAGAGAGAGCGACTGATGTTTAGCGCCCGCCGCAGCGTCTCTGCCATAATCGGTACAGTCATCACCCGCCCATTGTCACACCAAAAAGTATTCGGCCATTCCTGCTCTTCCACTCAATCTTCTGGCACAGAAATTAGTACTGCGTTGTAGCCCAGCATTCCAGTGTTCGTAATATAAGGCTCTCTATGTATGGCATAGGCATAGTGCCAAGCTATATCAAGAACATTGCAACGGGTCTGATTTGGGCACTAACGACCCAAAGTCACAATCTGCAAAATTTCTGCTCCTTACTTTGCAGACTCCTCCGCATGTAGGAGAATCGAGCGCGCGGGTACGAGCGAGAGCGAGCGCGGGATCGTCGTGTTTGGCTGAGTGCAAATGTGTGCGTATATTTGATGTCAAGTGGACCATTATATACATACATGAGTGGCACGTCGCTAGGTAAATACAACAAACAATAAAACAATTGTAACTACTACGAGAACAAGGCGAGCTCATCTTGCTCGCAACCAAATACAATAACTACTAAATTCCACACCGCATATACCCTCAAACTATCTAGATGTAATCAAAAAAATGTATTATAGCTCTCCGTGAATTTTGGAGTGTGTCCCAGGCTTGTGTCAGGAGATATCAGTGCAATAAGAGGTACGGGCTGTGACTAGCTGTGACGGTGTTTTCACCTCCTCGCAGCAACAAACGTACTCGTAGCCCACGCAATAGTGCTCCTGATAATTCCAGAATTTACATTGAGTCTCCCCACATACTATATGATATGCTAAGGGAGTTTGAATATCATAAAATGGATCGGATGAGCAGCATTAGACCTGCAAATGTTTCAAAGTGCATGGCACTAGCTAAATCAGAATGTTACATGGGCCATATATTCACTCGCTCACAATTTTGGCTCCTCTATTGTACATCTTCGTATGCAGGGACATTGTACGCATACTTTACAAAAGGTTTCAAGGCAAACGGGGCAGAACTCCATGAGGGAGAGAAGAATTGTTACTTTAGGCGATAGTGTGACATCAGCCGGGTGATGACTGTACTCGCATATCGCGGTCAATCTAGTCTGATCTAATCTCTATGGGCGTCTTTATCGTATTTAGCGCCCATGCCAGCTTGCCGCAGGATGTTCTCGCTGCCCTCCCAGGCTTCGTCTGCCAGCGTTTCTACTGAGCCTTCTGCTACCGGTACCAGAGTCGCAGGCATCCATCTCTCCGATGGGCATCCACTCGTTACGCGGGCATCCGCGCGGGTGGGCGGGCAGCAGCTGTTCAGCCGGATGTGTCGCACCTCTGAAGACATGAACTCGCTCTCTTGTCTCGAGACAGGCTAGCCTGAGTATCACTTCCATTCAGCCATCTTGGGTGTCTTGTGTCTTCAGGGCACCTTACCTTTCGTTATTGAGGGGGTATCGCCTTCCGCACGCTGGGGCAAGGGCGTGGGGAAAACGTTGATAGTGGTGGTTCAAGGTCAAGGCGCCCCCTCACTCCTAGGTCATCTTTGCCCGGGGTAAGTGCCGTGTCCACTTTTACCGATGCGAGTAAGGGCTTAGGGCGCAACGCGACGCTAGCTCCCAAGCGGTGTGCTACTACCGCAATGTCCGGGTAAGGCCCTCCCCGCATTGCCCTATCGATACCCGATACTAAAACAGCGCAACACAGTTACTCCTTCCAGGGCTTCAAGAGCAGACTCCCCGCGTGCGTCACGGAGTCCCGCACACTTGACCCCGTACGCCGCGATACGCGTCACCTTGTTGCTTGAACGTGCCTATGCAGCTCATCTCGGCTCGGAATACCATTTCCCGACATGGTCAGGAACGAGCGCACCGAGCTGCGTGTGATCCCGACATCTGGCAGAAGACTGGCGTGGCATGCAAGATGCTTCGTTAGGGGCCATCGGCCTTCTCCGGCGTGCGTTGGGGCTGTTCCTTGAGGCGCATCGCCTGCTTCGTGCTCGCCCCCAACTCGGATGCGATCGGCGGGATGATAGCAACTGTCTGCGAGTGGGACCGGCGCCGATGCTGGCCCATCGACGCTCTTGAGATCATGGTTCGCCTCCGCATGCGCTACTCTTTGTGGGGGCGTCCTCGAGGCGTTGCTGGTTTGAACAGCCCACGCGCGGGTCCGCAGCCGCGATTGACATCCTGATCCTGATGCCAGCGCGCGACAGGCTTCCGCCGTCCAGGCCAGCGGGGAATTGGCAGCAGGGTTCTCGGCGCTGTCGCGGTATGAATACAGCAGGTAAGAGGCTCGTCTGTTGTATCGTATTCCCACTCACTCGCTCCCTAGCTCTTCAACGCAACATAGAGTGGCGTCTTCCGCATAGACGCATGGTGGTTCTTCAAGCGAGTCGAACTTCGCCAATCCTTCATTCGCGTAAATGGATGTCTCTCGTGATACCTTACTCCACGCTGTCGCCGCGGTCTCCGGTCTGGTGAGCTTGCCGGCCTGTCTTCGTACTACATTAACCAACATGTACTTTGCAGGCCGCCTGGATATACCTGCATGGGCACACCGTGCGAGGGGATCATGCACTATCCTTCTATACCCTCTGTGCAGGCACGCTTTATGTGCTCCTCCAACGTTCACCCGGCTTGCAAGAGAGCCCGCTAAGAACGACTACTGTCTTTACATCAATCCACGCCCTATGTCTTTCCGTTGCCACCGTCATCTATCGCCTCTCCCCATGGCATCCACTGGCATCCCATCCAGGACCTTTCCTAGCACGTATCAGCAGCCTATGGCTGGCTTACGTCTCATCCACCGGGAGACGTCACCTCGTTATGGACCGTCTACACGCAAAGCATGGCCCATTCGTCCGGATAGGTAGATAGTGTAGCTAGCACTTGTCGTCCGCACCAGTCTCATTCTCTCTCATCAGGCCCCAATGCCCTCTCCATCAACTCACTCTCAGCACTCTCCCTCTACGCTCATCTCGAAAAGGGCGAATCGTACCGCTTCCCCGTCCATGATGGGGTGGCCTCCATCTTTCTCAAGCAGGACAGCAAGGAGGGCCACCGGGAACGCCGCCGCATCTGGGGCGGTCTGTTCACCCCCAGCAGGTGCGTAAGACTCTCCGCGCCGCCGCTCAAGCCCCGCTGAACCCCGCTTGGCCGTGCTCGCAGTATCTCCGCCATGACCCCGGCCCTAGAAAGGAGGACCTGGCAACTCATGCAGTGTATCGAGCAACGCCAGTCCGTGGGCGGCGGACTCATCGACCTTCCAGAGGCCTTCTATCATTGGTCGTGTGATCTCGGGGTACGTATTCTTCTCATTGCGCTGCAAAGACTGTCTTGACTTAGTGTTTCGACTTCAGGGCGATATAGTATTCGGTGGATGCAACGAGCTTGTATGTGCCTAGCCACTCGCGGTTGTTATTGTTACTCACAGAGGTCCAGGAGTTGATGAGAAATGGAGACGTCAACAATCTGGTGGCCACCGGAAAGTATTCGACGGCGATGATGGACACGTGCGTAGCCCTACACTCCCGCTGGCTGCCTATGGCTCAGCATTCTACAGGTTCGGGCACTCTCCATGGCTTTTACACGTTCTGTGGCGCATTCCTGCCACGAAGGACATGCATAAGCTGGTTACGATGACCGCGGAGATGGCACGGAAGCGCGTGGGGTCCAAGGAGCCTCCCACGTCAAGAGACCTGCTGTCATATTTGGTATGTCCGCCTCTCGGTGCCCTCGGGCAAGGTGCTCACATCCAGTCGACACTCAGATCGACGGCGGCGTTCCCATGGCCGACATGGAGCGGGACGGCATGATTGCCATACTAGCTGGTGCGGAACAAGCTTGTGTGTGGCGCGCCGCCGATCACTCACAGTCGCCGCAGCATCGGAGAACACCACAATCACGCTCGCTCTGGCTTGCTACTTCCTCGCCGCCGACCCGCAGTACCTCCACCAACTGCGGGACATGCTGGAGCAAGCCTTCCCAGACCCGCTAGGACCTCTCTCTCAAAGCGCACTGGCAGCGCTTCCTTTGATCGATGGCGTCGTAAACGAGGCGCTGCGCCTGGGATCGCACTTCTTCTTGCCCCGAGTGACCCCTAAGGGCGGAGTTGAGGTTGACGGCGTTCACATTCCGGGCGACACCGTCGTCGCGCTCGCGTCGTACTCGATCCAGACAAGCCCGGACCACTTCTACCCGGAACCTATGGTGAGCGTCCAACACAGCCGCTCTCGTCTGTGATACATTCTTACAGCGCGAAACCAGAACTTCCGACCGGAGCGCTGGCTACCGGAGGGTCTTGGTCCAGACACGAAGACGGATAGAACAGCGCTGGCGGCATTTTCATACGGTACGTATTACAATCGCGTGCTTGCCCCGGGCCCTCCGTTGACCCGTTGCAGGCCAGCACGCGTGCCTCGGAAAGACGCTTGCCTACAACCAAATGCGTTATGTCCTGGCACGCCTCGTCCTCGCATACGATATGTCCCTCAAGCCTGGCTTCGACGTGCAAGCCTTCCGCGAGGGCATTGTGGGCAGGGGTGTACCTAATCTCGAAGTACCCCTGGAGATGACGTTCCAACGGCGGCCCGGTGTGCACTTCGATGATCTCGGAGATAGAGCGTAGTCGTCGTACAACTCGGCAACGACGCGGACGCTGCGTACCAATCGGTCTCCTTCCAGTTGTGTAGATGTTCGTGCATGAGCTGGTACCGCGTTGGAGGTTGTAGTATTCCACCTTCATCATCTTCTCCGGGCTGTACATCTGCTTCGAAGCTCAGGATGGAAGATGGGCGCTACGATCGCCCGCCGGCAGTGATCGTGGCTGGTATCTGCAAGTCTTCGAACTTGATACAGACTGGATGAACGTCGGGGGATCCGCTTCTATCTGTCAATTTTTCTCAAGATAGGTGCTCGCTCTCGCGGTAACGGCTCAGGCCCCAGGCAGTGCACAGCAATTTCCGAAGACCCTGGGTACGCTCACCGCCAACTCGACCGTCCACACCATGGTGTACGAACTCAAACGGCCGCGCATGCCCAGAATACACGAAGGCGACTGGTGAACCAATAGAATAAATACATGGAATTACAATGCTATGTCCATGTGCCTGTCCCTTCTCATCCGCCCCTGTAAACTCTGAGACTGCGGCCTGTCCGGCTTCGGGCCCTGATACCCCCGAACAGATTCTATACCACCGACGATGCCGCCATCAGGTCTCCTCCGCGTCCATCCTTCTCCTCTCGGCCGAGGACCAGGACATGACCTCGATCGTGTGGTGCAGGTACCTTGACGGCGGCCATAGCAGGGTGAAGAGATACCGAGACCTAGAATAGAACAGTCCATCATGACCCAGATGTCAGACGTCAACGGGCACAGAACCTAATCACTCGCGCGCACCTGAGGTCCATTCCACGTATCCACGGCGCCGTTGTGCGACCGCTGTGTGCGGCTCGACTGGGATCCTGAGGTCGGGTACATTTCGAAATCGTCTACCACCCGCTTGCTCGAAGCCAAAGAGCGCCGTGAGTTTAATCTGCCGTACGATACGCACGGGGTTAGCGCGAGGAGACCGCAGATGACGACGTCAACACTCACACAGCAAGTACAGAGTTTGCGTATACTGTTACATGTGTCAGTTCGAGAGCGACGGATGAAGTGCGGAAAGACAACAAACGTTTGGCATTGACGATGCTGATCCCCGCGTATATGTAGTTGCCTGGCAAAATGAGCGCCTCAAGAGCAATGTCAGGCCGCCAAGGTACACCAGTTCGGAGGCGTGCACTCTACTCACGAAAACAAATACAAGGATGCCGGTAACACTACGCGTGTAGACTTCAGTACCTCGTCCAGGACGTGCCAAAGAATTATTGCTTGCCTGGTTAGGAGACCTGTGATCAAACCACAGAAGTATCAGTAGAACGCACGGAATCAAAACCCGTCCGACGTACCAGTGTTGATTGAGTATACGATAAGTGTGTCCAGCGTGGAGTCGGTGCTAGCGTCCCGGGTCAGCGCTGCGTGAAGGAGATAAAGCGAAAGTTAGGCGTACCGCTTGAAACCGGTGCGACTGTGCAGCAGAACACGAATGAGGGCTCCCGTCAAGAGCACATCAGTCGCTACTGCGCAACCATACGCCCCGGATACGAGCCACTAATGACCGCGGTCGGTCACCGAAGGGCGCGGAGGCGGACAAATGTGCATGGGCTTACGCTGAACCGCGGGAAATCGGACAAGCTCAGTTTGAATCTGCCGCCCTAGGAGTCAGTCGCGCAGAGGCGTTTGAGATACGGAATGACTGACGCCTCGACGCTCGCGCCTAAGACAAAACGTGAGACAATTGACAGATGGGCCAAGACAACACGACGCACCAATGTCGAAACCTGTCAGAAATGATAGTGTCAGTTGCGGATATCCCGCCGGCCCAGCGATGATCACGCTTACCTAGACAAGCGACCATGGACACTCCCTATACTCTAGGTCATCAACAGACGCCTCATCTCAGAAACCACGCCACTCACAGCAACGGCGACAACCCAGCGGCTCTTCGGGCCAACTGCTCGCACGAGCTACTTGAGTCTCATGCTCGTGAGATCCGGTCATGCGGCCAGGAACTCACGAAGGAAGACACGCCGGGCATAGAAACTGCATTCCGTCCCAGGACGTCAGTTGGTCAAAGTGCTGTTCTTCATAGACAGACTGACCTTTGGCATATGAGGTTTGACGCTCCCTGAGAGGTGTTAGTATTGGTGGAGTGTCAACGCCCAACGCCACGAGCTGAACGTACTGTGACTGCGACATTGATCTGCCGCGGGGAGTTCGGGCTCAGGACTCAATAATCGACTTCGAGATTGACAAGCAGCTCACTTTGACAGACCTGTGGCGGAACCCTATGTTATGGGAACCTTCGGAACGCGAATGTCGCTGAAATGACTCACCAGTGCCCGGTGAGTATACTTGCGGGGTTGAAGTAGTCCGTTATCAGGAAGTGATAACTAGGCAAGAAAGATGTGAGGTGTTGTTTGCATAGGTGATGAGGGCGCGGTGTGAACGCACCACGCTACCATCCATATGATAGTATGAACCGTCTCCATCGTTCTGTAGACGCGTAAGAAGCAATCGTTTGTGGAGCTGTACGGACGTACACTATCGCTAGGACCTGCGATGCGAAACAGCATTTTATCAGCGTGGCGAGTCCTGAACGCAGGCAAGTATGGGGGTGCTCACGAATATTTTAAACAACTTAAGGTCCCGAGGGTAGAGCCGAAAATACCTGTAGGTCTGGTGGAGGGTGAGTCCGTACAGCCTGTTCAAGGTTTTAGTTCGCGCACTATTCTAGCATCGAGCGTAAACTCACATGAGCCCGAGGGAGGTACCCAAAAGCATCGCACCATAACTGTTGTCCAAGGCAGGTATCTTGGGCAACGCACTCAGCGGATTGCTCGAGGATGGGTCAGTAGCATTCGGAGAGGTAGCCATGATCGCGGGCCGATGCAGAGTCTAGAGGGGCGTTCGACGAGGTACACCTATACTTATAGATCAGGCAGATGCGCACGGGGAAGACGGATTGCGCATCTGCAGAGAATCTGGATGCGCGGCCACCGAGGCTAATCTGGGCGTCCGGCGGACACACGGAGGGTAGTTACCTGATGGGCCTGGGAGCGGGAATCCCGTGGCAGAATATGGCACTGACATTGACATTCGAAGCCGCGCGCCAGTCCTTGTAGCAGGCCCGCCGGCATGCGGCCGCTCGGTCTATTAGGTTCAAACCCCTTGATACCGCAGTGTCTGTAAACTCAGAGCAGAACGTTAGAGGAGTTGCGCAATCATCCCATAAGCTAAAATCCGCTCTCGGAGCGCAGGGGCAGTCTGAGGCACCCTCAGTGAGGAAGAGCCAAGTTGAGTGGCGTCGTTCTAGACACTGTAGGACGTTCAGGCTCAGACCGGTGCCAACGGATCGACAGCCGCCTGCACAGCTGAGGGATGCTCCGCAGCTGCGGCGTTGTAAGGATAGATTTGTTCATAACAGTAACAGCTGATGTCGAGGATAGAGAGCGATGAGCGATGGCATCCGTCCAACAGGGCAGAAGAAGCACGCACAGGTACGACGCGCGTTCTGGTCTTGGGAATGGGCGCGCCCATCGCCGAAGAAGGCCCGGCGTCTGTACACGAGTGAGGTCCGTGCGCTTAGCTTGCGAATCGCTCGCAAGTGTCCTACTAATTCAGTTTCCTAAGAGAGAGAATGACAATTGCTTCACCTCTCTGTACTGGATGCGATCCGGCATCATGTTACGTGCTCCCACCTGCTAGCAGATACATCACGACACTGTCCTCCAATCGAACTCGAGTGCGATTCAATGGCGAGAAGGTCGAAATAGATCAACGCTACACCGAAGGATGCAAGGATCATTCTCGGAACCTACGAGCTAGCGATACCTTGCCCATCACCCTGTCGGCCACATATTTCGGCGAGCTGCGCCGTATGAGCTGGTGGCGGTACTGTGAACAAATAAGTGAACGAGTAGAAGAGTAAGACGAGCGACGACTGTACATGCCTACCTCAATAAAGTGACATCCATCTCGGTAGTCCGTCATCAGCATCGCTAATGCAGAATTATGACAGACCAGAAATGGATGGGACGGTGGTAGTAGCGTGTCAGACGCTCATATTTGAGCACATCTTCTGTACGTCTGTCCTTGACCTGCCATGGTAAAACTCAGGTAAGCAGCTACAACCATATATATGGCAGTGGCGTACCGCTTCACACGCTTCCCAGTACGGGCCACAGCCGACTGAGAGAGCGGGGACCACCACTTGAACACGATCCGGGATTTGCGGTAAACTTCGAGTTGCGGGGCTGGCGCAGTAATTTTACGCGCGTCGAGAGGCTGACTTCGAGTTCACTGGCAACCAGTGGCAGGATGGTGCATTGTGCTCGATCCACAACCGTACGAGACCCCGATAGAATGCAAAGCATAGAAACAGACACGCGACCAATCAGCGCAGGAGGGGCGCGCAGAGGCTGCGGAGGTGCACCGTATGGGCAACGGGGTGGAAGCTAGTGGAAGAGACACTCAAACAGGGAAAAATCCGAGGAGCGCCCACGGAACAGACGAGCGCCCTCCTCACTCACGCCACACTCGGATGTCCGTCCGTTGAGTCACACCTCATTGGTATATTCCGACCGTTTCTGATCGCTTCTCAATTATCAAGATGGCGGTTTTTTCAAGTTCCTCAGCACTCCCGGCCAGGTCGAGCGCAAAGTCCGGTGCCCGTATGCAGCACGCGTTTGGGGTCCCTCTGGAGTTGTAATGGACCCCAGCCACCCGGAAAGGGCATTTCGGAGCGCCCACAAAGCACCGCATCTTGCTGGAACACCCGCACCCGGAGTACACGTTACCTCCTCACGTCTGGACACAACGCATACCCGTGCTATGGTCGGAGGACGGTTGAACACCGTCCACATGTTCTGTGCTCGATATGTCGGCCCGGCTTTCACATGTGGTCGGGCTCTGATCTTGGTTTGTTCCGAGGGCGCTATCTGTAAGCAGGGATTCTCACCGTGTATACACAAACGAAGCTGCTGTCCACGCGCATGAGCGCTGCTCGCAGAGCTGGTTCGTACAGCTCTGTGATCTCGCCCCAGGAAGAAGTTCAATATGGGCGGCATGCATCACCCCATCGATGATGCCGGGCCCCTGTCCCAAATCCTTAAACTCACCCTCCCTGCCATCTACTTCCTGCCACAATCTTGCATCGCCAGTACCCCAATGGCACCCACCATGACGCAGATCCCAGCAGGAAGCGAGTCCATCCCCGCGCTTCCAAAGGTGCCTCCGCTCGACAACACCGTCGGAGTGGTTCTCCTTTGCACCTTCCTGGGATGCATGTAAGTCTGTCCCTGCTTCGCCAGCTAGCGAAGGCTCATTTACCGTGACAGGCTCTTCGGTTTAACGATTCATCAGACCTATCGCTACTTCCGTCTTTACCCGACAGATGGATGGCGATTGAAGACATTCGTGGGTACACTCCTCTTTGAGAGCGTGCCCGACGTACTCATTTACTCGACACAGGTTACTGTACTTTTGTGAGTAGTACCGGGCCCTGTGAGGATCTTCGGTGACCTCACCTCACGCAGCGTCCTCGACGTCTTTCATACTGTTCTCACCATCCACATGTGGTGCGCTTTGGCCGACTTCTGCTTCTGAAGCCGAACTGAATGCCAACGTCGCAGTCATTTTTACCTGATCAACAATTACTTCAACCCCGCCCGACTTGTCGAGGGTGTATGGTGCGTCCAGTTCGCTCGCCACTTCATTCGTATGTACTCAAATACTCCGGTTCGCCAGGTCCATAAGGGTAAGACTTCAATTTGACGACGACGAACATCGACTAACATCGCATTCCAGATGAGCGTTATGCAGACCGTTCGTGCACCGCTGTTTGCCTTCTAGAGGGTATTGATTTGACTTTCACATGCGTAGGGCTGCGTGATCGTTGTATCCCATTGGTGAGTCCGGTACATCAGCAAGGTGGTCTTTTGCTGACAAGGCGTGCGTAGTTTCTACGCTCGGCGCATGTACTTATGTGAGTAGGATCAAGCCAACGATGGAGGATTTCGCTCACTGTATACTATCCAGTGGGAGGGGGGCGGCTCTGGCCGATCGTCTTCATCGTGAGTCTTCTGAACATCTTCTATATGCCCGCAACCACAACAACAATTCCGTAGATCACCTTGCTCACGGTCGAGTTCGGTAAGCACGGGTGTCGTTTCGCCACCTGATCACAACCTGACATCCTCCATGCGGGCTCCCAGGATTGTGTATTGGTGAGTCGGTGCACATCATACAGTGGGAATGCTTTAATCTTTACAACGTGAACTAGCCGCCACAGTCGAAGCGTGCGTACTCCAACTGATAACGCTATCGCGGACCGCGGTCACTGATGCGGCGATTTTCAGCTTCGTTCAAGTGACATTCGAGAACTACGCGAAATATGCTGTGAGTGTTACCTGTTCGTATAGCCTTCGTTTCTAGTGCTGACGTTTCCTCTAAATAGTGGGTGGTGTGTTCCGCGCTAGGAACGGCCGTGGTCGTGGACGTCTTCGTTTCTGCGGCCCTCATCTACTATTTGCATAGCAGCCGCACCGGCTTCAAGAGGTATGCAGCTGTTTCAGATAACGCACTGCGCACTAGATGTTCACGTTTACCATCTGCTCTGGCAGGACGGACTCTCTCCTCGACGTGCTTATGGTCTATGCTATCAATACTGGTGAGTCTGCAGACACACCGACGTCCCCGTGGCCCATCTACTTAATTACACCTTTCCTATCTCTAGGCTTATCTACTAGGTGCGTGCGCCTCGTACTACCTGTTTTTGTACGGGAATCTCACGCGCCTTGTTCGCCACACTTAGCATCGTCAGCCTAGCGGCGGCACTCACCGTACGACAAATCCTGACAATCTCCGCAAATGCATTCTGACATGCCTTCCTCTCAGGCGATTATCATGCCCAGGAATCTCGTCTACAGCGGACTGTACATCATATCGTCGAAATGTACGCTTCATGTCAGCGGTCGCGGTCCCCTCAGCTATACTGACCTCTCTTCTGCAGTGTATGCGAATTCGCTCCTAGCTGTGTGCGTACCACCCAACCACGGTCACATCGCGCTTCCTCTCACACATGCCGCAGATTGAACTCCCGCAGGGCCCTGGTGGACAGGGATATGGAAGGCTTCGATACAGGCTCGTTCGGAATGAGGGTCGTTGACGCACGCGACCTGAACCCAATCGACTTCAAGACGCCCTCTAACCCACGGGTACGTGGCGCGTCATCACGCCTTGATCCCGTGCTCTCTGTTCCCATCCGCTGACTGCTGCGTTCACAGGTGCCGCCCGCGCAGACTGTCATTGACGTTCGAGTCACAAAGGAGATCTATGTAGACGGGGTCCCCGTTCCCCCGGGCAGCCCTGACTGGGGCAGCGTTCTGGACATCAGCGAGGGGCGTATCGGCGAGAGCACCTCAGCGTTGAGCGTCGAAGCGCCCTAGGTACTAGCATCGGACAATTAGCAACGCGCAGTTCTTTTTATGTATTACAATGCTGGTTGTATCACCACCCCCCTTCTCCATGTTGCATGCGCGCGCCAGGCAGGATGCGTGGGCATGTCATGCCATCCATTCATCCTACCTGTCTTCTCGTGCATGCCTGATATCCCCTGTATCTATCGGGGATGTTGTAGCTACCTTCGTCGATTTTAGAAGCGGACTCTCGGAACCCAATACATACACGATGTCAACCGCGAACTCTGAGTCGTCTGCTTCTCTACATGTGGCGTGTCGCTTTCATAAATTTCCTCGTAGTCCGGCAAGTACGACACGCGGGTACTTATTAAATGGACAAGCCGAGTTCTTGCGAAGCGGGGTCGCGGAACGGACGCGCCGGCCTCATCAGGCGTCCGCTGACATCCCGCCGTCGGGCAACATTGATCGAGGGTGAGAACACCGCCACATCGGGCGCGGCCACTACATTCGATCGTCGCGGGAGCATCTTTCCATTGATCGGGGTCTGGGGAATACAATAGCACAGCAGAGAGTGCGAAATTCTCAGATACCGGACGGCGGAAGATCAAGAACTTGAGATGGCCTCTCGCGGGAGACTCGTTTCGGCTACCAACTTCAACAACTTGCCGCGCAACGCGAGATCGGTGCAATGTACTGCGAAGTGGTGCAAGTCTACGAGAGACCGGTGAGCCATAAAGCGAGTGAGCAAGGAAGTGGCAGACTGGGCTCGTCTGCGAGCACATTCTCAACGTAGTCTTAAGAGAGGCCAGAGAGCGCCGCACTCATAGCCGCAACGTTGTCTATGTCGCATCATCGAAGACATAGCATGACTACAACAATACGGCTCCCGTGTTGTACTAGTAGGACTTTGAACATGGCGTTGATGAGCCAAACTTGAGCTTCACTCGAACGCCGCGGGTACAGTACAACTGTCGTATGTACGAGCAGTCACGGAGCTTCGGACTAGGTACAAGCAGGTTTATCGGACATGACTCCGGGCTTCTGAGATCTTAAGTTCAAGTTAAGGATGTTCCTGCGCACATCTATACGTCGTAAAATGTTCTCATACAGAAGCATGATACAGTCGAAGCAGAAGCACGATCCACCGTCTCACCCAGTACTTCCCCGCGTGTACATAGCGATGGTGCAATATATACATGTCCAAAACTGTGGGGTACACAGTCTTGTGCATGCATATAGGATACAATCGCGCGTACTCTGAATTGCGGGTCTGCACTGGGCTGGAGACAGTCGAGTGCTGGAAAGACGGGATTCACAGACTGAGATTTATAGCATGAAGTGAGCGCTGTCGAGGGCCTTGGAGGGTGTACGATGGGCTGTGCGATATCGATAAGGAAGACGCCGACGCCCAAGCACAAGGAGAGACGTGCGCTGGAGATGGGCACTTCCGAAGTACAACCAGACATCCTCTTTGGGCTAGGGACCATCCGCAGCGAGGGGACCCCTGTCACGCCGTAAGCGATCTATCGACAGGCGCGCAAACAACGCTCACCGTATCAACCGGAAATAGCTAGCTCTCTCCATCCACCCTCCCAGAGTCCCATGCACAGAAGCCGCCGCGCATGGCTCACGGCTCGACAGGGCGAAATGTGCTCCTCGTGAGTCTATAACTCCCGATGGCTGTCCAATAGGCCGCTCGTCGCACGGAGCGGAATTACGCCGACACCGTTCTCTCATGCGCCCACAAAGGTTGGTAAGGCGAACGATCGCACGCAGCCAACGACGCGATGGATTTTCCGCCAGGGCCTCGCGCTCGTCCACGCACCCCCGAGTCGGCGTCCGCAGCAGCCCCTCTACGGGCGGCGGGCATGCCACGCACCGCACCCGAATCAATTGAAGAATTGTGGGTCCATGGGAAGATCAATCACCTGATATTTGGGGGCGCGAACGGTCCAGCGCTGGCAGCGGAGTTACGCAGATAGCGAGAGCCCTCACCGCGCGGGCAGCGGGCTTCCTCCATCTCCGTGTGGTTTGGAAGAACGTCGGTACGATGCCTTCCGATGCTTAGACAATCGTAATTAGCGCTCTATGTATCCGACGCATCCCTGTACCGGCAGATGGGCAGAATACGTACCCGCGAGGTACGTCAAGCACGCCTGGAGGTGTCACTTACCGCATGACCTTCGAGCGACGGTCTGTGCTTGGGGCGTGAAATGGAAGTCGCCATCTTCCGCGCGCATCTCAAGGATTTGGGGCTCAGCCCCACGATACATGGGAGACCAGCACCAGGGCGACGGGCCCAATCGGTGGGAACGGTGTTGACTCATAGAGACAGAGGGGTATCTCACGGTCGACTGCGTCTCGCGGCGCGCCATATACCGCATACGAGTCTTGTATTCACTGTGTGAGTCAGATAGATGGAACGACACAAGGGTGAGCGGTGAGATTGGAGTGCAAGAGTGAGTGAGTGAGTGAGTGAGTGAGGAGACACGCCATGTACGAACTTGGGCACCGTGAGAATCTGTATTATTATAGCTCGGCAAAGCCGGCCGGCCTCTCCGGCCCTTGCCGACACGTACCACCACCTACCATACGACGGTCCTTGCCCAGCGCAGTCGCTAGTCGATTCGTTCAACACCATAGAAAGTAACTTCTGAGGGCGTGATTACGTGAAAAAATCCTCACAGCCCATACTACCGACGCTCCTTTCCAAATCATGTGAGGAAGCTTCTCAACAAGCGCATTCGCCTGTCAGTACCTCAGTCTACCCACGGTAGCGTTGTTTGCGACTCTTTATCTACGACCGGTACTAAAGCGTTTTGACATAGGAACTTGTGCACATCGGGTACACGCTTTCCGGTATCAAAATCCGCGGCACGACGGTCAAATTCTCGTGCTCCCGATGATGAACTTTCCACTGTGCTGGCGCTGTTCCATCTGCTCGTCCGAGCGCTCCGAGAAGCTTCAAGCTGATACGATCCGTCCCTCATCTGCGAGGTTCATTTGAGGTGCCCAGCGTACCAGGTCATCAGCTCGCGCGAGCGGGTGTTCACTTTTGTAGCACCTGGATTTTGACTGGCACTGTTGGTCGGTCGTCGATTTTGGAGTCCGGACAGTTGTCCGTGGTAAATCGACGCCACCGTCAAGGACTAAACGTGGTGATGCGCCTGCGGAGTTATGCACCTCAGCTATGATAGGAGCGATGTTCTTCTCAGAGGTACGGTTCCATACCTATTGGACAGCCCTGTTGCTGTGCACGGCGGTATGCACCAGTGACGCTTCTCGCATCTCTGTTGCTCCCCCAATCCTTTCGCGCTGGGGGCCGCTGGATGCTCACAGGCCTCATGCACGCCACATGGGCACCCGAGAACGAGAGTCCATGGTCGGATTCTCAATCCTTGTGTATACGTCCGGATCGCATCCCCGTGCCTGTATGGGCGCTGATTTCGTTTGTCGATGGCTTTCATGACGAGCGCCACCGGGACCGCTCATACTCCTGATGCCCAAAAAGAAGCATTCCCAGGTATATATGCCACCCTCTTCTTCGAAGACGAGATCGCGCCTGCAGCAACCTCATTCAAGTTCTACCCTATCGTCAAGCATGGCTGCTATCCCTCAGGATGAGCTACCCGGCCCCGCGGCCATCGCTGCAATCATCGCCGCCGTGGATCTGGAGCGCACCTTCGGGGCGTATTTGGTTTGCACTTGTCTGGCGTGCATGTAAGTCTGACATCACTCCCTCTCGTGCGCACTCGCCTGACTGTTCTCGATGCAGCATGTTCGGGTTGACGACCCACCAGACCTATAGGTACTATCGCCTGTATCCGACGGATCTTCTCAGCCTCAAGATTCTGGTGCGGCGCATCCTCGTTCTGTCATTTTGATTTTCTAATCATGTCGTACTCAGGTGTTCATTATCTTGTGCGTAACTACTTGCAAGGCTCTCGTCATTCCAAAGTTAAGACATTGCCCAGGATGCTTGACGTGCTGCATACGATCTCCGGCATTCATATCTGGTACGTCCAGTCCGTCAACACACCTGGCTTCTTTTGACGAATCCCACCAGTTACTTTTACCTCGTTACCAACTTCTTCAATCCTGGCCGCCTCGCCGACGGTGTCTGGTAAGCGGATGGGTCATGGCGACCACGTATAACGCCACCTCTGACGCTTATTTGTCCGCAGGTCTATCAGGGTAAGACCTTTTGCGCGCCCGCTGATGCTAAGTGCTGACTCATCTGACCCGCGAACCTAGCTTATCATCTTGGAGACAGTAAGTCCGCCCCATGTCTCTACAAGAAGCATCGACTAAACACTTACATCAGGGGTTGATCATCCTTTGTTCCCATTGGTATGTCTGACTTGCTGCCGATTGCAAGTATATCCTGACGAACCTTACTCGACAAACAGCTTCTACGCGAGGCGTCTCTTCTTCCGTAAGTTGAGCGGTCCTTGTTGTGTGATATTTCTGAGCGGCGGTCGCAGTCAGCAATCGGAACTGGATTCCTGTCGCTACAATTGTGAGTGCTCTTCCAAAATCTTTGCGCTGGACATCCCATCCCGACCATGTCACCGTTGTCAGGCCTCCCTGCTACTCGTGGAAATCGGTAAGTACGTCTAATCACTCCCGCTCCACACCCACTCAGCCGTCATGTATCACACAGGTTTCTGCATAGGTATGATACATTTACAACAATCAGTGCGCGTCAGTTACTGATATTGGACGCTGCAGCCGCTGCTATAGAGTCGTACGTGACCGCGCCCACCATCAATATGTCCCCATCTAACGCCCAGCGCGTGTACAGATTCGTTCAAGTCTCGTTTGCCAAGTTCATCAGATACAACGCAAGACATTCTCATCGCACTCGCTGCCATATTGTTGCTGACAATAAGTGTCTATAGTATCTTTTGTGGACGATCCTTGTCGTTGCGGTGGCAATCGACGTTCTCGCGGCTGGAACCCTGACCTACTACCTGCGTAAGAGTCGCACGGGGTTCAGAAAGTGCGTCATATTATAGGCGACGTCGGGGGAAGTTCTGCTCATATGGTATCATGTAGGACGGACTCTATGGTCGACATACTAATGGTGTACGCGATCAACACGGGTAAGTGGGCCAACACTGCATGACGAACCGTGCTGACTGTCCTTCCAGGCCTCTCCACCAGGTGCGCTTCTTCTTGTTTTTAGTCGCCCTCGTTCCTAAAGTATCCTCAGCATCTTGAGCGTGGCTGCATTGATCTGCGTACGTTCTCGACCTCGTTTGATTTGTCCCCAGCTTACATTTTACGTCTAGGCCCTTGTCATGCCCGATAACCTGGTTTACAGTGCCATCCTTCTGATCTGCTCCAAGAGTACGTCCAGCGTCTCAGTCATTTGGCGTATGCTCTGTACCTGACATTCACTCTCAGTGTACTCCAACTCCTTGCTCGCAGTGTATGTGTATTCCTACTTCGTTCTCCGTGCCACTACTAACTCTCAGCGTTCTAGCCTCAACTCCCGACGCTCGCTGCTCGACAAAGGCATGGAGGGCTTTGAAACGGGCTCCTTCGGACTGGAGGCTCCGGAGAAGCCCATCCAGCCCTCGTCCCCAGGTCTCGGCGTACTCGCGTTTAGGCCTATCTTGCCAGCGTTGGCTAAGGTGTGCCACACCCGGGCCCCTGTCCCTCGCTCGTCATCAGCGTCTGACTCCGACCTTCCCTCTTGGATCTCCAGAGAAGCCCAGCCACCATCGATGTCACGGTGACGAGGGAAACGTTCGTCGACATTTCGCCCCAAGCTGCGCATGCGGCCCTCCGGCGGAGCGTTGGCTCCGGCCTGTAGTAGTCCCCCCATCCCTCGTCGTCGTCGATCACCACTCCCCCACCCTACTCTTCATGATTCGAATGCAACGCACCTCGTCTTCAGTTCTTGGTTGTATGTAGGACGCTTGTTGTAATTCATGTATGCCACCATAGATTCAGCGTTCGCCAACGGCGGCGCTCATCATGTACCGCGCGTTGTCCGACCGTGTCTCTCACACCGCCTTCAAATCGCGGGCCGCGGTGCGTCCGTGAACAGGGTCGCATTCCGCGATAAGTGGTCATGAGGCTGTCGGAGCCCAGGCTCATCATCATTGCTAGCGCCGTACGCGTGTGCGGCGCGCACAACAGCCGCAGTACCGCGACGTTCGAACGGAATCTGTTACATAAATTCCACCAGAACCTAAGTCATGCAGGCGCGGCTGGGGCGCTCAGAAGCCCCGCCTATCCCATGAAGGGAAGCATTCCGACAAACGCGTGAGACCCCGCGCGCCCGTCCGATGGATTCGTGCCGCAGCCTCCCAGCTCAGCTGCCCCCCGTCGGAGATGACCCCTCTTCCTCTTCTTAAGACCCACTGCTCTATGTATGTACGTTGACTGATTGCGCTCACGACCTGTCTTCAAACTCATCGAACTTCGTGATCCCCGCAGGCCTTGTCCCCACTCTGCGCGGCACGGCGCCAGCGCTCCGCCGGAACTTGTGCGTGGGCAAGGATCTTCGCGCTCAATTTGGCGAATGGTAGACGCCATGAGCACATTCCGCATGCTTCATCTTCGCACAATCTGCTCCCAGCGCCCGGGAAATGAAGGACTCCGGAGCGCGTTCTGAGCGCTGCAGGATCTATTGTACTCGCGGTGTCATGCTTCTCGAGTTCTCAAAGCGCTCACTGATTGCGCCCAAGAAGACACTGCTTCCTGAAACGACTTCGAATACGACCCTTGTATCGCGGACCGCCTCACCGCGGCAGGACGCCCGCGATAGCAGAGTATACCGCCACTACGATCTCCATCGCTCCCTCAATGACCCGGTGATGTCGCTGAGGTCGTACAGGACGGGATAAACCCGCTGAGCCACGCCGGCGCTGCATCGGACGTGTTGTGGGCGCCATGGTCGCCATGAGCAACACCGGGTTCTAGCGCAGACGCATGCACGAGACTCTTGTAAAGCCTTGGGGCATGCATACGAGCCAAAGCGCAGCCTTGCCGCAAACATGGCATGCCCTCGTCTTGGGCAACACCCGAGGCTGGGCAGCAAGAACGAAAGCATCCTGACAGATGTGTCCCTCCTGCTGCTTCCGATGTCTTCTACTCACCTTCACCCTCGGTAGAATCTGCGCACGAAAGTCGAGCTGTGCAGGGCGGATCTCCTATCACTCTTGGATCAGCACACTCACAAATGTTATACTCGCTCGACTCGCTCGTCCATACTGGTACAAAAAGGTCAGTGAAATAGTTGGTCGTCGTGGAATCCGTGCGTTGGCAGTTGTAAAGCCCCGCGTTGTCCTACTGTGAGTTCACAGGTTGGACCGAGGGCCGCTCATGGAGACGAGGATGCGGTTAAGGGCCACCGCCAATTCATCCGGGTTCTCTTGAACGACCTGTATGTCGACGGCGTGAGTCGCTTCGTGACGGGCGACGGAGAAGCGCAACTCACGAAGTGACCCGCGCCAGGCACCTGCTGGACGGATGCAACATTCTTCAACAGCTTCATAACCGACTCATGCATGCCCTCAGGGTTCCTATGCATGTTGCGGTTAGCGGCTCTCAAAGGGCTACAATGCACGTACATGTTGTCGTTGCGCTCGCCTTGGATGAAGTGGATGGGCACAGGCTCGAGCATGCGCAGCCTGTCCCCGACGCGGAAGTGCGGGTCGATATACCGGTATGCATGGCCCTCCTGGCTCTTTGCGCAGGCCAGCGACACCTTAGTGACGCTCTTATCGCCTTCTTGGACCTTAATGTCCCTTAACCCGTGTTTCTGCGAAAGAGTTAGTTTGCTTCGTACACCAGAAAGAAAATCAGTGTCTCAGAGCCTCACAACGTAGAGCTGGAGCACCCGCTCGTCCCATACAATCCAAGGGATGCGCTTCTGGAAGTACTCG
The DNA here is from genome assembly GCF_000271585.1 of Trametes versicolor FP-101664 SS1. NCBI lineage: Eukaryota > Fungi > Basidiomycota > Agaricomycetes > Polyporales > Polyporaceae > Trametes > Trametes versicolor. Next base: position 2,381,278 of record NW_007360327.1, read on the forward strand.
AGCGCCTCGTCGCGATTATTCCATGTGTCGCGTCGCTTCTTGACTGCGTTGAAGACAGCATCGAGGGTAGCGTGACACTCGTCACGCGTCTTCTCATACATCGCCCTAGACATTAAGGCATCCTCGACGAGTATGATCGCCTCGTAATTCACCGGACGAAGGGGGCCCGGGATGGTAGCCAAGATCCTAAAGGTGGGAGGTTAAGATGCGCGCAGCCGGTGAACAATGTGTGCGCTTACATTGCGCTCGCTCCAAGCGAGTGCCCGATACTGACGAGTCTGTGTCCATCTAGCACTCCGGACGCGATGAAGGCCGCGAGACCCTCACCCCAGTCATCGACACCTACAGTCATTCGATATCTACTGAGAAGCGCGCATCTCATCGGTATACGAACACGGCTTACTCAGAGGAGTGTCCAGTTGCGCAAGGGCTTCATTGTTCCAGGAGGAAGATTCCCCGTGGTTCTGCATGTCAAAAGACCAGATCTCGCGGATTATGGGCTTTCCCGCGGCCTCATCCTCTGGGGAAAGGATGCCGGCGATCGTAGGCTCCCACACCTCCTTATCTAGGCTTGAGGTGAGTACGGCAAATCACGCGAAACAAGTAGGCATTGACGTACGGGAGCCTGTGCAGTGGAAGAAGAGTAGCGTGAAACCCTTGCGATCGCTGAACTCCGGTACATATCGCTTCGCAATCAGCCTGAGGCCATCCTTGACGCGTCGACTAGGCAACAAGGGCCGCAAGGTCGTCGTTGTGTAGGTCATGTCGTAGGACAGCGGGAGTTGGACGCAGGATAGCGACGCAGTTCAGGATAAGGATGTGCAAGGCTCTTACACGTTTGGGCGGGATACGAACCTGGGAATATCACGGACAGCGTTGAGACAACCCACGAGAAGCGCAGGAAGGTCCCGAACTCTGCATTGCGGTAATGGAATCAATGAGAAGATGCGGCGCGGTCATGATGACATGCTCCTCCCCGACGGCCGTCTCCGGCGCCGCGATGGTGGCCCAGGCGTCAACTACGTCCCGGCAGCCATCTCGGGTGACGGGCCCGAGACGACCTTACAGAATCAGCCGCTAGCATGAATCGATACCAATCGCACAGCCGAATGATGAACAGCAGGAGAAATACGGCGCCGGGCGGGGACATGCATGCACAAACAACCTTGTTGTGGTCCTCCGGACAGGGGAAAGTCCGGTGCGGCGGTCTACGGCGGACGAGGTCTGTTGAGGTGCGCCCGCTGCGCCCTGGCATCTTACGTGACATCAAGACCGTTGACGGACAACCCTGGAAGAGGGGTGGAGTCTGTCAGGGGCGGAGACCATGTGTCGTTGCGACGCATACTCACCAGCAGATAGAAGTCCCGGGTTGATGAACACGGGATGTGCCCTTACGGCGCGCACGAACGTCGCTTGCACCCCGTGGAATTCGGGTGCGCCAAGACGCGACTGGCAGCTTGGGGCGTGTCTTGTTCAAGACGAGCACCATTACCACGCATAGAGTGCGCACGGAGGCTGGGGATCCGGCCTCACCGGATTTCGGAGATAGTAGTCGTGGAAAAGGATGCGTTGAGAAGCGCTCATGGCCCAGGCGGGCGCTACGAGTACGAATACGCGAGAGCGCCGTGGTACTGCACAGTTCCCAAAGACCATGTGCCTGCTTTGATTTTCTGGGATTTCGCATGGGGGCGTCAAATTGCATCCGACACAGTGAGTCACTACGCATACCGGGGTTTGCAATGGGCAGCTGACAACTGCCGATCCACCGCCGATCTGGATAGGACGAACGAAGGGCTGTCTGGGGGCTTCCGTCGCAGCCCATGGCCGTCCATGCCTGCACTGCGTGGGTAATGTTGTCGCTAGACGCGATGTACAGGCCTGATGTACACCGCCCGAAGTGCAGGTTGTTCCGGCGCACACCGTATGCGTACGTTGCCGAACCATCTTCTCTATGTGCGGTCCATCCGATGATCGATGCCTTAGCTCTCTCTCTCAACCCCCTGGGCGGCCTTGCAATCCGAGCGCGCTGGTGTGGGCGTACCAGCGCCGAGCCAAGCTGTGATTTCGTATCCCATCCGAGAGGATACCGTTCATCTTCCATCTCACAGAAGGTACGGACCTTGCACACCTATGAAAAACGGGCTAGTGGATACCCTCCGGACTTCCGATATATGGTTCACACGTCTGGCGCACCCAGAACAGGCACACTTCCCGCTCTTTCCCCTGCGCATTCCTCCGAAGTCGCCAGACCATGGCCACTTCGTCCCTTGACTCCCAAGTGAAGATCGTCACCCCGATGTCCCAACCGTCCCTCGTATCCCCCCCTCCCGCGAAGACCACGAAAGGCTCCGTGTTCTGGCTCTCCTTCACCGCTGTAGTAGTGTGCAACTTTCTCAGCGCGCTCGATGTCACTGCTGTCTCGACTGCGCTACCCACCATTACCGATGAGCTGAAGGGAGGCGACGACTTCGTCTGGGTCGGGGCTGCTTATGGTCTCGCTGCCGCATCCATACTGCCTTTCTCTGGTCGCGCGGCCGATATCCTCGGTCGACGTCCGGTCATGATGACATGTGTGGGCTTCTTCTTCGTCGGAAGCGCCTTGGCTGGTTCTGCCCGGAGCATGAATATGCTCATTGCAGCAAGGAGTGCGTCAAAGTTTGTGTTACCAATCAGACATCTGTACTGACCTCACATTATGGCAGCCGTACAGGGTGTGGGCGGGGGAGGAATCATCAACCTTGCCTCCATCATCACTTCGGACCTCGTCCCTCTCGCGGAGAGAGGCGTGTACCAGGGGTTCCTTGTCTTGACGTGGGCGTTCGCTGCTGCAATCGGCCCCGCAATCGTACGTTATTCGATGATTGTGCGATTACCCTCTGCTAATGGTCGCGATAACTCAGGGAGGCTCTTTGGCTCAGAAAGCGTCCTGGAGATGGTTGTTCTGTGAGTCTCGTCAAGTTCGCTCCTTACAGTAGTCTTATACGTCTTCCGTAGATCTCAACCTTCCCCTCGCTGGAATCGCTTTCGTCCTCGTTGCCCTCTTCTTGAGGGTCCGTACGCCTAGCGGCTCGCTACGGGACAAGCTGGCGCGTATTGACTGGGTGTACGTGCTTCATGTTCCGACGCGATATATTCCTGACGTAAACCGCGTCCCACTGCAGGGGCAACCTGATCATCATCATCGGGACGACACTGGCTCTGGTTGGCCTGACGTGGGGCGGCATACATTTCCCGTGGAACTCAGCGCATGTCCTCGCGCCGTTGATCATTGGCGGCGCATTCATGGCGATCTTCTTCGTATACGAGTTCTTCGTCCCGAAGGAACCGACGGTACCATTCGACATCATGACAAACCGGACGAGTCTCAGCGGGTGAGTGCTGCTGCCAGCTAGAGAAGCCAGGACTCACCGCATCCTGTTCCTCAGATACATCTCTACTTTCTTCCACGGCATCGTCAGCATATCGATCATTTGTAAGTTACTTGGCGCTGTACTCAGGATTCGCTGCTTACAGCGTGATTTCCAGACTATCTCCCTGTCTACTTCCAGGCATGCATGGCAGCCAGCCCCATCAAGTCGAGCATCAATCTCTTCGCTACCGCACTTGTGTGCTCTCCCTTTTCGTTGATCGGGGGAGTACTGGTGAAGGCATTGAACAAGTACCGCCCTGCAAACTACCTTGGATGGATGTTTACAATCATTGGCGTTGGCTTACTGTCATTACTCAAGTTCGACTCGGGCACAGCGGCTTGGGTGGGGTACCAGATCATCTCCGCTGCCGGAATCGGTATCATCGTACGTGAACCTCTGCCCGACGTTGTCCCTGAGCAACTACGCGCAATCCATTAACACGCACTCTCTGGACTGTAGTGGGCGTGCACCATCTTCCCGATCCTTGCGCCGTTGCCTGTCACCCGAGCGGCCTCCGCACTGGCGTTCTACAACTTCTGCCGGACCTTCGCGCAGGCAAGTTCCATCCATAGTACCCTTGCTAGCCACTTGTACTGATTATAGCTGTCCGGCGCCATACAGACATGGGGCGTGGCTATTTCCGCAAGTATTCTGCAGAACGAGCTCAAGAAACGGCTCCCGCCGGCGTTCGTCGCGCAGTTCCCCGCCGGCATCGAGATCGCGTACGCCGCGATCCCCGTCATCCGCACGCTCGACGAGCCGCTCCGGACGGAGGTGCGCATCGCGTTCGCGGAGAGCATGGCCGTCGTCTGGAAGGCGATGATCGGCTTCTCCGCAGCGGGCTTCCTCACGCTCTTCCTCCTCCGCGAGGTCCCAATGCAGAAGCACACGGACGAGACGTACGGGCTCCAAGGGGGCGCCCCCTCGTCGGCCTCGGACGAGGAGGAGGGCGACGCCGCGAAGGCGAACGCGACGAGCGTGGAGCTGTCCGCGATGCCCTCCACCATGCACGTCAACGCGCACAGCGCCTAAGCGCATATGGGCACTGGGCACTGAACATTAGACATTGGACATCAGGCAGCGGGCGATCATTCGTTCTCGCGCGTGCCGAACGTGTATATTGCACCGGCGTGCACTGTGGAGCGTGCGGCTGCTCGACTGTCGGTCTTGCTGGCCACGCCCGTGTCTTGATGTAACTGGCCATACTGGACAATCTGCTTATGACCGTAACGCCGATATGATGTATCTTTAGCTGCGCTGCCAGTGGCTGGAGCCAGTGTACTGGGACGTAGCCTATTTATTCATTGTCAACGACCGCGGCCGCATGTGCGCGCCGGTGGTCATGGCACTTACATGACTGTCCACGATGGCTTGTCGAATGCCTCTTCGATGCTACGACGTGTTCGTGATACCAGGGACGTCGTGTGTGCCGTCCGCAGAGTTTTAACCGGACTGGCACTAGTCTTACTACTGACGACTCCGTTCCTTCGTGGATGATGACCATCATCTAGAGAAGCTCTGACGGTCTGTTGCATAATCTCTAGAGAAGTTGAGTAGCAGATTTAGTTACGTCGAGAAGGTGGCAGGAACGCTATAAGGTCACTCCTATTTAGCAGTCTAAGAGTGACTATATCGAAGAGAGGCGATACGACATCAACAACAGGCGAAGTGCATTCGAACGATGAGATTCATGCTGATCAAAACGTATTGGTGGGCTGTGCAAAGAAGCCCTGACGAGGATAGCACTCACAACGGGACGACAGACAGGGCAACGGTTGTTGATGTGGATGCGTAACCGAATAGCTGCCACTGTACTAGTATAGCGAAAGAGTGCATGCATCACTCCCGTCAGCCGGGTGCTCATCGTGTCGTTTGGACCTCGGGGTCTATGGTTCGCACAGCACAGTGCAGCCTCCAGGTACAGGTCTGGTCTTGAGGTGCAGCCCGTCTCCCGTAAGCTGGGCGGCTTTGCCGACCGACTTCAACCAGCGCACATCGTTGGGAGTTCATGGACGCGTTGGGGCGCCAGGCATTGAGGTACTTATGGTAGTGCTATTTAAAGAGGGTTAGCAGAAATAACAGATCTAATACGAGGAACGTGCTCACCCTGCGCAGATACCCGGGCCTTAAGCTTGTGCGTCCTGCAATCAACGGGCTGGCGGGACGGCTGGTAAGATGACCGCTGTATGCTCCCAACTTCAGTCACGCTCTCGAATCTTACATTGATTAGGAAATACGGCGTCGTTGCCGGCCTATACTGCTGATAGTTCTCAGATATCGGCGTTGAGGGCTGCTGCATTCACGTGTGCCAGTGGTGGACTTGCCCGGTGCTATATAGAAGCTCTTCGGCCCATAGAGACGCGAAACCTGTCCGAGTTAGCCAGAAGGTGTCAGGTAGTATCATCCGAGTTATGACCGATAGGGAATTGGAAGTTGTTGTCAAGTTGAACGTCGCCCAGCGGCCACACGCGGAGCGTGTGTTTCGCGAAGGAGGACCTTGAGTTCAAGTTGGCAGATGTAGTACTCGGTGCTGATTGATTTCACAGAACTATGAGAAGACTTGAGAGCTCAGCGCTCGACGCGCACCGTTGCAGACAACGTGGATAGCCTCGAGCCTGACAGAAGAGGCGAAGGATGGTGGTATGAGTCGGATCGAGTTCCTATGCACACCGGCCCTCTATAAGGAGAGTCCCGATTCCGTAAGCGGAAATGGGCGCTTATTGGACGCATCTGTCAATGGCAAGTGAAGCGCTACGACGCTGTTCCGGCCTTCTGCCATCTTCCATCTCCTCCTCGAACCAAACCTTCCTTGGTCCCGATGTGCGAGATATCCCGTACGCGTATACTGAGATTTTTAAAGCATCCCTGTCAGGGATGATACCCCCGAACGTTTGCTACAAATGATATTGGAGTTTTCGTTAAAGCCGCTACCTCCCGGGGCTCGATCTATCCGGAGTCGACTGATGAGATTTCGAGATGCCGGACTGACAGACTTCACAGGATTATTTCCACCGACTTCGATAGGCACCAGCAATGTTCCTGGCAGGAGGCACTCGGACACCTAATCTTGGCCGTCAAGGTTTTCTTGCATCTCGAACGTAGCTCTAATCGAAGATGTATCAGCCTGCGGTACCGGTACGATATGAGTTTATCACAGTCAGGTACGTACGTCGTGCTTCTCCATCTAGTTCTTGCTCATTCTTAGATACAGCGTCAGCTATACCGTGCTATAGCGTGAGTCATGTATCTCAGGAAGCGGTGTACGAATATCTCGCATTATCTCTTCGAAGTTGTTGGCCCCGGTGAGCAGTTCCATCCGATATCATGATGACGTTCCATAAGATGAAGAATCGACCCTCCTGTGTCTCTGGGTGCGAACTCTGACTTCGTCGAACTGTCAGTACACGGGCTTCCTCATACCTCGCGGGAGCGTTCACTCACAGCATGTCCTTTTTCTCCCATCCTCGGTGAGTTGACTCGGATCATCTTTAGCTCTTGATCATGACGGCGCTAATGCAGCGGTATGTAAAGCAGCCTTCTGCGGCAGTGGTGCCCCAGTTCACAATCGCCATGTCTTCACAGCCAGATACAGCCGCGGGTGTCCCAAGCGCACTTCTGCTTCCGCTACAGCTCCTGCCCATGGGACCCAACTACGGCGCTCTTCTTGTGGGCACATTCTTGAGTCTGATGTGCGTAGCTATCGTCTCCGATTGTTTATTTGCCGATACTAATATTCATCTTAGCTTGTATGGCGTAGAACTACACCAAGTGTATAGGTACATCCGTTTATATGGCCGTGACCATGTTTTCCTCAAGTGCTACGTGAGTAGCGGTCGTATATGTTGTTCATGCATCATCTAATGGACGACATCAGGTTGGGTTCCTATTGTAAGCTCCAGAAGTCGCCTAGGCAGCGTGCAGTATGCCACGTACTAAGTTACCGACAGCATTCTCGACACTTTTCATACTACCATCTGCGTACATTCGATGTAAACTTCTTATCACACCGAGTTCACTGTGGCAGCGTACTGACGACTTGACAGTTATTGGTATCTCGTCGTGAACTATTTCGATCCTATCAAGCTCGAAACACCTGTATGGTCAGTGCTATGTCGCGAAATGATAGACTACTTCTGATTCAAAATTTACAGGTCGCTCAATGTAAGTCGCGAGGTTGCACAAGGCTGAGGTTCTTGGCAGGTAGTCGCTGATATCACCGCACGATGGTAGCTGCAGGGGTGCACTATGGTACAACCGTCGACATTCCTGGTGTGTGATTAAGTACTCACATCTAGTCCTTATATCTAGGCAGCGGTGATCGTCACTTGTCAAACGTGAATCTCAATCCACCATAGTTCAAACTGGTACTGGTACTAACGCCGTGCAATAGATTCTATGCGCGACGCGTATACCTACGTCAGTGCCACGATCGTGTTATAGTCTATCCGCCCTTATCCCCATTCCATAGTGGACAGGAGGTTGAGGCCCTTGGTGGCGGTTTTGGTGAGTTTTTGAATGCAAGCCTATTTTTGGTCATTGCATGAAATCATAATCACATATACCAGGGGATTCTGTGTCTTGCAGAGCTAGGTAAGTGCTACCATACGATTCGCGGGGCTTCGCTGATGGAACCTCCCGTCATTCCGCCCGTTCATGTCTGTTGCGTGTCAGGCTGCGGTGCAGGTGAGCGACTACTCATGACGCCGCCTGTCCTGCCTTCTGACTGTAGACTCAGCCTTCACCGCTGAAGGGTCAGCCCCTTGACCTCACATCGATCATGTCTGACCAGTCGCGCTGTTTTCCCGTTAGGTTTATCCTCGGGAACCTCACCACACTCAGACAGCTCACAGTAAACATTGGGTTACTGTCAGCCTTATACATAACATTAACCGCATGCTCGCAGTGGTTACAATCCGCAGGCCTTGGACTTGTCATAACTGTTGATGTTGCGTCAACTTCTGTGCTTACCGCGTCTCTCCACCGGTCCCGAACCGGATTCAAAGGGTGTGTCTAATTCTAGGGGACGATTCTGGCTCAAAGTCTGATACACTCTTCCACAGAACGGACAACATGATCGACGTCCTTATTGCATATGCTCTCTACACTGGTGAGCCTTGGGAGTCTCGAAGGGTAGCGACGCAATTGACTCCGACATTCTAGGTTTCCTTACCAAGTGACGTCTATGTGCTACTTCACATACGCGACCGCTGACTTTAACATAGCTTTGCCGCTATTGCCTGCCTGAGCTTGGTGAGTTTCTCGGACATACATGACCCGCCCAAAGCATTTACTGATATGGCGGCAAACATAGGATCGGGCCGCTCCTGGCAAGATGCTTTTCATCGCGGCTGATACGATATACGCGAAAGGTTAGCACTATGTTCTCCAAAACGCCGCCGCAGAGCATACCCGAGCTCACGCAAATCATCAGTATATATCAATTCCGTTCTAGCTACGTAAGCTACGCACTTGCTCACGCGTCCTTGTGCTTGAACTGAATGCTACCCTTCCAACGAAGAATGAATACACGCCGGACCTCTCTTGGAGGCGATGGCTCATCTTCACAGGAAACGGAACTCTCTGAGCTCTCCAAACGCACGGCTGCTAACGTTGTGAACCCGTGGACGTCGCTTTCGGTGAGTAATTACCCCAAGTTCGTATTCTCAAGACCCGGGCTGATTTATCATTTGAATCGGGGCGTCCGTTGCAACTGTAAATAGGCGGAGACCGTGACTGAACCGTCGACAGTCATTGATATCAAGGTTGACCGTGACATCGGGGGCCAGGTCTGAAATAGGGTGGGCTTTTATTCGTTTATATGTAGGCGGGAGCTGCTTCGACTCTGAGAACACGGTACGACCAAGATTTCCCCCACGATGAAGAGCTTGGGGGAAATTTTGGTCCTGCCGTGTCGTCAGATTCTCCGATATGCTTCCCGCCTTGATTTTCAACTCATACATGGGAATTTCAGGTCACCGGGCGAGCACGGCGTGTATATACGACCAGTAGTCGACACTCAAACATGCTCGGATTTCGGCGCCGTTTCGCAATTCCTATTTCGTTAGGATCCCCCCCCCCACTCACACACACTCTCTCTATAATTTCTCGATCCTCTTCCTCGTTACTTCCATGAAATCCTGTCGTATATATGCCACTCTGAAGATGATCCTGTCCGCCGTTGTTCGGTGTTTAGATCGTATCCATGATTCATTTTCACGTCCACATTTACTTCGTAAAGATCTATGTCCTGACTCGCTAACTACCTGTTGCTATATATGCCTAACGGGCTTTCCTTCCATCCCTGTATGCGATCCTGCTCGAGAATTTATATCTAACGTTGCGTTTGGCGTCTCCCCACTTCGCCTTACCGCTCAGCCTCCTCGCTTTGAGGATACAACCTGTACAAGCTCCTCATATGCATGAACTTGCCGAAAACATAACGCATGTTCAGGCCGTCCGTGTTAAGTCCTACCCGTTGTTTTGGAGCGGAAATATACCCCGAGAGAGCTCTATGTTGAGGCACACGTCGAGTATTTCTCGGACTCCGTGTTCGGGTAATTTATGATACGGACCGAAGTCTGACTTTCAAGGCGGCGGCGGGCTAGGTGCACGCGCTCTGCTAGGGAATCGCACGCTGCTCCGCGGAGAGCATGTTGACGTTTACCGTGTAATCCGTACGACAGGTGATGAGCCTGCCCAAAGGACCTATAATATTTGTGTACCTCCTGCAGGTTCGTTATGTGTCTATCGAACCCGCAGGTTGGGGATGCTGAGACTCTCGCGTTTGGCACACCTTGCGCCGAGCAGCTCACTACCTGGAGGCGAGAAGGGAAGGTGCGTGTATAAGCAAGAGGCGGATAAATATAATGAGAATACATCTGCAGGGGCAGACATTTCGCAGCCTTGTCCAGAATGATTATGCCACCTCAAACCCTCGGCGTCGAGGGCGACGGAAATCCCGCCATCCTCGGAGTGGGCGGGAATGTCGGCGAAGAGAGCGGTGACTGCAAGAAAGTCAGCGAGAACGTTCCTGGCACTAAAACACATATAATGTCGCGAAGAAGTCGGACTGACCTGTATGTACTGTGATACCGGTGGTCGGAACGTGGTCGGGCTGACAATCGTGAACGAGACCGACCCAGCGTAAGGGAGCGCCCTTGTGGCGCGCACGTTGACGAGGGAGCTCGAGAACACGTCTCCTGCGGCGCGTTCAGCGAGGTACTTGCGGGAGTTTAGGCTGCGAAGGTGCGAGAGGCCGGTTGGATGGGGTATCACTGCCTGCGGAGGGAATGAAACTCACGCAGCGAGGAGGGAATTAGCGTACACTAGAAACATAGTAAGGGAAGTTCAGGGAGCAGATGCACAAGACCGAGAAGAGAACGTACATCTCGTAGCCACGATACCAAAGGCAGAGTATACGAGGTTGTTCGGGTTCGCTAGCGACTGATGAACGGGTCAGTAAGAGCAGCAGCACGAGAGCCTAGCGTGCCCACGAAGATGAAGGATAGGAAGTTCACCACGCTGAGGTTGAGAAGGAAGTGAGCTACTATCTCCCATAGTAGAGACGGGAGAAGCGTACCTGGTCAACAAGCCTGTGCCGTTCGCGTCAAGCCTGATTTCTCTGAACAATAGAATGACGCGACGTACCGGTGCTGATCGCATACAAGATCAAGATGTCGACGATGGTGTCTAGCCTGATGTGACAGTGAGAAGCGGCAAGAACCACGGATGATCACGCTGTGCGAGGCGTACCGCTTCATCCCAGTGCTGTTTCGTCTGAGTACAGTGACGAGGACGCTCGTCAGGAGACCGTCCGCAACCACAGCCATGGCAGCCCCGGCAGAGATCATCCACTGAGAGATATACGTATTACTCGTCAGCGACGAAACCCAGAAACGATCCAGACCTCGCACCGTGAACCTCTGGAAGTGCATGAATCGGGGAAATATAAATCTGGGGCAAGATATGAGTTTGAGAACCCGGCATTGAGAAACGACATACGCCTGGGCAGTCGCGGCTGGAAAAAAGACAGTTCGAAGTCAGTGGCCGTCCCGTGAGAAGCATGCCTTCTAGCGTACCAGTAAAGAAACCTGTAGCGCGTTGTGTTCTTGATAAGAGCTAGGAACGGCCCAAGATAAGCCTGAACTTACCAAGCTCCCCGACAAGCAGGACGACCTTCGTACTCGATCAGATGGAGGGATGGGGAGATTGGTGTAAAACTTACTGCTACGAGGACCAAAAGACGGAAGGAAGTCCCGACTGGTGAGGTCAAATCAGCACTGCGGGAAAAACGTAGACAACGCTCTCCGTACTCAAGTAGACCCGTCTCGCGAAGAAACTGCGGGAAAAAAATTAAGGATTGACTTTCCGATTAAGCAAGTTGAGTCCTCTGACCTTTGGCTCAGTATGATCGTAACTCCCTATGCGAACGCTTGAATCATTTAGAGCAGGGAATGCTAACCAAGACAGTCTTACCGAAACTACAGACAAGATCTGAACATTGAAGGGTAAGCCCTGTATAATTATGACACGCGGCAGGCTTTTTGTCTTCACTTACGTTGATAGACCTTGTGCCGATAGAGAGGATTTTGAGTTGGGAACGTGTACGAAATTGAAAGTAAAGTACTGACCAAACTCCGACTGAAAGGGCCTCGGGATGGCCATAACTCGTCACAAGATAGAAATAGCTACAACGCAATGGTGAGTTAAAAGCTGTTGGCGTGTCGCACTGGATATAGTGCTTACCATGCGTGAGCGCTGATCATTACGTGAAAAGTCTCGAGCACTCTGGGAGATGAGGGTAGGTGATATACTCGAGATGCGAAAAAGCCGATACATACGCTAATGCGTACACCTAAGGCAACCCGCGGCATTCATCAATAAGGTCGGATCACCTGCACTAAATAGCGCACCAAGAGACTGTTCGCTGTACAGTCATTCGGGTATGTTCGAAAATATCGGTAGATTTGCAGGATAGTCATCCCATAGAGCCTGTATGTGAAGTATTAGCGCCACGACGCGACAGAGAACATAAAGCTAGCTTACGTGGTCCCGACCAGCGTCCCAATCAGCAAAGCACCAAAGGTCGAATCCATATCCATTTCGAATGTGCTAACGCTATTCGCGAGTGGAGAGCGGATGAAATTATGGCGGAAGTGGAGGGGGCGCCGCAGTGTAAAGTCGTCGTCGCGACATTTATAGAACGAGACGAGAGCGTATATTACCACCACAGTACGTGACATGGCTGTTCCGGATGTCGGCAGTCAGATGGCGAGATCAGGATGGCAAGAATGTCCTCAGCGGTAGATGATCAACATAGCTGTGAGAAGAGCTTCGGAGAAGACACAGGTTGGTAGCGCTAGTTACTTGTTAGTATCAGAGCTGCAGTCGTGACGAAGCGGATATTTCGTACCTTGTCAGGCAACGACAGCCTATCGCCTGGACACTCATCTCGAAAGCATCGCAGTGCATAATCATGAAGTTGGGGGGATCTGTCAAGGTCGCACGCAGTACGGATGTCCAAGGGTGGGGATGGATGTCGTGGTAACGCAGCTAGAATAGCTTTTCATGGGGATGTGGTCTTCCTGTTCAGTAGAATACTTCTGACATGGTATCTGATGCAACCCAGCCAAGCTACCATAGACCTTGGTTATAGGGCCCGGTTTAGAGAGTCCCCGAACGAATATCAGAAGAACCATCGAGGCTATGATAGTCTGCCCGTAGCTTTAGTCGCCTACAGATGATCAATATCAAGAATGTGGTACTGCAGACGCTGGGCCGAAGAAAAAGTAGCGCCGTGAGCGTGGTATTCCCGTTGAGGACTCCGGGAGGATAGATACCTCATTTGAGATCTTGCCATGCCCTTGCTAGATGCTCATTACTCGCCGTATCCTACACCGGGATTTCCCAGGAGCGATGATCTGGTACCGTTGCCATCCGCGTCGTCCTCTTTGGATAGCAGTATAAGATACCCAAAGTTATTTGTCTGCGCACGTCCAAGGTCGATAGCCTCTTCTAAGCGGGGTAGTAGCAGCGTGAACACATGTAGCCTCTGTGTCGCCAAAGTTGCACTCCATTGTTCTGAGCAGCTTGGCGCATTATTCAAATGATTTGTTTGTTATACGTTAGAGTATAATGAGCTGCCGAAGATGAGAAGTGCTATCTTGTCGTGCCAGCGCGGTGGTGGCGAGAGAGAGCCTCAGGGATCCAGAAAGCCCCGGCGAAGCGCCGTTCCTCGTCGTAACGGGATTCCGGACCGCCACCCCGCGCTCCTAAGTATTGGGCCGCTGGGCGTCTCCAACTACGCGAAATTCTTGCAGCTCTGAGCTCAGCTGCAGCCTTCAGCTTCCTGCCGCTTTGACATCCTCAACTCTCTGCCTTCGTCTTATTCGCAAAGTGGGAGAGTATGGAGATATCTGTGCGTATGTTGGTATTGTGCGAGATGTACACACTCACATGTATCTAGGTAGAGCTCGAACGCCCTAAACCGTTCCATGCAAGGTTTATGGTCCACACAAAGACGGAAGATCAACCTCAATTCCACGTCACTTCCAGCGACGGGCACAAACACACCCACCGCGCCACCGAACTACCCTGAGGCTTCTGTAGAAGTACCAGCTGGCGAACTACCCGCCGCTCCGATGCCCTCATCTGCACCACGAACGCCGGCACTTGAGGAGGGTCCAGGGCCGAGTGAAGGCAAGCCCGTCAGTACAAAGCGCAAGCTACGATCCTCTCGGGCACCAGGAGAGGAGGGAAGCAAACGCGCAAAACTATCCGGCAGCATCTCGAAGGACTACGCACCACCGACGACCCGTCTTTCGGACCTTGGGGGCGTGGACCAATGCGTGGAGAAGATGCTCGAGCTCGTCGCAATGCCTCTGTGCCACCCCGAGATCTACCTACATACTGGGGTTCAGCCTCCGAGAGGCGTCCTTCTGCACGGACCACCAGGTTGCGGGAAGACTATGCTTGCCCACGCTATTGCCGGGGTGCGTCCATTCACTATTTGTGTTAAATATGATATCGCATCCTGACGGTGCCCCCCAGGAACTTGGGGTACCATTCATCAACATTTCTGCCCCTTCCGTCGTATCCGGCATGTCGGGCGAGTCAGAAAAGACCCTGCGAGATACGTTCGACGAAGCAAAGGTGCGAAGCTCTGCAAAAACCCTAGCTTACTGCGCTCACCGAACTTCGGCTCAGAGAGTAGCCCCTTGTCTACTTTTCATCGACGAGATCGATGCCATTACACCAAAGCGCGAAAGCGCGCAGCGGGAGATGGAGAGACGAATAGTCGCACAATTTTTGACTTGCATGGATGGTGCGTCACATAGATTCTCTTCCTCGCGCATAAGCTGAGGTTGGTGTAGACATGTCGTGGGAGAAGAACGATAACAAGCCAGTCATAGTCATCGGTGCAACGAATCGGCCAGATTCGTTGGACGCTGCTCTCCGGCGAGCCGGACGGTTCGACCATGAGATCAGCATGGGCGTCCCAGATGAGGAAGCCAGAGCTCAGTATGTGATGTTTCTTCGTAACAAGGTGCAAATTCATTGACGTCCTGCCGTTCAGAATCCTGCGTGTGCAGGCTTCAAAACTTCGCCTAGAAGGTGACTTTGACTACATGGCGCTCGCGAAAGCAACACCTGGATACGTCGGTGCCGACTTGGCCGCCCTGACAGGCGCAGCAGGTATCATCGCTGTCAAGCGTATATTCAAGCAGATCTCCGAGGGCACGCTCGTCCTACCCGACAACGTCGCGCCCGCAGTGGTTTCAGGCGACGGCGATGTCTCCATGGCCATCGATCCTCCTATAGCAGAGTCCGTCATCCCCCAGGCAAGCAGTAGCAAACTGGTACCATTCGCCACATTCGATGCCTCCAGGCAAACCGCCGGCAGCTCTATCATTCACTTCCTCCGGGCACACCCCGACCCGCTTACAGAGGCCCAGCTCGCCCCGTTATGCATCACGTACTCCGATTTCACCCTCGCGCTGCAACACGTCCAGCCCTCCTCAAAACGCGAAGGCTTCGCGACAGTCCCGGACGTGACGTGGGCAGACATCGGCGCGTTGCATGGGACGCGCGAAGAGCTGCACATGGCGATCGTGCAGCCGATCCGGCGACCAGAGCTGTTCAGTGCTGTGGGCATCGTCGCCGCATGCGGTGTGCTGCTTTGGGGTCCGCCTGGATGCGGTAAAACACTACTTGCGAAGGCGGTTGCGAACGAGTCGAGGGCGAACTTTATCAGTGTCAAAGGCCCAGAGTTGTTGAACAAGGTACGCGGGTTGTGCTTCATCTCATAGGACTCCTGCTGAACAACCCATTATAGTACGTCGGCGAGAGTGAGCGCGCGGTGCGCCAAGTATTTTCCAGGGCACGCGCGTCTTCCCCTTGTGTCATCTTCTTCGACGAGCTGGACGCGCTTGTGCCTCGGCGAGATGACAGCATGGTGAGTATTGAAGTTCCATTCCGCTCGAGTTCACATCGCTGAGATGTTTACAGTCCGAATCGTCGGCCCGCGTCGTCAACACGCTCCTCACTGAGCTGGACGGCCTCGACGCCCGCAAGAGCGTATATGTAATCGCAGCGACGAACCGACCAGACATGATCGACCCCGCGATGTGTCGCCCAGGTCGACTCGACAAGCTGCTCTACGTTGATCTGCCGTCCTCCGTCGAGCGCGCAGAGATCATTCGCAAGATGACGCGCACGGTTCCCCTCGGCGACGACAACGCCTCTGCACAAGATGCCATTGATGCGCTCGTGCGTGAGCGGTGCGAGGGGTACAGCGGTGCCGACCTGGCCGCGCTCGTGCGCGAGGCGGGTGTTGCGGCACTGAAACGAGCGTTGGGAGCGTTGGACGAGATGGATGGCTTCGACGGTGTGGGCGCGAGTGGTGCACAGAGCGTTATCGTCTCAATCGCGGACTTTGGGCAGGCGCTGGACAAGGTACAGCCGAGCGTGTCGGTCGCGCAGAGGCGCAAGTACGAGTCATTGCGGTCGAAGTTCGCGGGGCTGCCAGTGCGTGTGGGGCGGGATGAAGAGGCGAAGCGTGTAGAGGAAAAGGCAAGTGTGGCTTGATCTGTCTGTTGCTGTCTATATAAATGTAGCATATATAGCATGTTTCGTTAGACCCCCCACAACTTGCTAGACTCATCATGCCGCGAGCATCCAGTCGGAATGTTTATGGCTTTAGCAAGTACGAAGCGATTCCTCCCGCGCGCAGTGTGTGCGTACTTTAGATAAGATTAGATCGTGGGCAATGCAAGCACGGTGGCGGGGATCCAGATAACTTAGACCTTGACCACGACCTCTCTCTCGCTCAGAAGTACTGCTTGGGGTTCTGCCTATACACGTTGTATCTTAGGACCCTTCTGTTCGTAAACACTCATCTCTCGCAACGCACCCACAATCCGTAACCGGCGCCATCTCCGCCTCAGCCACAACACTACCGCGCCACAACCATGGCCGATCTGTACCGTACAGCACTTCAGGCCCGATTCGCTAAGGCGCCGCAACTGCCACCTCTTCCTGGAGAAGACGAGGAGGAGGATGAGTCGGGAGATTCGATTGGCTCATTGCCGACCGGTATGGGACCACCCGCGGCGTATGTATCTTAGTTGCACCGTCGTCTTATGGAGAGACTTAGCCACCTGTACAGCCCATCCAGGACGCCCCGAGCTGCGCGAAAGCACACGCCCAATCCTGCATTCACGCCTATCTCCGCATCTGGATACTTTGAGCAAGCGATACAAGTCTCCGTACCCCAGTCCGACCTTGACGTGCGGGTGTACTACACCCCGCCGAAGTTCGAGGATGGCACGGTGATAGTGTGCCACCATGGCGCCGGCTACTCGGGGCTGACCTTTGCATGCATGGCGAAAGAGATCACAGACATGAGCAAGGGAGAGTGCGGGGTGCTGTCGTATGACGCGCGCGGGCATGGTGGGTTTGAAATGCACTGTTACTCAGAGCGGTGACTTATGTCTCATAGGAAAGACGAAGCATCTCAGAAGTGAGGGTGGCTCTACCGAGGAGAATCTAGACATAGACGTCTTGACCGCCGACCTCGTGAACCTCGTGCAAGCTGTGTTTACTGATTCACAGGCTGCGCCCTCTCTCCTGGTGAGTTTGTCTCCCAATAAAACTTTGTTAATAGACTGCTATCATTTCCTTCGCATGCAAAGAGCATGTGTGTATCTCTGCGGGGATGGATTAAACCTGTGTCCAACCTTTGGGAACTGATTGCACCCGGAGAGAGGTGTAGAGGATAACTCAGCCTATTGCGTATTCGCCGTTCACGCCGAGGGCCAAGAGAGACATGGCTGCGATCTATCGCCCTAAGTTATGCTACCTCCCTTCAACGAAGTTCTGACATCTTCTAGTTCGTAGGACATAGTCTTGGCGGGTCAGTATGCGTACGTGCCTGTCCGGCACTCCAGCAAAGCCGCTATCGGATTACGGGCGTGGCCGTTGTCGATATCGTGGAAGGTTGGCTTACCTTCGCTACCTATCCTTATTCTAGAGCGATAGCTAATTTTCCCTCGAAGAGTTCACGCTGGAGGCGCTGCCTCTGATGCACAGTCTGCTAAATGCGCGTCCTGAAGGATTTGACAGCCAAGAGCAGGCGATCGAATGGCAGTGAGTGGAATCGTCATCGTTGACCACGTCATGGCGCTTGTCTCACACTCCCCACCAGCGTAAAGACTAACACGATCCACAATCCGGCCTCGGCGAGGGTGTCCGTACCCGGTATCATCGTTCCGGCACCAGAAGGATCACCTCCCAGCACGCCCGCTTACCTTTGGCGAACGCCGCTCCGATCTACGGCACCCTACTGGACCAGTATGTCAATGGTATCCGGCAGTGCTCTGAAGCCCGTTAAATTCCCAAATTTATATAGGTTGGTTCACCGGCCTGTCTAGCAAGTTTCTGTCGGCGCGGACCGCTCGCCTGCTTATCCTCGCAGGTACCGAGCGCCTGGACAGGGAGCTCATGATTGGGCAAATGCAGGGAAAGTTCCAACTGGTCGTGATTCCCGGGGTCGGCCATATGGTCCACGAGGTGCGTCGCTGCAATATACATCCGCGCGTCCGCACACCACGGACGCTGACTCCGTTGTGCCTCACAGGACGATCCGACACGGATGGCAGAAGTCCTGGTAGAATTCTGGCGACGAAACGAGCGGGTGGTCGTTGGCGTCAAGAAGGTCGGGGAGCTGTAGTCTGCTGTAGTCCAGACTCCCGCAGCAAGGTGTAAGGTTGAAAGTTACAACAGCGGTACCGTCTCTTGTCCTGTATTCTAGACCAAGATGAATCTCTGTTGATGAATGGCATCAATCAAGGCTTTTCGGCGCTGTGCCCCAGTCTGCTCCAGGCGCACATGGGAGCCCCCCGGACTTGATGTTCACGCCTTCCCGGGCCTTCTGATGACGACCCCGCCTTCTCCGGCGAACTCTGGGGACCCTGAAATTGCGAATCGCGCGCCGCGGACTGATGAAGCACCGCTTGAGAAGCCCGTATAATTGACGCAAATTGACAGCTCCCCTGAACATAGCATGTACAAACACCCCAAACTCTCCCACCCGCGTGCCTCCCGCGCGCACACCCACATCCTCCGCTCCTTCCTGCCATTCGCGGTTCGGCCGTGCTTGGGGGCGAGAGCGCGCGCCAAGGGGGGCATCATTAATGCACTCGTGGGGTGTGCTTCTCGCCGCGGCTGCGGTCGGACGTCTATGTGGATTGTGCGATTAGCGGGTGTGCGTGCGGTATACGGACAGCAGAGCAAGACAAATTTTCCCCGTTCTCCAGTAGGTAAAGATCGTGATGGGCGAGAACACGGAGGAGCGGAATTAAGAGAAGTGGAGAGTAGCAACGACAGCGATCCGATAACGCGTCCCCAGGCCCCCATCCAGCAAACATAGCATAGCGGTTCAGAAAAATAACACCTGACCAGCCTCACTCGTCGTAGTCAGTGGCGGTCGAACTAACCTGCACCGTCATTGCCGAGAAGTCGAGCAGCGGCGGGCCCCCGGGCGCGCCGTCCTCGTCCTCGTCGTCGCCCGTGCGGGTGAGCGCGCGCTCCCGGAGGAGGCCCCACTGCACCCACCAGTCGTCTGCTTCGTCCTCGCAGTCGTACCCGAAGATCGTGCGGATCTCCTCCCAGGCGGCGTTGGCCTCGTCGCCCTCCCCCTCGAGCGCGTTCGCGCCCGCCTCGTACTGCGCGCGCATCGCCGCATCGCGCCCCGCCGCGAGCTCCCCAGTCGCGGTCATGAAGAACGCGGCGCCGAACTCGCCTGCCGCGACGCTGCGCGCGCGGGGCTGGCGCAACTCCTGGAAAGCGTACAGGAAGCTCTCGATCTGCCGCTCCTCGCTTAGGTGCGAGAAGAGCTTAGCGAGCACCGCGCCGTCCTCGACCGCCATCGCCGTGGCCTGGATCGTGCCCGGCTGGAGATCGGGCAAGCATTATGTTAGCTGATGGGGAGCTAGCCGAAGGAATGGTATGGAACTCACGGCAAACGGATGTGCTGCGTCACCGATGAGCACTAGTCGGCCTTCGTCTTCCACCCAGTCTTCGAGGTCCTCGTGGGCGACGACGGATACCCGTACCGCTGTGCGCGCGTTGTTCACAATGTCGGCTAGTCTGGACAAGACGTGAGCCTAGGGTGCGGCTGGAGATGGCGCAGTATGCGTACCGTGGGTCAAGTGGCCGCGCAATCTCTGGCACAGACACCGATGGAGGGTCACCATACTTGCCCTGCGCATTTTCGTCCGGGCCATAGAACTGGAATGCGAAGTCTTCCGTTCCGTGCTGCAGATGCACCCTTCAGCAAGGGCACGTTCGCAGATATCGGGATGTTATACGCACCACCGGATACGCCACGATGGCGCGTCCCTCCCCGAACGCCACAAACACACCGTTCTATAGCGCCCGTCAGCCACACCCATCCTCGAGGCCCTGATAACACGGGTCGCGGCGCGAGTGACTCACGTCTTTCCGCAGCGACGCGAGGTGGTCTGGCAGGTGCTTTCCAGGGACGATTGTGCTATCATGCACATCAGCATCGTTCCCCACGTTCCGGGGCTCGCGCGGGGCGAGGAAGCTTAAACTTACTCATACATCGCGAGGCCCGTCGGCCCGCCCCTCACCTCCCGCCCAAGCACGGCCGTGCGCGACGGGCCTTGCTCGCCATCGGCACCGACGATGACATCCCCAGTGAGCGTTTCTCCCGTCGTGAGCTCGATTTCGCGCTCCTCGGGGTCAATGGATACTACTTCGGCGTTGAAACGAACGCGGGCGCCTGCGCGGGTCGCGGCGTCGTAAAGAATGTCGTGGAGCTCTGCATGCTGTGCAATCGGTCAGAACCGCACCGCTACCCGGGGGAAGCTCAGGGGAAGGCACGTACAGTCAAGAGCATGAAGACGCCGCGGGTTTCCCGAAGGACGTCCTGGTCCCATACTTGGTTTCCGAGAGGTTCTCCAGATTCGTCTGCGCGTCGTCTTCAATGAGAGTCGCGTCGAGAAGAGGCGGGGGTGGTGCTCA
This sequence comes from Trametes versicolor FP-101664 SS1, assembly GCF_000271585.1. Taxonomy (NCBI): domain Eukaryota; kingdom Fungi; phylum Basidiomycota; class Agaricomycetes; order Polyporales; family Polyporaceae; genus Trametes; species Trametes versicolor. The sequence continues at coordinate 2,402,235 of NW_007360327.1, forward strand.
CATCTTGTGAAAAGAATGGTATGTGAAATGAGGGCCTTAGCTCGAAGCGCGTCCCGGAGGCCCCAGTGAAAGAATATCTTGGTCAAGTTTGGTGGTAGACGAATTCCGCCCTCTCCTCGCTGGCGATGGGTTCAGGACGACCGCTAACGCTCAGATAGGGGCATATGCGCTCACCGCGGATTTTCTGTCTCGCCGTTCTACTACGGTAGCGTGGTGTCCTACGCGCCTCAAAGCCAGTGCACACGCCAACCCAGCAACTCCTAGGCAAGGTAGCGGCGTTAGTACAGCGCAGGTACACCGTAGACGATCGCGCGCACCTCCACCAACTATCAAGAAATTGATCGGGAGGGTGGTCTGCAGCGGGGCACCAGACCTAGATGACTGTAATGACGTAGGGTCTGGGTCAGGACCTTGCGACGGGACAGCAAGAACGCGCTAGGACGTACTTCAGCACTCATGGCGGCGGGAGGCAGGAGCGGGGAGGAATGGAGAGGCGAGGCGGAGAAAAGGAAAGGAGGAGCATGATTGAGCGGAGGCTCGGAGATATATCAAGGCAGCACCTGGCATGCGTCAAGGTCCAGGAGCGTCAGTGCATCATGGCCAGAGGCGGTCGTCGCTTAAACCGCGCCGGGTTCCACAGAAGACAAGACGGAATTTCTCCCATCATATTCACAAGACCACCCGACAAGCCCAACTCAATTCGTCGGTGCGCCCCCTCCCACGCGGATGCGCCCCCGCCTCCATACCCGCGGGTCCGTCCCCGTCTCCGTCACCGCGAGCGGGCAGGCTGCGCAGAGCGTCGTCGTGGCGAGGCCAGCCAGGTCTGGCGGGGTGTCACAGTGATGCGCACTGTCGGCCTGAACGCTCTTCCTGACCAGTAGGAAATTGCGACCCTGTCTCTCATTAGTAACTTACAGGTTGATCGTCAATTTGACATTTTGACCCCTCTGAAGGCCCCCTTTGATTCCGCGATCCTCCACGGGGACAGGGGCCGTCTTGTTCACCCATATATAGCCACATGGCATTTACTGGCCACGCGCCGTCCCCGTCCCGCCCCCTTGAGTGGCAGCAGTCCCGCCAACGCGAGCGCCGACGATCGTCCGCCCATAACGGCAGCGATAAACGAAATTGACGGTGATGTAAAGGCGAGAAGCCGCTGCGATTTACCTTTAGACCCCGGGTTCCCACCAAGAAGCAGAGACCCGGGGTTGGCTCGGGGAGGCGAAACACCTCGGCTGGCTCAACTCTTCGACTTCCCTGCACCGCGCGAAGCCCATTCGTAGCGAGTTCATTACCTTCCTCGCGCCTGTCAAAAGGCGTCCTGATATCGGGTCGCGGCGCCGAGCGGAGGGAACCTCCAGGCTCTGAAACCTGCTCCAGTTTAGCCGGAAACAGCTCAGGGTGCCCCAGGTGATGGCGTCGCCATTCGCGCTCTCGTGGCCGGAGGCAAATGTACGTAGCGGCGGCTGCTGCGAGGCACGCCGACCGTTGATGCAGGCACCGCTCGCCATCGTGTCGCGGCAAGCGGGTGCGCATTGGTATGCCGACGGCCCCCCCACGGGCGCTCCGATACCGCGCCCGCCTCCTCAATCCTTCCGACTCTTCGCAGCCAGGATGAGTGCGTCGCCGTTCATGTATCGGTGGATGGGCACTGGCAAGCGATGTGGGGAGCGGCATCCATCGTATGGAAGCGTGAGCTGCAAGGTGCTAGATGTTCGGCGTGATGGGCTAAGAGATTTACCGCAAGGCGTGAAAGTGGCGGGAAAGTCCCGCGAAGTTCCATCCTCGCTTTGAAAAACTCGAAGCTCAAACTTGTATCCCCTAGGCAGAGGACGTGGAATGTTGCCGAGGGGGAGAGGGACGATAATGTCAACCAGGCTAGCAAACCACCGAGGACCATTCCGCTACCACCAGCACAGCGGTGGGATCAGGCCAGAAGCTTAGCTGACATCTATACCGCCTACCAATCGTCGCAATATCTAGAGAAGGCAAGGGCTGAGCGTCGAGTGACATAGAGTTGAAGACTGTGACTCATGTCTGCTTTTCCGAATAGCTATATATAGTCAAGGGCCTTGCTGGGGTATGGGGGGGTGGGGGGTAGTACTACACTGCGAACTCTCTCAACACGATGCAAATCGCCATGCACGCACGAACCAGCCATCCTCTTCTATCGCGAGTCCCTTCGCAAGGGCTTTCTGACGCGTAGCAGGGGCTTCGCGTGGAATGGGCCATTAACGACTAGCCCATCCCTGCTCGGAACCACGCCAGTCAAGCTGGTTAAGTTAACAGGTAATACTTGTGGCTTCTTAATCGTGTTCTGCCCGGCGAATGCACGTCGTGATTATACCGCTTTACCCGCTAGTAGCATGGAAGCATGATATATCGATTGTGCCGTCTGCTCCGGGACAAGAATGGCAAGAAGGGAGCGACAGAGAGGGCGAGCAGGATAGCGTAACGGCGACGCGGTAAGTAGTACTAGTACAGCGGGGCAAAACGAGGAGGCGGGGTGCGGAAGCAGCTAGAGAGTGCTAGCGCGTCAGCGAGGCAGGATATATCACAAGTGCGACAGCACGATCGAACGCATGGCGCTCGCACCGGGCACCGCGCTCGTGTCGCGAACGTGGACGACTGGAAGACGTGGCGCGGGGGCCACTGGACAGCATATGATCTTGCGGCTAGTCCGAGATCTTCGACACCATGTAGCGCTCCCAGCACGGGTACGAGAACGTGTGGGGGATCGTATAGCCAGAGAAGGACGAGGACGGCGGCCGCTTGTTCTTGCTTTCCACCCCGCTGTCACTCGAGAAGAACGGCAAGTTGTCGGGGATGTCGACCGTGATCGGGAGCGACGAGACCTTGAGCTTGCGGTCGTCTGTCTTGGTTCGCGGGAATGGAAGCGGTTTGGGCGATTTGACCGCAGGGATCCAAGTCGAATACGCGCTTGGTGCTGCAGGCTGTTTTGATGATGATGAGGACGATGAGGGTTGCGACGAGCTCGATGCTATCGATGCGGACGCATCAGGCTCGTGCTCCGCGAGGGGGTCTGGGGGACAGAGGTGTATGATCTCTGCGATCGCCTCCGCATTCGAGGGTTGAAGACGGAGGACGGCACGCAAGTCTGTACGATCGTGAGAGGCGAGGAGCATGGATGAGCACATCACGCTCCGTACCTTTCAGAGCGTCCTCTATTCGTCCCTGGGCCTTCCTGGCCTGCGCCCGCCGCCAGTAGCCCTTGACACTCCGATGCTGGCCAAGCGCCAGATCGCAAGCCTTTTCCGCCTCAACATAGCTGGCGGAAGATGTCCATGATCAGCAGATAAGATGGATGGAAGCCGCGGTAGAACACACTCGTTCATTTTCAAGCACGCCGCGGCAATATTGAGCTGATAGCGCGGCAGCTCGGGCTCGATGCGATACGCGTTCCTGTATCGCTCGATGGCTCCCGCGAACTCGCCCTTCTTGAACGCTATGTTACCCTGGAGTGAGACGCATCGTGAGCAATCGATCGGATGGGGAATGACGCGGTAGTGACCTGCTCTTTCTCTCGCTCAGCGCGGAGATAGCGCCATTCGATGAGCTCTGCGACGGTCATGTCGCACTCTGCTGGGTCGTGCTTCTTCTCCGAGTCCGAGTTGACGTAGTCGAAGTCGACCTCCCACATATTTTCTTCCTCCTCCGTGCCCCACCCAGTCACCCCAGAACCTACACAGGTCAGAATACAAGCATCTTGCACAGAGGGAGCGATGCGTACCACGGCCGTCCCACTCCCGTTCCTTGCCAGGGCGCACGCCGCTCTCCTCTTCCTCCATCCGGACCGTCTTCTCGCACACCTCGCCGAGATGGTCCGTCGAGCACCCGCAGTCGCACCAGTGGGACGTGAGCTTCTCGCGGAGGACGAGCCCGTACCCGTGCACGTCGAACTCGCGCGCGACGTCCCAGAGCGTCGCGCACGCGCGGTCGTACCCCTCCCGCACGCGCAGCCGCCAGTCCAGGCCCTTGCCGTACTTGGTCTCGCACGTTTCCTCAAGCGCGCGGATGCCCTCGGACATGGGGCCAAGGTGCGGCGGCTTCGCGAACGGCGGGGGGTGCTGGGCCTCGAGCGTGTCGAGGTGCGCCTTGAGCGCCGCGTAGTGCGGGAGCAGGTGATGCGAGTGCAACCCGCGCCGCTGGCAGATAGGTATCCCGTTCGACTTCGCCTGGGCGTGCGTAGTCTTGATGGGTATGTGGGATATGGCGCGTGCGTGGGGGGACTTACGAAGTGCCGCAACGCGGTGTATGTCCAGAGCACGCTCTTCGTCGCGACGCGGTCTCCGGCCTGGCGCATATCCATGGCTATTGCGCCGCGGAAGAAGTCCTTGATTTCGTCCGAGTCGGCGTTCGCTGCTACCCAGCTCGGGCCTCCGACGGTCACGCAGCGCAGGACGAAGGTAGGGAGGTGGAGGAGCGCGACGCAGGAGAGGTGCGTGGAGAAGAGCCGTATGATATCTTGCTCGAAGCGAATGAGGATGATACGCGCAATTGTCCGCTCCAACTGCGATTCAGCGGGTGTAGCCTTGTAGAGGCTTTTGTCCACTTGCGGGTTGGGTTGGTGAGGTTCCGCATTGGTGTGAGCGTGGCTTCCACTGCTGCTATTCGTTTTCTTAGAGGCAGCGGGCCGCTTCTTCACATGGGAGTACTTCGCCGGCATGGTGCCCTGCTGTGTCAGATGTCAAATGTAAACAGGCCTTACGCTAACCTAGTCCGGGATGAGCCAGTTGACCTCACACACAAGGAGGAAGACTTCGCGTGCACTGACCAGTGCTTCTTGTTGTCCCAGAGTCGTTCAAACTTGGAAAGACACAAGCAGAAAACAGTGGCAGGCGTTGTTTTGGAATGGCCGTACGGTGGAACGGAGAGTACGAGTACGAGGACCGAAACGTGACCGCGACGGCAGTGCGTGAATGTGACCCATTCTGTTACGCTTACGTCAGTGTTACGTCACCAGGATTTGTGGCCTACCGCCGCCCAAGATGTGTCACGCCTCCCTCTGCGGTCGAAGTGCCGTACCTCACTTCACCTCCTCCTTCATGGTGTAGTATTGTCAAGTACAGCCACCACATATCCCAGCACGACCCAGAAGCACCCACACACTAGCTGAAACTGAGCATTTGCTGCACTACTTGCTTCGCCATTCTCATGCTGGAGCCATAGTAACTGCTGGAACGTTGCATAAATCTCCATGGCTGGGACGGCGCAACAGATGAGGCCTGAGCCGATGAACGCCTCGCCTTACCACTCCAAGGTCAGGGTGTCGCTCAAATTTCCCGATACCGAATTTGCGGCGGGAGGAACGGTCACCGGCAAGATGGAGCTTGAATGCAAGGCTGAAAAGGGTCTTGGCATCGGTGTAATCATGGTCGAGTTATATGCGATCGAAGGTACGCCCTGTAGAAGGGTACCCTGTGACAAGAAATACTCACATTGCTGCTGGTACTGCTGGTTAATGCAGAGTTAACATCGAGGGATCACTCTGCGAAGTCTCCCTTCCTCCACACCAGACGGTTGTTTCAAGGACCCGGACTGCCACCTTCGAACTCTGTACATCCTTACCCCTCACCTGGAGACCCCCCACTGCCTTCAAACTATTATCATGCGCGGCGCGGCATCACCTCCTTTCTGTTCCAGTTTCCCCTTCCTCACACCTCGCCGTCATCCATCGACTTCGGCTCCGGTCTGGCCCGCGTCCGGTACGAGGTCCGCGCAAGCATTGGTGCCGCTTGGAAGGGAGAGAAGAAGCTTGTCACAGATAAACGGCCGGTGGACGTCGTAGAACGATTTGATGATTTCCGCAGAGTCGATCCCGAGGGCGTGGTCGTCGGTGAGAACGGCAAGATCTGGATGCAAGGCAAGGTGCTGGGCGGCTTCATGGTCGCCGGAGAGCCTGCTTGTATCGAGCTCATGGTTAAGAACCATTCCACCAAGAAGGTCAGTCTTCCACGCATGCTTCTACTTTACTGCGTTTCTCATGTCAGAGCAGAATTCCAGTCTGTCAGTCACGTTGACTCGCGAGTTGTACCTGCCGAACATACCCCCCACCCAGAAGCAGCCATTGCAGCTTTCTGACACCGTCACTTCAGTCTCGTTCCGAGGGCCTGAATACATCATACCTCCCGGTGGCGAAGGCGTGGCTAACTTGGTCGTGGATGTACCCAAGAACGCACGGGGCGTCAAGGGTGGTCGCCGAATAGGCGATGAAGGCAAGATTAGTGAATGCCTGTTTGAGGTACGCTGTATAGCAAGTGTCAAGCTCTCCATGGGGATAGGAAGGTAATCACTAGACATCTTCTTCGTGACGCTATCTAACACCGTTCGAGCAGCAAAGACATTCATTTGGATTTACCTGTCCCAATATTGCATCAATCTGTTGCCCCAGAACTCTCACCATACGATATGTACGCCATACCCCCAGCGCCGTCCGCTGCGCCTGTGTACGACCCGGCTTCCGGCATGTTTTATCAGCCTCCCTCATCTCCCACACCCTACCTCGACCGTCCTACCAGCCCCTACGCATACCCGGCTCTCCCGATGTCTCCGCCTATCGGGCCCTATGTAGAACACGGCCAAGTATGGCTGCCGCCTCCGTCCATGAGCCCAATACCCTACAACGCGTACACGCCCGCGCCTTACTACGGCTACATGGCCTCCCCTCCTACCTCCGTATTCCCGTACCTCCCACCGCCACGCCCGTCCAGTGCGGAGCCCACGCCATCTCAACCGCTGTACAACATGCCGCCCGGTCTACCGCCCGCAGTTGCGCCACCACCTCTGCTCCCGATGCCTACAGGTGGATCCCAGCCCGGCATACGTGAAGAAGGTAAGGGCGAGCGGGCCTCCCGCATCTCACACCACCTCCGCCTGTCTTCTCGCCACCGCTCAGCATCTCCACCTGCCCACCGCTTCCACTTGCCAGATGCCGCTCCTCCCATACCTATCGCATTCGCTGCTGCTCCTACCACCCTTGACGCTGCGCATGATGCCACTGTTAGCCCGGGTTCGTCCCCAGCGACCCGTCGTGGGGGCGCAACCACGCTGTCGCTCTCACCCTTGCTCACTGGCGGAGAGGTGGTATCTCCACGCCCGATGCTCTCGCCGAAACGGTCCTTCACGAACGACCCATTCGACCAAGTCACCCAGGTCGAAAACCTCGAGCGCATCGCAGCACGAGCTGAACAGCAGCATGCAGGCCCTGTCGTCCCTCTGTCTGGCCCTGCGCTAGGCGAAGACACTAGGGACAAGACGCTCCCAAGGCCACCAGTGCCAACGGACAAGGAGAATATCCCTACTCCGCGGAGCCGGGCAGAGTCGCTTTTCCCTGTCGACTTCTTGGACACGGACGCCGCGGCTGCTGAGACACCACCGACTCCGACGCTCGCTGCGGTCACCTCACTCAAGGTGCCTCGCGGATTACGCCCTGGGAACGACTCGTCAGGGCTGGATGCGCTTGAGGCACGGCTCCTCGCTGAGGTCGGCACACGCAAGCCGGAGAAAGGCGAGCGTCCGCCGGACGTGCGCACGGTCATGCCGATCGCGATCCCGCGCGCGACGGATGTCGACCCCCCGAATGACTCTGCCATCTCGAGTCTCACGTTGCCAGGATTGGACGTCGACGGGGACGAACGCACGCTTCGGCGCGGGAACATGAGCGCGCGTGGGGGCAGTGACAGGGAGGACGGGGATGAGCTGCTACCGACGTCGACTACGCGTGCGAGAGCGAGTAAGGAGACGATGCGCGCCCGGGATAGCAAGGAGACGGCGAGAGGTCGGGACAGGGGAAGTAAAGAGACGAAGAGTGCATCTGGCGGGACCAAGCGCGAGCGCGGGGAGAAGAACACCAGCAAGCGCAGTGCGAACCCCGAGGCCCCGCCAGAGAAAGACAAGGAGCTTCACCATCTGCGCAAGGCTGCACAGGGTCGAATTGCCGCCTGGTTGGGGAACATCGATCCTGAGGTACCGCCGCCGTCGGGAACACCTCCGCCTGCGACACCACCTCCAGCAGCATTGTCGCCTCCCGCAAAGCCTACAGATAGAGCAGTGAGTAGGTCTCCTGCCCGGTCTCCCGCCGTGTCTCCTGCGCGCTCTCCGCTTCCCAGTCCGAAAGTCTCGCCTCCGGCACTTCCGTCTCCCGACCCTGTGGCCGCATCTCAGCCTCAGACGAGCACCGATGCCCCTCCTGTAGACCAGGTTGCACCCAAGGAGGCACAAGCGGCACCAAACCCACGCTCTTCTGGTTTCATCGCCATCGGTAGTGTACGAGCTGCGCCAACGCTCCATGCCACCGGCGCAAGGTCTGGTCAGAAGGGCGCAGCCCCTTGGGATGCCTACCTCCTACCGAAGGCGTCCCCTCGTCTTGCCGTGTACCCGCCTCGTTCCCTGGACCCGGAGGTCAAGTACGACGTGCGTTCTGCGCGTGGTGGCCGAGGCGGGATCGTAACGTCTGTAGCCTCGCTCTGGGCGTCCGCGACGCAGACACCACAACAAGAGGCACCCAAACCTCCTGTTGTCGCAGTCAAGCCTCAAAGGAAACCGACCAAGCTCATTGAGCAATGGACAGCGACCGCGGCCCCAGCGGCCCCGAAGTCCGAGCCGTCCAAGTCTCCTGCTCCGCAGGCCGACTCCCGCCCGCGCGCACTGAGACCCTTAGCCAAGACAGCAGCATCCTCGCCCTCGGTTACTCCTACACCCCCTGCCGTGGATGCTACGTCTGCCTCTGGCGGAGGTATGCCTGCGAGGCGCGCTCGGATGGTCAAGTCTGCTTCGGTGCCGGCAGTAGTATCATCGTCCCTGGCGACACCGATGATCTCGTCTACGGCATCGCTCGCGCGTCCAGCCCCTGCTCCTGCTGAACGCCACAAGATGAACGTCAAGCTGCCTCCGACGATATCCGAGGACGCTCCACGCGCAGCTCCGCACGCAACTGCATCTCCCTCGACGTCTACTTCGGGGTCAACCCCGGTGGTAGCCAAGTCGCCCAAGGCGGAACTCGCCTTTGGACAGGCGCGGTTGAGGGAACTCATCAAGCGATACCAAGGACAAGTCAATTCATAACATGGACCACGACTATACCTATCTTCGCCGTCTACTTCCTCGTTGGTCTCATTCTCCCCTGAACCTCTTACTCCATCTCGCTCAAACTGGTTGTCCTATCTCTGCTGATATACTGCACATCTCACTTATCATCACATCCCTGCATGCTGACTTATTCACTCATCTTCCGTCTGTCCACCGATACCTATCTGTTACGACCTATCACGATCTATTCACGCCTGCTCTGTCTTTCCGATGAACCCTCGTGTATTTCTGCTGATTACTGAATGCATTACATCACAGCCACAGGCCACTGCGTTCCGTACACTGCACGTTCGTCCGATACTCCCGGAAACTGATCAAATTCGAAGCTCCACGCTTTACCATCTGGGCGAACGGCTACAATCTCAACATCAGCGTCCAAGACGTCTGGACCGCACACGGAGTCTCTCATGCGTGCCACTCCAGTTCACTTCTCACATGGATTTGGCGGTTCGTATCCACGTGGACGGTCATCTGCGCCTCATCCGTGCGACCCGTAGTCGTTCGGCGCAGCATTTATACAGTTGAGTATTTCTCCAATCATCTCTTTTATCATCCCGCGAACCCTATCTTATCGTCGATGCTTCAGGTGTCACGTAGCCTGGGTATTTCGTACGAAACCCCCGACGGCCTGCCGTTCCTTAGGCCTTATCTTTGGGGTGGGTATACTGTGACTCGTAACACTGCACACGCAGATTGAGATAAAAGGAGGGAATGTGGAGGAATCCGAGCTACTTCGCCTTCGCAGCCTCCACGGTATCTGTAGGAGACAAGACGCGTCTATCACTCTCTGTGTCTTCTTTATTCTGTGTTATCAACTGAATCATCAGCATGGCGACCAAGGAGAACTCGTTTGCGCATCGCACCGTTATCGAGGTCAGTCACCCGATGCTCCATCCATCCAACGAAGCGCCCATACTGAGGAGGTATGGGTATCCAGGTCGACCCTTTCATGTAAGTAAGAGCACCTGAGAGATCACAATAGGTGTATCTGATATGCGAGATTGCTTCTATAGCCCTGCCGACCAGCAGAAGGCATGCGTGTTTCGTTATACCTCTTGTGTCTCTCGGCGCTGACGCTCTACCTGACGATAGGGTATTCACAACCGTTGGCAGTCAGTCCCCATGCTTTGCATAGCTTATAGCCTCTGACGATCTTGATAGCCCTGATATTCCGGCGTTCGCGTCAGTGAAGCCTGGGGAGGTCTTCACTGTCCAATGCGTAGGTGCGTACGCTCGTGTGCATCCACACTAGAGGTGCATGGCTGAACGTTGATGTCTGCCCCCAGACTGGACTGGTGCTCAGATCGGAAACAACGACAGTACGCATCCTACAAGAGAAACCTGATGCGTGCTCGGCTCACAGTATCAATCGTAGACAGCGATGATATCAAGAATGTGGATCTCACGAAGATCCACAACCTGTCTGGGCCTGTCGCCATCGAAGGCGCAGAGCCTGGTGACTGCCTCGTCGTGGACATCCTGGATGGTATGCATATTGTTCAAGCTTCACTCGCTGATGCACTCAATGGAAATAAACAGTGAGGCCTTTCGATAAGATGCCTTGGGGATACACCGTATGTCCAACTTCTGTTTCGTAGCGCTGCAGCCCAACTGACATTGATAATCGCTTCAGGGCATCTTCGAGCTCGAGAACGGCGGTGGCTTGTTCGGTACGTAGAACCACCACCACAAAGACCCACACAATCAACCCTGACCCTGACCGCCGCGTACCGAATAGCCCGCGAGTTCAACAGCAGGGCCGCGAAGGCGATCTGGGACTTCCACGGCGTCTACGCCTCGTCGCGGCACATCCCCGGGGTGCGCTTCGCGGGCGTGTCGCACCCGGGCCTCATCGGCACCGCGCCCTCGGCGGAGCTGCTCGCGACATGGAACACGCGTGAGGGCGCGCTCATCGACGCGCACGGCCCCTCCGTCCCGCCCGTCGCGTTCCCGCCCGAGCCGACTGGCGCGTATGTCGGACAGGATGTCTCGGATGAGATCAAGGAGAAGGTCGCTCGCGAGGGTGCGCGCACTGTGCCGCCGCGCGAGCATGGCGGAAACTGCGACGTATGTTGTTTGGTATATCTCCGCGGAACCTTGCTCTGACGTTGCGAGACCTCGGCAGATCAAGAACCTGTCTAAGTAAGCAGCGCCTGCCGGAACCGAAGAGGCCACCTTTTGACGATTATCTTGCGCTTTAGGGGTTCACGCTGCTACTTCCCGGTGTACATCAAGGGCGCCAATTTGTCTGTTGGTGATCTGCATTTCTCCCAGGGCGATGTAAGCATCTTGTCCCCGCAACGTTTGTGCACGCGTTCATGACTGACAACTTCTATAGGGCGAGGTATGATACACACTTTTCTCTAGTTTCCCTCACTGAGCGGGGATGTGGCTGTGGTCTGTAGATCTCGTTCTGTGGCGCCATCGAGATGGTACGTGCGCGTAGCACAGGAATGCGGCTTTTAGGGTCAAACGAGCCAACGAATTACTACAGGCTGGGATCATCACTTTCAGTTGCAGCATCATCAAGGGTGGCGTCGAGAAGTTTTCCATGAAGCAGCCGATGTTCTTGGTGAGTATATCACAAGATTATTGTACCTTGCTCACTCGCGACTTCGCTAGCCGTCCCCAGTGGACCCCTTGTACTCCGCGAAGCTTGTCTTCGAGGGCATCAGTGTTGACGTCCGTGAGTACCTGCGCTTTGCAGTTGTTGAAGACTGTGTACTCAACTTGGGTCCATCACGATCTAGACGGTGATGGCAAGCAGTACAACATGGACGCGTGAGCTCATCCTCTCGATTCATTTGTGTGATGACGGTTGGGTTGAGCGTGTGACCACAGGACCGTCGCTTTCAAGCAAGCAACCCTGAATGCTATCACGTACTTGATGAAGGTATGTCGCCCCTATTATATAGCAGGTTTCCGTGTTAATCCCGTCTTTGCAGCTTGGCTATAGTGAGTCACCCGCCGTCCCCACGGATCCTACACCTGCTGACCACCTTCTCCTGCGACGAAGCCCGCGAGCAAGCATGTACGTTGTCCCGTCGATCCTCAACATGAGTCGCGTGCTGAAGATTTTTTTTATCCTTGCAGATCTTCTCTTGTCTGCGGCCCCGGTGGAGAGTCATGTAGGCGCAATCGTGGTATGTCATTGGCTCAGTGGCACGTACTTGCTGTGCGTCTTGATAACGCGTTTTCATGCCTTAGGACTCACCAAATGCATGTGTCACCATGGCACTCCCGCTCGGGATCTTCGACTTCGTATGTCTCACGTTCTGGCGTCATTCCTTCCCGTCTGTACTCATCGCTTTTTCAGGATATCCTTCCCAGGGAGGAGGGCCTCACGACGCGGAATTTTGGCCAGTGTGCCATTCGCAGCGATGGCGTGGTCTAAGAGTAAGCCTCGTGTTGAACATCGCCCAGTCGAAATGTCCATGTACGATATTAGCGAAGTCTGCTGGATGGTGGCCCTGTGTATGGAAGTCCCGTGTAAAATACTGATCCTTTGGCCGATTAGTTTGTGCTGTGCGCTCCTGGTCATAAGTACTTTCTACAGGACGCTGCGTCTTGCGAATTCTGCACGGATGACGCGTTGACGAGTCGCGCGAACTTGGCCCGGAAGTAATCGTAAGGCCCGCTGAGTGATCGCGCGAGTCGGGCTGCGCATGCCATTGGCCAGCTTTTCACACACGCTCAGGTCCGTCACTCTCTACCACTATGCGTTATCCTTTCCCGAAAATCAACCCAAGCTAACATATATACTGGCAGCCACTCACTAAATCAGTTGCTGAGAAGGCCAGCCCGGGTACATTCACAGCACAAAAATACCGCGAACCCGAAAGAGTCGGGGATCGCCAAGGGCGGGTAGCGCGATCAGGCACTGACATGTGATCGCGACTCCACCGCGTCGGCAGGGCCGGGTGTACGTTTGCAACCGTTTCCATTCCGTCTTCTGCCACCGGGTGTCCGGGGTGGTGCAGTCATCGCTTGTGGTCGGCCCCGTATACTCACACGCGTCGATGGCAAAAGAGCAGAGATGTTGCCAGATCGCTCCTTCAACCCCGCGTCCACCCCGCTCCACCAAATCGCGTCCTTGACATCTCCCCAGGCGACCCACGCCTCCCCGCTAGACTCGAGATTCACCATGGCCGCTCGCACGCTTACGTACACCCCCGTGGATGATATTCCCAAGGTAGCGTACTCGTTTAAACTAGTTCCTATCCGCGCTCACGAGTAACCGCGTACTTGCAGATCCATGAGATTGCCAACAAGGCTTTCAACACGGGAAGGACGCAGTCGATTGCCTTCCGTAAAGAGCAGCTCGCCCAGCTCGGCTGGCTCATCAGGGACAATGAGGACGCGCTCCGCGCTGCTCTGCACGCCGACCTAGGTCGGCCCCCTCAGGAGACAGACATGTACGCATTGTAACCTGCACAGCCAAGCCGATCTTGCTCACACGCTCCGCAGGATGGATTTCGGGACGGTGTACAACGATATCAAGCAGGCTTACGACAACATTGAGAAGTGGGTGAAGCCCAAGAGCCCGGGCTTCAACCCGAAGTACTTCGTCATGAGCCCGTCGTACGCACCGCAGCCGAAGGGCGTGGCGCTGCTCATTGCGCCGTTTAACTTCCCCATGTTCCTCCTCATCGGCCCCCTGGTACGCCTTCCCTTCAATTTGACGCAGCTGTCTGCGGCGTGCTGATGCTACGCAGGTCGGTGCCATAGCAGCGGGAAGCGCGGCCGTCCTGAAGCCTTCCGAGCAAACTCCTTCCATTGCGGGACTGCTTGCGGAGCTCGTGCCCAAGTACCTTGACACGGAGCTCTACCACGTTATCAATGGAAGCGTGGCAGAGACGACGAAGGTGGGTGTGCACCCGGGGAGTGTGTCTCGTCAGTTTTCTGATCATGTCGCAGGCCCTCGAGCTCCGGTGGGATCACAGTGAGTGTTTATATAAGCTTCAGAGAGAGGCTAGCCGACTGACATGTGTCTGCAGTTCTTTACACAGGTATGCATTCACTCGCCGTCTTCTCCGGATCGTAACTGATGCTGAGATACCAGGCAATGGACGTGTTGGCCGCATCGTTGCAACCGCCGCGGCGAAGCATTTGACACCTGTCACCTTGGAGGTAATCCTTCATGCTTGTGCTGTGTAATTTTGAGCTCACATCGCTTTTTTCTAGCTTGGAGGTAAATGGGCGCCGCCAGACGTAGGTGTACTCAGCGGCTGACGAATGATTTACGCTTTCTAGGAAAGAACCCCGTAGTGTTTGATCCCAAGGTAGACCTCAAGATGGCCGCGCGGCGGTTGCTCTGGGGCCGATTCTCGAACGGTGGTCAGGTGCGCATCGCACTTTACTTCGTGCACGGCATCGCCTGACTTGCGGCCCTAGATCTGCTTGTGCCCGGAGTACGTTCTGGTGCCCGCAGACTTCCAAGACACCTTGGTTGAGGCGCTCAAGGAGGCGTACGTGCCTCCCTCGCTCATCCGCTTGCCCCGTGTCTCATATATGTACTACAGCTACGCCTCTTTCTACCCCGACGGCCCTGAAAAGTCTGACTCCATCACGCACATCGTCACGGAGGCGCATACGCAGCGCATCAAGCGTCTCATTGATGAGACGAAGGGCAAGATCGTTCTCGGGGGCTCTGTGGATGTCCCCACACGGTTCGTAGCGCCGACCGTTGTTCGCGATGTCGGGCTGGACGATATCCTGATGGCCGAGTTCGTAATTTATCCTCTATATCTTGTGTCTAGACCATGGGTTTACCTTCGTCGACGCGCAGGGAGATCTTCGGCCCAGTGCTGCCGCTGGTTCCCGTCAAGGACATCGACGAGGCGCTCTCGATCATCCGGGCGAGGTTGGTACTCTCGCTCTCACTCGTATCATGTCGTGCTCACGATTACACAGGGAGCACCCGCTTGCCGTCTACGTCTTCTCGCAGGACAAGGCGTTCCAGGACAAAGGTATGAACCCAGTGACAGTCCCGCCGAATCCACTTTTGACGTTCAACATATGTAGTCTTTAGGAACACCAGGAGTGGTGCGGCCGTTGTGAACGAGAGCGTTCTCACAGCTGGCGGTAAGGCGTCGTTCACTATGCACCTGACATTTGGAACGCTCATTTGGCGATCTGTTAGTCCCCGGACTGCCTGTCGGAGGTGTTGGGGAGAGTGGCTGTCAGTCCGATTCGTTCTTCTTTCCGTATGGGACACCTGTTCACAGGCTTTTGTTCCCTCAGACGGCTTCTACGGCGGCAAGTTCGCCTTTGACACGTTCTCCTACCTCCGTGTGTCTTTGAACAACCCGAGCTGGTACGTGTATTCCCATGACACACAGCCGTCTCCCCATACTCACAGCCACGCAGGGTCGACAAGGTCTTCAGCTTCCGCTTCCCTCCTTACAAGGTATGCCTTCTGCCTTTGTACCCCCTTGCCAACGGGCATCTCACGCTGCCTCTTTAACTCTAGCCGAACTACAAGAAGTTCCTCGGGACGGTCTCGCTTCCTCCCCGGCCCGGAAAGGCGACTGGGCTCACGGCTGCGACGAGGTGGGGTTTCTGGATTGTGTTTGCGCTCGTGGGGGCCTCGTCCGTCATACTGACGAAGACGGGGCGGCTCTCGCAGTTGAAGCGTCTGACGCAGTGAACGAGCACTACGCGCTCTCAACGACTATCCACGGCATACCTTTGACAGCGTGATACGCTGTTGGCGACTCTCCGGCAGGGCGGGCTCGCGACTGTGATAGTTGTTGCTGCGATCTCCGTTTCATTTTACCGTGATCTCATTAGCTCGCTACTGTACTTCTTGGATACCAGCGAGGCTCACTCTGACCGCCTGTATACAAGCCCACTACTGTCGTTCACATATCACTTTGCCTGCGCGTTCAAGAAGCTCCCTGGCCCATGGGGTATACCCGCACCTTTAATTAATCGATGTGCAAGCCTCGGTCGTGGTGCGCCGAGATCATATGTCCCGGTGGCCGCATAATACATGCGTGCTCGACCTCGAAGATGGTCGAGCCGCCGGTTGTCGTCAAGGGAGCCCGGCACCGTGCCTCATCACTGCTCATGACCGCACCCGTTGTATCCCAATAAGGCAGGTCTCTGTGGTTCGCGTGCCAAGGGCGCCCCGTTTATGCGTTTCCGCGCGCTGCGTCGCAACGGTGCCTCGTAAACAGAACGTCAGAATCTTCCACTGGCTGCCGGCTCGTGGCCGCCGGAGCAGCCACCGTGCACGCCCTCGATCCCTCGGCGTAACGGCTTGCGCACGCGGGGTGGTGCGATGGCCCTGGAATATAAAGGCGGGGAGAGCTGCACGCTGGCATCCAACACTTTCTTCTCTCCTCCACTTTCCTTCCCTTGTGGTCCGGTCTCGAAGGCCTCTTTCCTTCCTTCCGTGCAAGCAGCTAGTCTGTCTCTGTTGTTCCTTCTGCAGCAAGTACACAGCTAGCCTGTCCCCTCGGTCTACTCCTTCACTCTCTTGCTCCACTCGTCGTTCACCCAGTCCGTATCATTGCCCAAGATGGTCAGACTCGCATCCGTTTTCACGCTCGCTGTTGCCGGCCTGGTTGCTGCCGCGCCTATCCGCCTGTCCAAGCGCGCCGCATTCGCGCTCCAGGAGTACGTGCCCAAGCGCTCGTTTTCGGTAAACCCACGCTGACCACCTCTGCAGCTACGCTGCGTTCCAGATCTCTGACGGCACCGCCGGCAACGCGCAAGCCGAGGCCAACGCGGTCTTCGTCGACCCCTTCAATGGGGTTGACCTTGCCACCGTCGACGCGACCACGCTCAAGGCCGTCCAGACCATGCGCGAGGCCGCTGAGGACGCGGAGACCTCCCAGTTTAACCCCGCGATTGAGGCTGCCTCCGGTGCCGCCGCCACCGCGCTCCAGAACGGGAAGATCAAGAACAAGGTCTTGAAGCTCACTGGCGAGGTCCAGGGCATCAACATCCAGATCGCCCAGGCGAAGGCTGCGGGCAAGGACACCACCAAGCTCACTGCGTCGCTTGCCGCTGAGCAGTTAGTGGCTCGGTTATGTTTGTTTGCCACGATGCTTACCATGGTCGTTTACAGGAAGAAGCTGACCACGAACATCGGTCTTGACACCAAGGCGGCTGGCCAGGCTTCCCAGGGCGTTACCGGTGGCGCGGCCGCCGCGTCCACCAACGAGGATGCCACTGATGCCTCGTCTTCCGCTGCTGCCTCCTCCACCAAGAAGGCCGCCGCTTCCGCCACGAAGACCGCCGCCGCTGCCTCCAGCACTGCTGCCGCTGCTGCTAGCGGCTCTGGTGTCGCTTTCGCTGTTCAGGAGTGAGTAATGCATTGCGTGGGCTAGTGTTTGGAAGATTCTGACGGTTCTACCACCAGCTACGCCGACTTCCAGATCTCCGACGGCACGACCGGCAACGCCGCGGCTGAGGCCAACGCTGTCTTCGTTGACCCCTTCGCCGGTGTTGACCTCGCCACGCTCGACGACAGCGTCGCGGACAACATCGAGACGATGCGTCAGGCTGCCGAGTCCGCTGAGACCGACGACTTCAACCCCGCCATCGCGGCTGCGTCGGGCGATGCTGGTACGTCGTTTGTTCTGCCCATAGGTATCATCAAGACACTGACGAGTCCGCGCGTCTCAGCCACGGCCCTCCAGAACGGCAAGATCAAGAACAAGGTGCTCAAGCTCACCGCCGAGGTCCAAGGCCTGCAGATTAAGCTCGCCAAGGCCCAGGCTGCTGGCTCCGACACCTCGTCCATCGAGAGCAAGATCGCTGCGGAGCAGAAGAAGCTCACCACGAACATCGCGACCGACACCAAGAACGCCGGCGAGGCCTCCCAGGGCGTCGCCTAAGCGTTCTCCGCATGTTCATCCGAGCTTCCTGGTTGTGTTTCCCGCACACCCCACTGCTGCATTAGAACACTTTGTACCGTTCCTAGCGCACTTTTTCCCTTTTTGCCAATCCAACTGGATACGGAGAGAAATACTGCTTGAAGCGTGAATACTGCTCCGCCGACTGCATGCGAGGTAAAACGGGTGTGGCTTCATGCATAGTTGCTGCTCCACATTTTGTCAGGGCCGATGAATCTGGGAATGGTATGAGAGACTGAGGGCAGGGGGGCCTATGAATTTAATTAACGGCCGTCGGCTACCCTTGCATGTGGCCTGTGTTGTGTAACGGGGTCCATGATGGTAGGTAAGCCTGCGCAGCCAGTCTCACGCCATTCCTCAATAATTGGGGTTGGCTATAGCATGCACCTGGAAGTGCGGCAGCCGAGGAGAGGACACACGCGTTTCTTGTGGACCTTGTGCGGGCCAAGCATGTATTACGCAGAAGTAGCGGATATCCGAGAAAGCGGCGGCAGATAGGGGAGGGAACGGCCCATAGTAGGGAAGCCTCCATTGTCGGTGGGAGAATGAGAGAGGGGTAGAGCAAGACAAAATCAAGGCATGTACGTCCACAGAATCTAAAAAGTCCATGCAGGGAATGCGCCCACTGCACCTTCAATGTTAACTCAGAACACCAACAAGTGGTGAAGAAACCGACACGCACCATTCACCGAGCCGTCGGGGCAGCCCCCCGCACACGCGTACGACCGTCCTTCAGCCGCTCAGTAATGATCGGGCTCGCCGCCGGCCTAAATTTGTGGTCCCTAGAGTACCTGTCATACACACCGCAGACGCAACGTCTCAGCCTTCTACGCCGCAACCTACAAGCACACGCGAGCATCAGCGAACGGGGTTGACGCACCTAGAAGCATGAACGACCTTTGGCGCGGCGCCCGGGGACACGGACGTGCGCAGCTTGAACCCAAACCAGAAGACGAACAGGAGGAAGAGGATGAGCGCGACGCGCTTCCACACGGACGGCGTGGGTGGGTTGAAGCGGGGGTCCGCCTCGAGCCGGCGGTGCAGCTCATGGATGTCGCTCGTGGGCTCGTCGTGGCTCGTCCGACGCTTGAGGTCTGAGGGCGCAGCTGTGGGGCTTGTCGCGAGGCGTTCGTACTTGTATGATGAGGTGGACATGGTGCTAGTGGGTATCTCGAGGCACCGATGAGTGAGGTATCAAGTCAAGAAAGTAATTGGGGGAGACGAGCGACAGCGGAGGATGGCGGGAAATGAGGGTGGATGTGGTAGCAGGCCAAGATGCGAAGACGGGTCGATTTCCCCGCTCTCGGTGTCCAAGTGACAGGCGCCCATAGACACTTCAGTGCTGGTCCATTTTTGGCAAGCTATGTACGTTCGAAACTTCGAGAATGACAACCTGCGCAGCTATGCGATACGTTACTGGAGTACGGTATATACATAGGTCTACGATTAACATGAAGTACAATAGCAGCTCATCGCCCGAGCGACAGTCCATTTGGCCACCTACAAGTCCGCGTTAGCATCGCCGAGCGATCCCTTGCCGCTCTTCCTCTTCTCTGTTAACGTACACTAGTTAGCGCGGTCAGGGACGGAGGTCTAGGATAGCACGCACCTGTACTCAAACATGACCTGGATAGCAACGAATATACAGACACACGAGAATATCAGGAAGCGGATGCCTGTACAAGAATATGCTCAGGAGGAGACACAGGCGCATGCG
Organism: Trametes versicolor FP-101664 SS1; assembly: GCF_000271585.1. Classification (NCBI taxonomy): domain Eukaryota; kingdom Fungi; phylum Basidiomycota; class Agaricomycetes; order Polyporales; family Polyporaceae; genus Trametes; species Trametes versicolor. The sequence continues at coordinate 2,421,927 of NW_007360327.1, forward strand.
AGAACGGGCGTACCTTCCCAGGTATCGAACACTTGGTGAATAATGTACTTCAACCCATCTGTGCCAACAACAAACCCGATGAGGTTCGCTGCCATCATCATCAAGCCGTTGAATACCGCGCCAATAGCGCCGACGTGTCTGAACCACCACTTATCCCCGTACTGCGCCGCCCATCAGCCTTCCACTCACCCCGCGCGTTACGCTGAATTATGAACGTACCTTCGAAGCAGGGACGAGATAGCGCGCCGCGATTTCCGGCATGATAAACAGACTGACGAGCCAACCCCACGCAAGCAGACGGAAGGAGAGGTCGTGCCAGAGCGCGACAAACGTGAAGACGAGCACGACCGTGTACCCGCGGTTGCGCGTGCCACCGAGCGGGATGTAGATGTAGCGCGTTATCCAGAGGTTGTAGCTCCGGTGCCATGCGCGCCAGAAGCCGAGCGTCGAATAGTTGTTCGCCATGCAGCGCACCATGTTCTCCGGAGGGTCTACGCCGCCGAGTAGTGCCCATAAGCGGAAGAAGCGCCATGGGACGAGAAGCTGACAGGAACATGAGCGAGATTCAAGGTGCTACGCAAAACTGGACATAAATTACCTTCAGCCAGACCACGATGAGGTTCCAGAAGCCGACCAGACACAGCTCAGCTGCTGAGTAACCGATCCATGCTTTGGTGTCCTTGATAGCAACGACATACATGAAGTGCAGGACAGCTTCCAGTGTCAGGATACATGCTGTAAACCGGGCGAGATAGCCTAAGTTGGACCGCGGGCTGATAGATAAGGGTCGCCGCAGCTATATCGCAGTTCGTCAACACAGACACAAATTGTTGATGCAGGAACAAATTACCTGCCACGTGAAGTCATTGAAGGTCATGATTGGGCCCGCGATATATAACGGCGGATAGAGCACATAGGCGAGATAATTCGCAAACGAGTAGAGCTCCAGCGAATGCGGGACACGCGGTCTTTGCTTGTCCAGCATCGCACTGCCTGTCTGGAACCGGACGCGTCAACATGTACCTTTTCCCAATTACCGCGACACTTACGTCAGGGAGACCGATGCGTCTGCATGCCCAATGGTAGTCCATGTTGAATGAGATGAGCCTCAACATCGTGATGTTGAAGCTGATCCACCACCGCGGGTATACTCCCTTCCAAGCATCCTACGGGGACGGCTGGTCAGGTCAGATACGCAGTAGGGGCTGATATATCGACGTACCAAAGCAGACAAGTATGGATGCAGTGAGGCGTAGCTGAACCCTGAGTTGCGGTCGATCGCAAATAGGACCAGGCCATTAAAGACCCACGTCAACGCGGGAGTTGCTTTGTATCCCGCGGACGTCTTAGCTATGCCGTAGTTGAGCGCAAGGATGGAGAGAACTTTCAGCGCACTCAGGCCGTGAAGGCCGAAGAGCATGGCGATCGAGAAAGCGACCAGGAAAGGGACTTGGAATAAGTTAGAGTTATCTGAAGCATGGCGAGTCTGGCGGGCGACCAGGGTATACAAGTATTTCAGGCCGAGGAATGCACTGGCGAGGAGCACCAGAGATGACAGTCCAGATCGGAAGGAGCGGTACTGGTTGTCGCTGTTGTCCTGGGTCCAATGTTATTATTTATGACGACCACACTGAACTCCTTTGTGTACTGACCACTCTCCGGCCGAACATCCACCCGGGTGACAACCGCCTCTCATAGAAAGGATAGTTAGGATGTGAAGCTGCGTCGCTCAGTGCCAATCCTTTCTCGCTAGGGAGTCGAAGAAGTACTCACAGGAACTGAGGCTGTAGGGTATCCAGGCCATCATAGGTACCACCAGAACGAACACCACGTAGTAAACCATGAACTCCGGTGTCCTCCATCGCGGCAAGGGATGCGGCGCAACCTTCACTTGCGGACTGTACGAGGAGGGTATGGTCACCGTAAGTCTGGCGAGACCTTTTGGTTCCGGCGGAGGCAGCTCGGGCGAGTCCAGCTCAAAGGCTGCGGTCGAGCGCAGGTCAGTCGGCATCGTCACCACAGCGTCGCCCAGCATGTAGGTACAGCACGAATGTAGTCCCTTAGAAAGTTATTGTCCACATGAGCAGGTTCCGCGGCGAGGCACACGCGCAAGGTACGAAGCAGAAGGCGTTGACCGTGATGAGGCGCTTAGAAATTCCGGTGTGCTATTTGGCTAATAAGCCGGCTTTGGTCACCGGAGTAAGCCAAAGGGTAGCGAGCTACTGACAAATACTGATCATGTACCAATCGAGTAAGAAGCAAATAAGCAAGTGTAGTTCAACAGGTCAACGAGATCAATCAATAGCAATCAATGCTCCTTGTATTCAGTTGACATTCCGCCTCTTGCCTCCGCCTACCACCTTCCCTAGACCTCTCTTCCTCTTCCCTCCTTTTCATCAGCAGTCAGTACCCTGGGGTCACCGGTATATTCACTTCTTGGACTAATCTGGCTACCTCTTCAGTGGAAGAAGTCTCGACGGGCTCCGGGTCCGACTATTCCAAGTGAGTGACCTTTACTCCAATCGCTCGTCTTTGACGGATGTTCTGAGGAAGCTCTAGCTCGGTACTTCTCTCCACCATCCCACAAAACGTACCCGGACACCGTCTAACGAATGCTACAGTGGATCTCGTGGTTCTTGTCGTCGAAGGGCAATGAGTACTTCTGCGAGGTCGAAGAGGACTACATTCTAGACCGATTCAATTTGACGGGTCTCAACACGGAGGTGCAGCACTATGCGCAGGCACTGGACATGATCACGGACAACCTGGGTGTGTAGCCTGACCTTGACTTTATGATCTCGTGCGCTTATACTGTACATCCCAGATGAGGAGATCCAGGATGACCTTCGCGGGAACCTCGACCTCCAGGCTCGTCTCCTCTATGGGCTCATCCACGCTAGATGGATCGTAACGGCGAGAGGCCTGGCAAAGATGGTGTGTAACATGCTTTACCTCTCATCTCCTCTCTTACCCATGCTATCACGCTCTCCACCTTTGTCCCCTCACGCTTCTTGTCGCTCCACAGCTCGAGAAGTACAAGCGCGCAGACTTCGGCCGCTGCCCACGCGTGCTCTGCCAATCACAACCCCTCCTCCCCGTTGGTCTTACAGACGTGCCGTACGAGAAATCTGTGAAGCTCTACTGCGGGCGCTGCGAGGACATCTACTCACCCAAGTCCTCCCGCCATGGCTCGATCGACGGGGCGTACTTCGGCACCTCCTTCCCCCATCTCCTCTTCCTCGTCTACCCCAACCTCATTCCCCCGAAGAGCGGACCCGTGGAGCTCGGTCTTCCCGGACGTGGTGCCGACATCGAGGGAAGCAGGCGCAGTAGGCGAGTCAGGGAAGAGCAAGACGCGCAGGCTGAGGGCGTGGGCGAGGCGGGCAGCACGGCTGCCGTGGCGCTGAAGGCAGACAGATACCGACCACGGATCTTCGGGTTCCAGGTCAACGAGATCGCGAAGCTGCAGCGGTGGCAAGAGGCCATTCGGGACAGGTACGTCTTGTTTGTGCACGCGTCTGGTGGTGTGGCTAAACCAGCTAATTCCTCTGCAGACAAATCACACGGCTGGAGGAGTTGGAGGTCAACGCGGCGTAGTTGCGAGTATCATTTGTTGTACGATTGAGTCCTTTTTTGCATCTTGGTGTCGTCGACAGTAGAATCGTAGGTCAGAAGTACTTCCGATGCTGATGTTGGAGTGCGCCCAGGCTTGCTTCCTCCCCTCCTCCATCAATCACCGGTGGCCGAAGCGTGAAGGACATTATGGGTTATATCGGCAGAATGTCGACATGCGACACGAAACCTCGTTGGCCGCCAAAAGGTACCTGAGGCTCTGGACAGTGTGGCCGTGTCGTGGCTGTGTTAACCTGTAGCCCGTCCTGTCGCATGGGCGCTGAGGCTGTCATGCCATATCCTTTAGCACACCTAGTGCGTTCGGTGAGGACATTCTATCGCAGCACTTAGGGTCTGCGGATGCACGAGTCACTATAGCCTTCGGCTTCCGGGCCACCACAAGCGCCCGGTGTTGCGGCATTTAAGAGAGCTCCATCTGCCAACAAAGATACTCTGCTCCTCTCGCACCATCATGTTCGTGAACCAGATCAAAATAAGTACTTTATCTGCGCCTGTTAAGTCCGCGACTATCTTCCAGTCGTCGACGGCAGAGGTGACGCGCACACTCGCCCTCGAGCTTAAGGTGAGTTCATCTCCACTCTGTTCTCTTCGTACATGAAGACTTACCTAGCAACGTCCAGAGCGGCAAGAACGTGGTCACCATAAAGGGCATATCGAGTGACGCCGACTCCGAGTCTCCCAGGATCAGCGGGACGCCGGACGGCGTGCGCGTGCTCGACGTCGTCTGCCGACGACACCCACACGACGCGCCCGACCTCCGCGACGATGTGACCTCGTCCCAGATCGAAGCTAACCTCGCCTCGACCCGCGCGCTCGCGGCAGAGCGCGAGGTGCGGCAGCAAGAGGTCCGTTTCCTCAACGATGCCGGGCGCGCGATCATATCGCCGCCGCAGGGCGCGAACAACACCGCGAACTGGCACGCGGAGCTGCTTGGGTTCGTGGATGGGTTCGTGAAGCGGCAGATCGCAGCAGAAGCGGCATTGCGGGACCTGGATGCGAAGATTGCCGCGCTCGAGAAAAGCCTATGGCTCCTGCGCAGCGCGCGCAAGGGCGAGGCGACCACCACGATCGTAGCCACAATCGTCGCCCAGAGCGATAGCAAGGTGGACCTGAAGTTGACGTACCGTGAGTGACTAGTTGCTGTAGCATCGCGCGTAGCTGATATACATCCTGTACAGTCGTGTCGGGGGTTTCCTGGAAGCCGTACTATGATCTGCATGCGACGACAGCTGACGGTCGACCGTCTGCGGACGTGTCGTTGCGTTACTGCGCGACGATCTCCCAGAGCACCGGGGAGGACTGGACAGACGCAACGCTTACCCTGAGCATGGCCACTACGCAAGCCCAATGGCGGCTCTCCGTGCCCTCTGTCCTGCCCCTCAAGATCAGGGTAGGCGCTGCGAAGGGGTCCGGGTTCGCGACGTCAGCTTTCGGTGCAGGGCCAGCCCTTAGGCAGAGTCTGCCAGCCCCGACTACTGCCGCATTTGGCGCTTTCGGAGCAGCCCCAACACAGGCGAATCAGGGCTTCGCAGGACGTACGTATCTCTTCCTTCATGGCATCTTTGATTCTGTTGGTCTCACATCTACCATTTTGGGGCAACTTTAGCTGGAGGCATGCTATTTGGTGCGGCCCCCACGGCGCAGGCCCAACCTACCCAAGGTGGAGGCCTTTTCGGCAACGCCCAAACCCAGGCCGCGCCAGCGCCAGCTGGTGGCCTGTTTGGCCAGGCGCAGACACAGACCGCACCGGCGCCGACTGTTCAGGGCCTATTCGGCACTGCCCAGGGCCAGACTGCGCCAGCGCAAGCTCCAGGGGGTTTGTTTGGCACTACTGCAGACACGACGGAGCAGGACGAGGCGCCGCCCACGCCCGCCCCAGCGCCGAACCGCAATGCGCTGTCGCTCGCATACCGCGTCGAGGGCACGGTGTCGCTCCCGAGCGACGGCGAGGCGCACAAGCTGACGATCGCGGCGCTCGACTTCAAGGCGGCGCTCAAGTACGTGTGCGTGCCGCAGCAGAGCCAGGCGGCGTTCATCGTGGGCACGGTGAAGAACACGAGCGAGTACGAGTTGCTCGCCGGGCCTGTGAGCGTGTTCATGGACGACAGCTTTGTCACGAAGACCTCGGTAGATGTACGTCGCTCGCTTCACATGGTCGATCCATGCAGAACACTGACGGCTTTGGCAGTTCATCGCGGTGAACGAGAGCTTCCCGTGCGTGCTCGGGGTGGACACGTCCCTCAAGGTCACGTACCGGCAGAGCTCGAAGACGGAGCACGAACCCCGACGCAACTTCGCGGAACCGCACAAGACCATCGCGCGCACAGCGATTACCACCATCGCGAACCAGCACGCGCACGCGGTCACGGAGCTCGTCGTGCGCGACGCCATCCCGCTCGGGAACGAGGACCTGCAGGTCGTGGTGATGCTGCGCAAGCCCGCGGGCCTCGCGGAGGCCATACAGGGCGCCGAGGTCGCGATGAAGCTCGCAGAGGCGCAGGCGGGTGTGACGGCGAAGGCGCGCTGGACGGAGGTCGAGGACGGCAAGGGCGGCGAGAAGGACGGGCTGTATGAGTGGGTGTGCGCGATCCCGCCGGGGAAGAAGATCACGCTTGAGGCGCAGTGGGACGTAAAGGGCCCAAGCGACGTGCAGTGGAGCGAGGTGCCGCAGCGTGCTCTCTTCGGATGGCCGTAGCCGGCGAGGGAATGGGATGGCAGTGTTTGTGTATCATGGTACTACGGAGTTGGACGGATTGGATATGCGATTGTTGTTTGTAACATTACTACCCGGCACTGGTGTGAACGGTTTATGTGTAGCTGGGTGAGATAGAGCTCAGGGGTTGTGCACATAGTGCCCGCGAAAAGTTGCATTGCTCCCTGGTGTTGCTCTCTCGACTGCACGAGGTGAAGCGAACTTGCAGTGCAGTAAATGGGCGCTTCGAAGCTTGCGTCCTGCCACAAGCACGTCCTGACAGTCCACTACAATTTGTTTGTCCCGCGGAACGCCCTCCACCGGACTTCTGTATCGTTTGATCGCTGACAGTGCGGCTTTCGCGCGACCGGTGGAACGTGGGTGGAATCCCGGATATCGACGGGATCGTCCACTTTTGGAGAACCCAGTGAGTCTTCTCTCCGGTTTCGAGGCGCGCAGTTCCAGGTTTATACAGTACACAGACACGCAGAGCTTACGGACTCGCAAGGCAGAAACGGGATCTATCAGAAGAAGTAAACTACGAACAGGATGCATCCGAGATGGGCCGTCTGCGCGCTCGTGTGCGCCGATACTCTGGAACAACGACAAATCTTCGGCCTCCAGAGCACCTCTCTTGGTCATTTGTGCACTTCCTGTACCTGTCGAGGGGGAGCGCCGCGGGGACACCCCGTACATCATGGAACAGAGTGCGGTGAGTATATGAATTGGCGTGGTGTGAGAGTGCCTCAGCCTCGTGGCTTGCGGCAGCTAAGTCAATGACGCCGCACTCCCGCGCCTCAGTTCTTTGCATTTTCATTGGCATCTAGCATCTGTCAAGCCTTTCCATGGCGGCTAACTGGCCCATATACGGTAAGGGCATTCCCTCCATTTTCCGACGCTGAAGATGTTCCCTTACTGAAGAACACTTTACGTAGATGCGGCGTTGCTGCGGAGCCTGTTCTTGGCCACTTCCGTGCAACGGACCACGCCCGAGTGTTGTTTGTCCACCTACAGATGATCACTGCGACGTGGGTTGGCCGCCCAGGGCGACGTTCAGCGCTCAGGATCCGGCGTGGAGCTTCGGACACACCGTATAGTCGCCCATGCAAAACTCACGCCGCCCGGTGGGCGCTGGCACTGCCGAAGGTGCATCGGATGCATCACCTTCGCTCTCCGAAGGTGCCAGACGCTGTCTACTATCAAACCTTCTTCGCTGTGGCTCGTTTAAGGTGGGTCGCCCGTACCTTGGACAACCTGATCCCCGCAGCCGACGCGAGCTTTCCCTTCCCCACCGGCCGCGACTCCAGCCTCGCTTGTGGACAATATGGCTGCCCCACAGGAGACCCTCGACCACACCATTGGTGCATTCAGCCTCGGAACGTTCCTCAGTTTAATGTGAGTATCACTCACAGCCCGGATCGGAGTGGGGCTGACTCGACCTCAGATTGTACGGGATATGTGCCCTCCAGCTATATCGATACGTGCGGTTGTATCCCAAAGACAACCTATCAATCAAGGTCCTGGTAAGCACATCCACTACGATCCTTATAGTGCCCTTGTCAATCGTTTCCCGCTACCGGTGCTGGTATTTCAGGTGATTATCGTGATGTGAGTACGCCGCCCATCCTTCAGCATGCGGGTCGACTCATACGTTAGAGTAGGCTGTTACAAACTATCCACACGATCATGCCAATGCACGCATGGTGAGCTGTCAGTGTACGAATAGGCCGTTGCTAGGTTGACGACTAGGGCAGCTATTACTATCTCGTAACGAATTACTTCAACCCCAACGCTGCTTTGAGAGGTATCTGGTGAGTGGCATTTACGCGCTATGTGTGGAAGAACCGCTCAATCCCTGCGCCCTCGTTAGGTCATTGAATGTACGTATTTCATGCGCTATCGAATTAGCAAGACATAACGCCAATGTCTCTTGTCCTAGATCATACCGACGATAGCTGTAAGTGGTCGTCACTAATTCCAATTGCCATGCGATCCTTACCTTTGCCTAGGCGTTCGTCGTTTTGTCTGCCCAAGCGTGCGTCGAAGCTCGCCACATTCCTCATCGGTGCAGAAACTCATCATTGGCTTCTCTACCCAGCTTCTTCGCTCGTCGAGTATATTTGAGTATGCATGCGTCCTCTTCATGCTACGGACACGATCTCATTTCGCTCTATTAGTTGGTGGCATGTCGAAAGTCGTTGCTATCCTCGCGGTAAGTGCAGTCGCCATCATCACTATGCGCGTCGTGCTAAGCTATCTTCAAATCAGACTGTATTTCTTCTTGGCCATGTCGGTACGGCCCTCTCTGGTTGTATTACCTGGCCACTTTGCTGATTTTGCGGGTAATTTATGCAGGCACAAGCATATGTTCGTCCATCTACATCCAAAGTTCTCCCCATTGACTGACTTGATGATTGTCGACATCTTCAGACCTTACTTATGAAACGTGAGCCCTCATCTCGCCTTCCTTCTACTCCCTACCTGAGTCCAAAGACCAGCTTCCACCTGCAAGTGATCTCGACGTTCACCGACCAGACGAAATACATCAGCTTCGCCTCGCTGCTGTGCGCCGCCGCAGCCGACCTCATGCTCTCGGGCGCAATCATCTTCGCGCTACCGCGCACGCGTGCGAACAGCCAGCAGGGGTAAGCACCGCTTCTATCCACACATGTGGGTACATTGGGAATACGCTGACACTTGTCCTGTAGCTCTGACACGTCGAAGCTGGACACCGCCACGCTGTACATTCTCAACACCGGTACGCGTCCCGCTCGGACGTTTTAGTCAGCCAGTCGCTTACTCTTGCCCGCAGGTTTCTTGACTGGGTTCGTTCTCACCAAATGCAGCGTGATCATAGTGCTTGATACTAATATACCTTTCAGACTGGTTCACGGCATCGCTGCGATCTTGGTACGTGTTTCGCTAGATATTAGACTCTCAGAGTAGCTGACGCCGTGCGCAGTCCATAGCGTGGCCGTACAGGCTCTACTGGGCTGCTACCGGGATGGTTGCGATCAAGAGTACGTCTACCCGCTCGTAGGTGTGCATCGTGCCGCATCGCTCACCGTCATCCCCGCTTCTCTCGTAACAGTGTATGCCGTCACGCTCTTCGCAGTGTAAGTCCCGCTTCCCCATCCTCGCCCGCGCCTACGACGCCATACACGCGCGCGATCATCACTGACACTGGGCGCGCAGGCTGAACTCGCGCAAGCTGCTCGTGAGCCGCGGAATCGAGATCTTCGACACCGGCGACAACGCGCTCGGCATGAACATCCTTTCGCGCGCGAATCAGATCGCCGCTGTCGAGCAGTGGAACGTCCCCCGGGTGCGTCTCTCTCTGCCCCGCCGCACCCGCCACCTGCGGTAATCCCGCACGTCGCTGACTCTGTGACAGATGCCGGAGGCGCCCCCGGTGATCAACATCAAGGTCGCAGCGGAGATCGATACGGATGGCCACAGCGACCGCGAGAGCGGGATGGTGTACGACCGCAAGGTTGCGGCGTCGCTCCCCTTGTGATTCCCAGGTGCCGAACAGTGCTGTGGCGTCTTGAAGGGGGTATCAACCAAGAGCTTCATGGACAGTGTCTGATGGCGGATGCTACGAAGGGTTCAAGAACTTAAGTTATCATGAGGTGTAATACTGTATCAACCATGACATCGATTGTCACAGTCAACAGAGGTTTGCGGGTGTCGTTAGTATCTTGTAAAACTCCTAGGTCGTCAAAACAGGGTTCCCTTCGAACGTCGTGGATCGCAAGAACTTCAACGTTGCCTGCGTGTGCAACTTTATGGAACTTGCGACTCCCATCAAACCAGTCCGCGGCCAGCAAGTGAGCACCGTCGCAGGCACCGATCGGGCTCAGACAACTACATGGCATTACAAATAGAGTAACAGCAAGGTTCGCTGCACGACCTTCGGGCGAACGCATATGCTCCTGGTCGGCGTAGGCCCAGCCCATGCCCCAGATAAATACAGACAGAGAGCGCGCGCGAGTGCTAAACCTCCAATGCCGCCGGATAGACGGGCATTTCGAATTCTCGCTGTTCCGGCGCATGGGGTGCAGATGTTTCGATGTGCAGGATGTTGGGGTGTTTCTCTTCGCACTGGGTCTGAGGGCGTTTGAGGTGGTGAGCGCGAGCGACGTGTGAACGTATGTGGAGTGCGAGCACTCACTGGATCTAACGCTGAGCCTGTTCTCGTGTCGCTACGCTGAGCGAGAGACGATAGGTTAATCAAGCCGTCGGGCTGGGAGAGGCCGTTATGCTGTCCAGACAGCGACTGCCGCGCATTGAGCCTAGGAGCGAGGGTGAAGCGTTAGCGTAAGCCCGGAGCAAGGGGGGGGGGGTTGCTTGGAGTCACATAGCGATACTACTCACGTCCCTAGGACACAGTTTATGTACACTAGCGTGAATGTGTATGGTAAGCTAAGGTATTTGTTTTTCGTGATGAAGGGTACTCTTACGATATGTGGAGACGATGTTGCATCCGACGTAGATGAAGTTGTCGGGCATGATCCAGGCCTGCGGCCTTCAGTGAGCCGGTGATCATGGTAGACGTAACGCATTCGGAGACTCACCAATGCGAGGGATACGATGCTGACCATGCTAAATGTGCGTCTAGAAGTTAGGCAAGAGAAATCTGAGGGTAGCTCTGCATACTCGATAAGAAGCCCTGTGCAAGTGCGTGTCAATTTGTTAGCCAGGCGGGAAAGCTTATCCTCCACGTACCCGTAGTCACGGCATATGCTATGAGCGCGTTGATAGTAGAGTTAGTGCTGAGGAATATATCAAGTCAATCGCCATGTGCAGCGACCGGGCTGACCGGCAGGCGTACCGACGAAACTCTGTCCTCCTTCGACGCAGGTTTATCACGAGCACGGAGGTTAGTATCGTATCTGCGGTCACTGCCAGCGCGTATACCGCTGAATTCAGCCTCTGTGGTGAAAGAGTTAGCTCATGATCACGCCAGAGATTGGATCCGATATTTCAGTTGCCGCTGGTATCGCTTACCGCCACTCTGTGGTATGTTGTCAAGTTCGGGTGGACGTAGCTGATCATGCCGCAGAGTCACATGTGAGAAAGGGCAAGTGGGACAGGATGAGGGGTCGCTTACAGATATATTGTATCCACTTGAGCAGACGAGGTGGAAGGTCAGCGCGGGGCAGGAACTGTCATACGTTGGTGAGGCCTCACGAATTGCAAGTCCTATGTGCATGTTAGATATATATAGCGAACGTTTTAGCGATTGTTTGGGAGCATACGCACCCAATTCCCCCAAGAAAAACACTGCCTTCCTCGAGCTCATCAGCTACTGCCGCTCGTCGTATCAGCGTCTTTGACTCACTAAGACCGCAACAAGAGGCTTAAAGCGTTTCTGGACTGTATCCAGACAGAAGTTAATTCCCCAAAGTAGAGCGAAGAAAGCGACATACTCACAGATGTAGACACGGCGCGTGTAAAAGCTATGTGCATAGTATGTGAACGATCTTCGGGAGGGTCTGATGCATGTAACTTGCCATTGACAGGCAACGATAGCGAGTCCCTGAAGTAATCGATACCCGGTCAATATTCCCTCCACGACGCCACTGATCGAAGAAGTAAGGGAAATCTCACCGTCGAAATCGGAAGGAGCTATAGTATGACATACAGCAAATAGTAGCTGAGTAAGCGGATGGTCTGAGGACACTTACGTTGGTGGACCTGTAGAAAATTAAACCAGCGACAGACGTTATCAACTAGACCGCGTGGAGCGAACCATGAAACCTACCAGAGATAGATGACGGCTTGGGGGGACAGATGAAAGTAGTGCTCAACCAAGTTCCAGTAACTGAGACGCTGCGTAAGTACTCTGGGAGCACAATGGTGAGACAGGAAAACCTCATGTGTATAACTTGGACGGTAAGCAATGATCCGATGGCACTGCAAGTCAAATAAACCGTGTGGTGAGGCGAAATACCACATGAGTTTTACGCACACGATGAAGGCGACCTACTTGGTGCGTCAGTGAAGAGTACGTGCTGTACAGAGAAAGGGAAGAGAAGGCTTACATAGCATCTGAGGTACAGCGCGTCCGCGAGTTGTCGCCGCGTGCATGTATAAACTTGGAGAAGCATGACTCCGTAAAGGCTAGAAGAAAAAGGAGTTAAGTCGTAACCTCGCCGAGTCGCACACTTGTGAGACGTACATGAGCCCCAGGAAGGCCCCGATGAGCACTGCCCCATAAGTGTTATCTACTGCAGGGAGCTCTACCGGTGACGGAGTAAAAGCACTAGTCGCAGGTACTCCTACTGACGAACGAGGGTAGTGTATAGACGTCATGCTGGAAGCGCAGAGAGAGGGCGGGGACGGAGCGCCTTTATGTCCCAGCCACCTTCAAATATCGGTGAAGCAGGCGCGCACCGAATGATATCGGGATGTTGATGCAAAAACTCCAGCAACGCACCTGCATTTCACAGATGTTGCTCGCAACTAGCTCCGGTGCGTTATGATTCCAGGCACAGGCGGCGATATTCTATATGCCGGAAGCCCACATTTCTTGAACTACATCTCGTTAATACGGCTGACGGAAACACATGGACTAGTCAAGCTTACCCTATGCATAACTCTTCGAATGCCATAGAGCGTCCTCGTGGATTATACAGGAGTGTTTTGTGCGCTGAGAGAGCGTATGTCTTCCAGGGCGGCGTTCTCAACCAATGAGTGCGCTCTCGCGGAACAGGCGTGAAACAACCCATGCAACATGATGATACAGAGGGAACACCGGAGATACATGTATTGCAGCTTCGTACGTCGCTCGCCCGGACAACAGTTGCTCACCATCCCCGGGCCTCTAGCCAGCGGTGGAGGGCGACGTTCACCTCCTCAGCGCATTGAAGATGGGGCCAATGCCCGCTCGCGACCTCGAGGAACTCGATGTCCGACGCGTACTTTGGCATGGTCGACTTGACGATCTGGGGCGGGCACACGGCGTCTTTGAGAGGGAGGACGTTGAAGGATGGTGCCCGGAGCTTCAGGTCGTCTTCGGTGAATTCTGGTTCACGAGTGATACCCATGAGTAATCGCCACCTTGTGACCAACATCCAAGCCCTGGAGTGTACTTACTGCGGTTATCTTCCAGGTCGACGCCTTCGGCCTGCGCGTTGTACCACTTTAACGACGACTGGACGCCGTTTGTGAGAATGTTGTCACGGAGCGCGGCGTACATCTGCGAGATCAGCGTGTGTAAGTAGCGTAATCAGGATTATATAGCAGAGCTTTGCAGACCTGGTCGTCGATGTAGGACGGGCGGCCAAGTTGCAGGTCGCCCTCTACGCATTCCGCCGTCTTCCCCAGCAGCACGATGTGAGTGAGCCATGCGTCTGGATCGTTCGGATACACCAGCTGCAAGAAGCTGTCGACCTAGTGCGCAGGTCAGCCCGAGCGCCACGTACGGCCAACAGAGACGCAGACGAAGGCTCACATGCTGCTGGATGACGCGGTGTGCATCGTCTTTAAGAAAGAATTGCCAGTACGCGCAGCCCTCGTACCCGAACGCCGCCTTGATTTGCGTCATTGTCGCGTCGAGGTCGAACTCGGTGGTGTACGGCGCCATGAAGGCGAGCCCCATCCAGGCGTAGGCGTGGAACGTGTCCGGGTACAACAGCGCAAGACGAGCAAGCATCACGGAGCCCCTGCATCGAGTCGATCGTTAGTCGGTGTAAATCAACACGGCGAGGAAGAGGATACGCATACCAGTCGTGACCAATGCCTATCACCTTGTCGATTCCTTCGGCGGCGAGGATGTCCATGACATCGCGCGCCATGTCGTTCAACCGGAACGACTTGGGGTCGAGAGGCTTAGCGGTGCCTCCCGCGCCCAGCAAATCAGGTGCAAGTATTCCGTAGCCGAGCGGTTGAAAGTAGGCCACTTGCTTCTGCCAGTCTGCCGCGGTCGATGGGAAGCCATGCAGGAAGACTAAAGTGGGCTTTCCGTGCGTGGAAGGAGACTGATAGTAGCGGTAGGTCAGACCACGTTGGACGAGCAGTTCTTTGTAGAGAGCGGCGTCCATATTGGCGATACTGTCTAGCCTGGCGCTGTCTCCTCTAGGCGGACGAGGGTGATCTTGTCAAGGGGGGAAAACGACCACACTTACAGCCTTGTGCGGCGTCCAAGTCCATTATATAGAGGAGAGGGATGGGCATAGGAGACCCTGTGCGAATTTCGAAATCAATTTGAAGCTGCGATCTACAGAGCGCGCCTGCGAATGCGTGGGCGCTGGGTTACGATTGGCTTGAGAATGCGTCTTGCTGCCATAAACACTCGGTCGGAGCTTGGCCAGCGGGGCCGACATGAGTCAGAAAGCATGAGCCGGCCGTCGAGGGAGTGAGAGAGAGACGAGGAGACAAAGTCAGGGTGGGAATCTGGTGGCACGCAGTGTACCAGACGTCTTTTCGGTCCACGGGGTCTTACTCGTCTGCCACGTGGATTGAGGATAGTTAACCACATCCTCGCGAGGCTCCCTTGAACACGGTATGACTTTGGACCACAACTCCTTGTCGATATCACTGTATATGGGTCTCGCTATCGAATTTTGCTCTCGGAAGTGCATTCTACATTGCTAGGTGGTGTCTCTCCTGGCAGCCCCCAAAGGAACGGGTCGTCGCTATCTCCAGTCGCAGGAACAAGTCAGCTGCCACAGGGCCTCGATCCTCTGGCCCTCAGGCTGTCCTGCCCGCGACCGAGCAGGTCAGTCATAAATATAAACTGTCGGGGCACGTCCATCTGTGGAGAGAGTTAGCTGAACTTTATCATAGTGAGGCGGTTCCGGGATGCATAGAAGCGCACAAAGTATACCTACAAGTACTGATTGCCTCCCCGAAAGTGACCGGCGCCGCTCGCAGCGCTCCCGCGGCCGTGTAAGCATTCCTATGTGTACAACACCCGCTTCGATGGTCCAGCATAGACCAAAGAAAGTCATTACTTTACTCAGGGTAAGTACAGCGTTATCATTCATCGTATCTGCATACTTCGGCCTTCTTGCTTACGAGAACATCGAGCCAGGCCATTCCCCGCGACACGTGTGGGAGCACTGAGCATATTTTCAATGTTAAATGGTTATTTTTGCGCTCTTAGAGTGGATCTTTGGGAAGAGTTGTATGGCGTCGACTTCTTGATATCTTACACCCCGCTCACAGGCGGCGTCAAAGTTGAACGTTGATCTGGGTCAGCGACGCGGCTTCGGAGACCACTGGGTCAGTATCATTTCACTCAATACACGGGCCCCATGCCCAAGGAGATCAGGTTCTATCCTTCCTGCGTGTGCACGCCGATTCCAGGATCGACTCCACTAGGTGCGCTTTCTGGTACAGCTTCGAGGATGAAAGAGTCCGGCCATGCCTACGCGGCCTATAAGTACACGTACGTCTTGGTGTCCCTATCCTGACCCGACTGGTAATCATGGCTACCCCCCAGGGCTCCCAAGGCGCGTTGCCTGCCATACCCGCTCTGGACAACAGCTATGGGGCAATGCTGCTCGGTACCTTCCTTGGTGGCATGTGAGTATACATTCTACGGTTGAACATGATGTGCTGGCTGAAATCTTGTGCAGGTTATATGGGCTTACCGTCCACCAGACGTACAGATACTTCCGGCTGTACCCTCGGGATCCCATACCGTTCAAGCTTTTCGTGAGCATTTCCGTTTCGCCTTTCCGACTCCATGGTGTGGTACGCTGACATTGAGTACGCACATTGCCATCAACCCGAAGATCTTGTATATTCTGTGAGTCCGTGGAGCCCAGTGTACCACACATATCTTATGTGAGTCTACAGGACGCTTGAGACGGTTCATACTATGATATGGATTATAGCATGGTGAGTACCTATACCTCTGTAAAACTCGGTTCACAAATCATTGTTCGACCATCTCGCCCTAGTTATCACTTTCTCATCACAGACTACTTCAAACCTAATTTGATCAACGCCGGGCACTGGTGAGTAGTAGGAATCACCCTAAACACATCGCTCACTTATCTTGATTTTCACTATAGGAGCGACAAAGTGAGTGTTCCGTCGTTTTTCGAAATGCTACCTCTCTTGTGTCAACCCGATGCGACAGGTCAATATAATCATCACGGTGCGTCCGCAAAAGTTGCATAGTGCTGGGCATTCGTGTAGAACTCACAACCCGTAGGGATTAGCAACTATACCGTGCCAAGGGTGGGTCAACCCGCGAAGGTACCTGACTGAGGCTTATCGGAGTAATGGTCACCACACAGTTTCTATGCGCGGCGCGTCTTCCTTCGTAAGTCCTCCGGTCCATATTCGGGTCACCGCTACATTAGCTCATATAGCTCGTGCGACATGGAACAGTCCAAACGAAGACCCACTGGATTGTCGCTCTTGCTGTGAGAGACATGGTTTCTCGGGCATGATGTTTGCTGACCACACGAGTGATAGGTACTCGGGATGCTCGGAACTTTCGGTAAGTCTGGTTGTCGCTGTGGCGGCGGATGGTTGTCTTACCCTACATTTTGTGTCAGGCCTCGATATCAGTGCGTTGCGATACCTCATCCCTTCCATTGAATACTTTCCTCACGTCAAATTTCAGTCGGGACAATCAAAGCGTCAGTCAAAATGCACTTCCATCCTCTTCACGGGATTGATTAGCAAGCTGACAGCTTCGAATTGAGCTTTTCGGACTTCGCGCGGTTCAGCGTAGGCATGATCGTACGGTGCTTGTGTTCCCCCATTTCTGACCGCAACGCATAGTGGATTGCCTCCGCAGCATACGGATGCGCAATCCTCACCGACGTGCTCCTGACAGGAGCCCTCATTTATGTACTGCTGCACAGCCGTACGGGGTTCAAGCAGTGAGTTCATTATTTACCCTACCTCCCTCCCGTAGCGCTGACTCAATTTTCTACTCCAGTACGGACTCTTTGATCAACACGCTGATTGTGTACTCGATCAATACTGGTATGTACTTAGAAGCGTCTCTGTGCGTTCTGTCCATTCTCATACAATGTCGTCAACAGGTCTCCTCACGGGGTAGGTGAACGGCTCGAATGCAGATACTGCACGGCCCGGGATCTCATTGGCCTCTGATTTAGTATTACCGGGTTAATGGCTTTTATCTTCGTGAGTACCACAATTCACAGCTCGTACTCAGTGGTCTGACACTTCGCTCGAGGCACTCATTTTGCCTGGCAACTACATATACGCTGGTATCAGCATTGTCAACATCAAACGTGTGTTCCTTTTCTCGCAATTCTCTCCCAGTTCATGAGCTTACGCGTTTTACAGTATACGCGAACTCCGTACTCGCCATGTACGTACCCGATAAGGCATTTCGCACTTCGTCCTCGACCTGCTGACCCGCATCCCCAATGTCGCAGCGTCAACTCGCGCCGCTCCCTGGCTTCAAGCACCGGCATAAGCATGGTCGACGACTTCGAGCTGTGCCAGACATCCGCCTTCAGCTCCGGCACCGGGCAGGCGTCCCACAGCGCCGTGCAGGCCCAGGTGCGGGTTCCCGCTCGCAGTCTCGTATCCGTCGTCCGCTGACACTCAAGATGATATGAAAGTTCGTGTTCCCTCCATCTCAGGTTCCGACGTCTCTGTGGCAGTCCACGGGAGGCACCGGGATGGTGCCTGCGTCGCGTGGTATGGAGTCCGGTCGGGAGTCGCCCCTCGGACACGGAAAGAAGGACGGCGGCAGGGAAGAGTTCGCGATGGACACGTTCATCGTGAACACGGCGTCCCCGGTTTAGGTACGCATGGGAGCTCGAGACCCGAGTAGTCACAAACCTTAACGCTTAACGGAGTCTCGGTCAACAGGATCAGAGGAGCAGTCTCGAAGAGGCCCAGGACGCCCGCGGTATACTTCCTTGTACTATTTATTCTGTATTGCTCTGTCAGGCGCTTTTGTGATATATATACTGCGCGAGTGCACGCATTGCTATACGAGCTATTGGCACAGACAGTGCGATAATTGCACGAAGATACTTATTCGGGTTAGCATGCGACGCGGGACGACGACGTCGTGCGTCCTTCTGAATCCTTTTCCGCATCTCTCGAACTTAAGCGTGCGACCATGACAGTGTATACGAACTCGGTACCCGCCATGTACGTGCCCGATACATCATCTACCAGTGGCACCTCGTCGCCGTCGCCCGTATCCCCGATGCTCCAGACTCAACTCGCGCCGCTTTTTGGCTTCCCACATGAGCATGGTCGATGATTTTGAGTCTTGCCCGGTCTGCGACTCGAGCTCGACCACCGAACAATCACCGGACGGCGTCGTGCAAGCATGGAAGAGCCCCCAGGTGCAAATGGACGGTTGTCTCCTGCATCCATCGTCGGCTCAGGCTCGAAACGCGATAGTGGGCTGTCCCTTCTTCTCAGGTCTCAGCGTCTGTCTGGCGGTGCTCTAGCGCCGCCGGGACGGTACCTGTATCGTATGACGGTTCGAAGTCCGGTCGGACATCGCCTCTCGGCCTCGGGGAGAAGAGCGTCGGGAAGGAAACCGTGACTCGAATGAGGGAAACGACATCGCCGGTATAGAACTTCGCGCCCGGGCATGGCAGTCCGAGGCAGGATGGGTCGCGTACCCGTGGCGAGGGTAAATAGGGTCGGATGAAGAGCGTTCGAAGAGGCACAAGAAGCCAGGATGTGTTTCCATGTACTATTTTCTGTTGTTATGTTAGGGTTGTTCGTGATATGCGGGTGGGCGCTGTCGGATGTGGTCGAGCACACCTGCGACGGAAGCACTTGTAGGCAGGCCCTCCGATGCTCAAACGGCCGAAGCCGAGCTCGGTGACACATACAGACACCGGCGATATCAACGCGCGATGTCTTCTACCGCCAACCCACAACCTTGTATTCTCGAATGGGCGGGATGAACAGCCCCGAACAGATGATCAGAGTTAACATATGTGACACCTCCCGACAGCGTCCCCGTCCGGCGCAGTTCAAATGGGGTAGAGGGGCTTGTCTCTCCTCTGTGTTCCGAGAAGGCGGCCCCAGCGCGCGATCAGGTCCGTCGTATACAGAGGGCAGGAGTTCGCCACATTACCCATATCCGGCCTTTAAACCTGCGGTATAGAACTATTGGTCACACGATGACCGGCAGCCCAAGAATCGAGAGCGCTACAAGATATGTTACGAATAGATACACGTTGCGTAGAAGTTACACCTGCTCCGGTAGGATGCACCCGAGCCCGAGCCCGAGCCCGAGCCAAACAAGAAAACTATACACCAAGAAATCGACGAGGACAGCGTAGCTTGCACATAGATAAGTCACACTAAAGTATATCAACAGCTTAATTCGTCACTCTTCGCTAATATGGTGATATACAGTACGCACCTGGAGGCAAAAACGAGGAAATGGACCCAGCGCTTCGGCTGTTCATAGGAGGTTTGGGCGGGAGCTTCTCTAGCTCGTAGCACTCGTCACGGGTTGGGTCGTCTCTGGAGTACAATGAATGGTCCCGCACAACGTCCCTCGAGAGCTTGATTTCAATGGCGCCCCGAGAGGTAGACGAGTTCTGATAAAGGTACGACGGTGAGAAGCCATGCATGTGAACATAACATGGTGTCGGCAAAGCGAGCATACCTGCACGGAAGTGAACCGAGCGCTCGAACTTTGGCCACCCGCTGAGGGCTGACGGCCGGACCCCGAGAGACCGTTGCCCGGGTTCGACCTTTGGCTCTTCAAGAAGTCCCGAGAGTTCAACCTGAAGCACGTGCGGTGAGCCGCGCGAACTGACTTCACGGGTTGGGGAGGGGCATACACGGCGAGTAAGGAGTTTGCGTAGACTGCCAAGATCATCAGATCATATATACGGTCACGGGCAATAAAGCGCGTCAAGTGCCACATACGTTTAGCGATGCACATGTTCATCCCATCCGCGAATAAGGTATGCGGATAGAATATAGCCTAGAACGTGTGAGCTGCGCAGACGGACTGTCACGGCAATCATCTTACCAGGAAGAACGAAAGGGTGCTCAGCGTCCTGTGAACGAAATGGAGTGAATAAAACTGATACGAGAGATAAAAGAGAAGAACGACTAAGTACCCGGTTAGAAGCCCTGGAAAATTGTCAGCTTGATGAGAGACGGCGAAGCAGATCTTAACCCGCACCTGTATTGATAGTATACACGACCAGAATGTTTAGAACAGAATCCGTTCTGAGATGCTTGACTTGAGCGCAATATCGACGCCAGATAGGCATTTTGGGCTTACGACAGAAACCCGGTTCGACTGCGCCTCAGGACAATCGTGAGGAGCGTGGTAAGCAGGCCGTCCGCTGTAATGATCATGCCTAGTGCGACGTTCACCATCCACTATGCACAAGATTGTATCAGCCTGTGGTTTGTGATGGCCACAATTTACAACTCATTGGCAGGTGACGCACCGAAGAGACGTTTTCGAAGTGCATGAGGTCCGGCTGAATAAACCTGGTCGTAGGTGAGATGCCGCGCCTCGAAGCAGGGCGAGCAAAGTAAAAACGTACGCCTCAACTGAAATGGCTGAGTGGAATCAGTATGGTTGTATACTCCACAGCTCATGATAGAATAATACGAACTAGTAGAGAATGCTGGGGATTAGGAATCAGTCTATCGATGGATATCAATGCCGATGAGCCCGAAACGCACCTGCCTCTCCAAGAAGGAGGATGACCTTGTACAGGAGTCCTTTTATAAGGCAATGATTTTGTAACTATATGGCGAGGTGGACTCACGATGAAGACAACCAGTGGCCGGAAGTTGCGGTCGACTGGAAAGAGTCAGAACGGGTTAAAGTGATAGACCAACACTGAAATTCGACGCACCTAGCCAAAGACGGCGCGCGAAGAAGCTGTGTTGATACATGAGTGACTTCTCGACTCGTTTGACACAGGTAAGTAGGGGCACACCTTTGAGATACTGCGATAATGATACCCTACAAACAAAGAACGCGAGATCAGCACATTACCCCGTCCCACGACAATCAAAGGGAAGACTAACCGTGAACATTGGAACGAGCTGCTCCCCGCAAAATTATTAGTCAAGGAATGAACGCAGGAACACTGGGAATGACATTGCTCACGTTGACAGACCTGGTTTAAAGGTCTACATCAATGCCGTGTTGCGCCACAAAACGGACACAGCACGCACCACACGCCGTGAAACAGAACTACAGGATTGAAATAGTTGGTTGTCAAGTAGAAATACCTAAGACGGCGTTACCAGAGTTAGTTTAGGCGTATCTCGCGGAACGCACACACGCAGACACGTACACTGCGTGCATTGAGATCACAGAGTGCCATGTCTCCAAGATGCTATACCTGGCATGAAGACGAGACCTTTTCGGGAGATCGACAGGGGACTTACAGCACAATAGCGACCTTTACCAGAATATTAGTTTCGGGAACAATCTCTTCAATTGACTAAAGCTACTTGCCATAGTTTTGGTGTATACGGAATCATGTTTGTGCGCCGGCAGGCGAGCGTAGCGGTACCCTTGATGCATAGTCACTCCATACAATCTGCAGGGGGTCAGCAATTTCATCTTATACGAGGAACCAATAGACTCACATAAGCCCCAGGCTCGTCCCCAGCATTAACACTCCGTAAGTATTGTCGAGTGCAGGTACCGGGGGCGGAGCAAGTCCGGGAGGTACGCCAGGCGCCCCAGCCTGAGGATCCATGGTGGCGTTCGGAGTAGCCATCTCTGGACGGTACGCCTCACAGGAAGGCCGAAGTCAAGCGATGAGAGGGTGATGTGCCCGGTATCCGGTCTAGGGGAGAAGACAACGGGGGAGTGGAGCTGGGCCAGAAGAGGCTTCAGTGGACTGCAACCGCGAAGGGAAGGCGGAGCGTCGCGGGGCAAGCGACAGGTGTCTTGATTATATTCCAGTCGAACGTAGGGACCCGCCCATGCGGAGCGCCGATGATGCCCGCCGGCAGCCATCTTCTAGTCATGGCATCCGTGCCTTCGATGAGGGGGCGTAGAATTCGACCACAGAGTTCGGTGAGAAAGGGAAGCAGGCCTAGTGCATGCGGAGGGATCTGTGGCAAGACGTCAGTAGTGACCGGCGACTGCTTAATGCCTGTTAACAAGGCATACTAAAGTGGTCATAGAATTACTCTATAGCACTCACCAGTGCGCGATTCCGCAGGTACAAGGAGAGCGTCGTCCGGTGGCAGGTGTCTCCGGCGGCGGCGCAGTGAGAGCGGCATGCGCCCGAGAAGCACAGTCTAGCGCGCCCGTATAGAGTACGGCGATGGGCGAACAGAACGCCGGAGGAAGGCGATTTTGATCTGCTCGTGTGCTGGAAAGTCCAATTCGTGGCGGGCGGTGGATGGAAAGGGCATCTTCCGCCCACAGGGCTTCTGGTGGAACATCTGAAGCTGACGATGAGGTTCCGACGGAAGTCGATGCGGGACTCTAGTTAGCCAGACCGGCGGCAGCTGGTCTGGCAGTGCACATATCCATATGAGGCAGCGAGTATCGTCGCATGAGGGATATGCTTAAACGTCAATTTGAATTGGGACGCAGCGACTCGTTGGGGACTGGCATCGCTCAACGTGGAGTATGCCGACAGCTTGATGGTCAAAATAGACCATCCAACTAAACCAATGGAGACTCACGAGGCCCAATATTGTGTTCCCTGGTGTCTGCAGCTGTGAACGAACATTTGCCGAAGTGGCCGAGGGTCGGGCATGGAATTCGAATTCGGAAACTTGGCAAGTCCTTCCAAAGGAATGGACGACGCCCAGACAGGTCTGCCCTGCGCGCAGATACAGCTGGTAAGGTCATGAGTTCAGAGGAAGAAACGCGGCTAGACAGTAGATGATGACCATAGCGTTCAAAACGTCGTCACCGTGGGAGGAGCGATCAAGTAGTTTCAAGCGCGCGTCAAGAGCATTTTTGAGGATTCCTCCCTCGGCAGGGTACAGTCCGATAAAGATAAATAAAGCTAAACTACTAGTCCGCGCAGTTGGATACGACATTGTACATCTGGGAAGCACCTCGGCACGACGGTGCTTCCTCGTAAACATAGCTCACACTAGAGCGATAAAGGCTGCTCAATCAACGAGTCACAAACATAACGATCAGTACGCACCTGGAGGTTCAAACGAGGGAGCTGTTCCGCCGCTCAGGCCGCCCGTGGGGTACCTCGTCGAGATCTTCTCCAGCTCGTACTCGTCGCGACGCAGCTCGTCGCTGGGGTGCGACGAGCGTACGACGTCCCTCTCCAGCTTGATTTCGATGGCACCCCGGGAAGTCGTCGTGTTCTGGCGCTGTGTGACCGAGACAAAAGGCGACATCAGCATGGCGTCGCAGTAGTGCACAGTTGGAGGGGGGCGTACCTGCACGCGAGGAGTGACATTGTGGAGGCTCACAGGAGGTTGGCGGCCGGACTCTGAGAGACCGGTGCCGTTCGTCCTATGACCCTTCAAGAAGTCCCGGGAGTTCAATCTGAGGCGCGTGTGGTGAGTCGTGCGATACGATCGTGCGAAGAGTATGTGACATACACTGCGAGTAAGGAGTTCGCGTAGACTGCCGTGGGCGTTAGGTATAGACGTCGGGAAATGAAGTGCGACGAGTGCGACGTACGTTTAGCGATGCACATGTTCATCCCGTCTGCGAAGAATGTATGTGGGAAAAAGATAGCCTGGGACGTGTGAGACGTGCAGGCTGCGAATTGGAACAAGGATCTTACCAAAAGGAATGAGAGGGTGCTGAGCGCTCTATGCACGAAGCGGAATAAGACAACAGCGCAACCGGGAGAATAGAAGGAAGCGTACCCAGTCAGAAGCCCTGAACGAATGTTAGCATAGCGCGGAAATGTGAAGATGATGTAGCACGCACCCGTGTTGATGGTGTACACGATCAGAATGTTCAGCACCGAGTCCGTACTGCAGTGTATCGGTTGAGCAAGATATCGTACATGACGGACAAGGGTTATGAGCGTACGACTGGAAGCCTGTTCGACTGCGTCTCAGGACGATGGTAAGGAGCGTGGTGAGAAGGACATCCGCCGCGATGATCATGCCCAGTGTCGCGTTCACCATCCACTACCCCCAGGACTGTATGAGTGCACCGTTTCTGATAAGCATCAACAGTGGACGAATAACATACCGAAGAGACGCTTTCGAAGGTGACGAGGTTCGGCTGGATAAAACTGCCAGTAATGTGTCAGGGTTGCCGCGTCGGAGCACAGCGACTGTGACGGTGACGTACGCTTCGACCGAGATAGCTAAGTGGAATTAGCATCACCGTATACTCGGTAGCTCATGGCGAAAATATACGTACTGGTAGAAAGCGCTGAAGATTGAACATGAGGCATTAGTGTCTCTAACACAAATGACCCGAAACATACCTGCTTCTCCAAGGAGGAGGAAGATCTTAAGCGGGAATTAGTTGAGGAGGGGTGCTTTGGGGCGCAGACGCGGCGGATTGGACTCACAACGAAGACAACCAATGGCCTGAATTTGCGATCAACTAAGAAGAGTCAGAACGGGTTGGAGGCGTGCACAAATATCGCCTTTCAACGCACCCAGCCAAAGGCGACGCGCGAAGAAGCTATGAACGCATGAGCTAGTGAGTACTTCGATTCCGCATTGAGCGCGAGTATGGGCCCGCCTTTGAGATACTGCGATGACAACACCCTGCCAATGAGGAGCATGAGGTCAGCACGACCTCTCATCCCACGAGGATTAGAAGGTAAGACTGACTGTGGCCATTGGAACAAGCTGCTCGCCAATCAATGAGCATGAGCTCAACGCAGGAGGAGAGGGGGCTGTTACTCACGTTGACGGACCTAAAGATTTGTATCTAACATCAGTACCTCTTTGCATCCCAGGACGAACGCGACACGTACCACACGCCTTGGAAGAGGACCGCAGGATTGAAGTAGTTGGTCGTCAAATAGAAGTACCTGCAACGGTGTCACCAAAGTCAGCCCAAGTGGATCTCGTAAAGCGCCTCCACGAAGCTACTTACACTGCGTGCATCGAAATTGCAGAGTGCCAGGTCTCCAAGATACTGCGGCCGATGTGAGAACGGGAGCTTCAGGACATTGACAGGGACCTACAGCACAAGAGCAACCTGCGCCAGAAAATCAGCCACAGCGACGATGCTCACAGCTACCATGACCCACTTACCATGGTTTTGGTGTACAGGGAATCCTGCTTGTATGCTGGCAAGCACGCGTAGCGATACCCTTGATGCATTATGACTCCCTGCAAGCTGCTAGGGGTTAGCACGATTGCTCTAACAATAATAAAATGGTTCTCACAGAAGCCCAAAGCTCGTCCCGAGCAGCAGAACCCCATACGTGTTGTCGAGTGCAGGTACCGCGGGCGGAGCAAGTACAGCAGACGGACCAGACGTGGCGTTCGGGGTAGCCATCGTTGTACGGAGTGCCTCACAGAAGCGCAAAACTCAGGCGACGAGAGGCAACCGGTACCCAGTCTACGAGTGAACACGAAGGGAGGAGGGGAGCTGAACCAGAGGAGGGCTTAGCACGCTGCGACCGCGGAGGGAAGGCAGGATATCGCAGGACGAGCGACGGGTGTCTTGTTATATTCCTGTCGAACAGAGGGGGCCGTCCATGTGGGGCGCCCACGCCGCCCGCCGGATATACGGTCAATGTCATGGCATCCGTGCCTTCAGTGCGGGCGTGCAGAATTCGACCGCAACGGTACCGTTACCGACCAGGGTCAGGTCGGAATTCGCATTTAACGCCCGTGCTTTTGAGCGCTGCGCGCGAGCGGTTAGATGCGGGCATCGTCATAGGGCCCCCGCAAAACGGTAAACAAACCCCGATTTTGACTTGCCCCTGGTCGGCAACGGCACCACAGAGCTTCGGTGAGAAAGGGAAGCGGCGTTGTGCATGCGATGGATACTGCCAAGGGTCGGTGGCGGATCCCCGAATTTAGGCTGCCTATGTAAGAGCAATGGCAGCATCGATGATCGGTGACTTCTACATAGGCGTGAATGGGTATCCCGCAGGCGTAGTAGGGGCTCGTGCAGCAACAGGCGTCCTCGGCGGCACAATGTGGACAACATTAGCGCGCCCGTATGTAGTACGGCAATGGGAAGATGGAAAGTGGAAAGCTGGAGAAATCGGTGAATTTGATGTTCTTGTTCGCTAGAAATTCCGGTTTAGTCGCCGGCGGTAGACAAGTAGGGCATCTTCCGCCCACGGGAGCTTCTGTTGGAATATCTAAAGCTGACGGCATGGGCCCGTCGCTAGTCGACGCAGGACCCCAACCTACCCCAGCTTCTTGTGCTGACGATCTATTGATTCGTTAACAGACAAGACATAACAGTATAACTAGAGCTCACGAGTGTGTCGTACTTCCCGGTGTCGGCGTTTTACTCTGAGTAAAGGGAATATGTCGAGCGAGGCCGACGACCGGTCCTGCGTGCAGCGCAGTCTTTCTGGAATGTGTCTTACAGTGAGATAGAAGGTCACGCCATGCATGATGCACGAGGACGGAGAGTATCGACTCCACAAGCCTAGGAACGCGGAGGGTGATCCAAAAAGCACACCGTCCTTGAAACCGCAGAGGATGATCGCGCCAAGAAGCAGAGTTGCCCACCAGCTCGTTTACGGTCCCAAGCGAGCTGATGTAAGCTAAATATACGGTCCACAAACGCCCGCGCGGGCCCCCCCGGAGTCGGCGAAATAAGCGCCCACGCGCGCGCGAAAGCGCAAGTCTACTATACCCATCTGTTCGGTGCTCTTTGTGTGTTTAATTAATGTATGGTGTGGCAGAGACCATAATTAAGATTGGTGATATTTTGTGTGAAAGCATAGAAATTTTTGAGCCCAAGTTGAGCTCAAAGGGAAAGTTCTCATAACATTTCTCTCAGAATTCTGAAAACGAAGCTAATAACTCAAATATATGTGCTTTAGAGGCCGGGAAAAGGTCGCGCAATGGTGCGCGCACGCTCTACAGCCCCGCCGTCGGCAAGCATAGGCCCGCGCGAGTGCGCGGAAGAGAGGGAGGCGAGGAGGGAGTGCGGAGGGCCGGTGGACTGTGAATTTCCCACGATGGGACTGTAAACGTCCCGGGTCGCAGCTAGCTGCGGCGGGCTCGTTTTTGGCGGAGCGTCCAGCCAAAATGATGCCCGAAATCGCGCGAGGGGGTCGCGTTTACGGTCCAACGGGTTTACAGTCCAACGGGACGCCCGCGGTCGGCTGTACGAGGAGGGCGCGAATGAGTGATGGCGAGCACAGCGCCGCGCGGCGGTGTCCGAGGTCCGCAAATAGAACATGTGACAAATTACTATATTCGGCGCTTGGACTGTAGCGCGGGCGTCTATGGACCGTAAACATACCGAAAGAAGGAAAGAGGCGGAAGTTTCGTACGAAGCCGTGACTCTGCCGTGATCCTAGGTGACTGTAACGTCACGTAACGCCAAAACCGCGTCGGGAGCGTTTTGGGGCATCTTCCGTCCTCGACTTGTCCCTCTTCGTCCTTGGGTTGTCTCGCTGGTCTGCTCGCATATATCCTCAGGCGAAATATCTGCCTACGACTCCGCTCGCGTCCATGCCTTTCTGGAATTATCGGTGGCATTGTTTTGGTCTACACGCCAACAGGAGTACTCACCGACACGCCCGGTCGTGGCGCGCGACGCGCGTTAGCCCTCTACTCTGGACCTAGACGCGCTGTCATGTATGCCGAGGAAAGGTGGAGATCTTCATTTCCCAGGTGCGTGTCATATTTGAGCTGCTTGGCCAGACGTTGAAGTTTCAGACTAACGGAGCTGTAGGGTGGGTCATTACGGACCGGCAAGCCTTGAGCTTGAAGCTTACGCTCGAAGATCATCCCCGTTGTTCTCACTGAATCTCGCGACTGTCCCTGGCGTCTGCTCTTCGCGTAACTCTCTGCACTTTGACGACCTGGAATGCAATCTGGGTCTCTATAGTGGCTCCCTCCAGGCGTGCACGGGCGCGAAGGCTTGTCTGCATGCTGCCTTCCCCGGTGGACGCGTTCCTGATCTGTGATGGCTCGGTGTCCTAATGTCCCTCCACGTCTTGCGTCCTGGTGCCTCCCAACTGCGCGTCGGGCGTCGCGTATCTCAAGGCATTATCGCGACAGGTGGCCTCGCAAGCCTAGGCGGCCGCGACGTGCTTTCGCACAGAGACGGCAGCTCCGACCGCGAAAATGGGTGGAGTCTGTCAGGATTAGACAATTGGTGAGTGACACAGGCATGGCATGAGATCCACGCTCACCGACGCTGCGGCGTGTTACGTGCAAAGCTGCCGTCCGATTTTGTGGCCCCTCCGACGCCCTTTGCAGACAAGCGAAGTCCCCGACGCAGACAGCCTTGTTCGGACTTTCGTGAGAGTGAGTGCCACCGTTATTATCTAGTGTACTTAGTCTGCGGCGCTAACACCATCAAGGGGGCTGAGACGCGCGAGCAACGCTTGCATTTGGTGCCTGTGGCATTGTCTGTCAAGCAATGGCGGTGTACGGCACCCATCAATTGTTGGCGATCTGGAACTTTAACTCGCCTATATGTGTCGTGATAATCAATGAACTCACTGATGTCATCGGCGACATTCAATATAGCACGTCGGGCGAGTGCAACTGCCGTCTTCGCACCTGCATAACCGGACGCACACGCACGGCGCATGCCCGGCGAGTGGGAAGAATAGCTGTCTATAGGCAGTCGTGTCTATCGGCTCGCGATAGCAAGGATTTCGCGTGCAGGATGTCGCGAGGAAACGCTCGCGAAAGGCGCGAGTGTACGATCGGAGCGCACACATCGCGCGAGCTCCTTGGCGAGCGAAAGCGGGCAGCCTCAGACGATCTTGGCCGCCTGTCTTCTTCACGTTGACATCTCTCAGATGCGCGTCTCCCGCGAGGCTCGAGGAGGACGGAGCCCGTTCTGGAGCCAAGCTGGCCTGATACCCTTCGGGGCGAGGCACCATCACGCCCACACTCTTGCGACACTGCGGGCGATCTTGTGTGCGCATGTAAGTCATCTTAATTCAGGTTTCATCGAGAATCGAGTCCTCACTGTCCAAAAGTGTTCCTTGTTCACAGCACTGCCCGACATCACGCCCGAATCGCGCACAGAACGAGCATGAAAATCATCCGAAGGCGAGTGGTTCCCCGCTGTTCTAGCTTCCTTCTCCGCATGCTAGAACCGTGCGGGTAGATATTCAGGAGTGATGGGGGTGGCGCGGCGCAGTATCATCGGTACCGAGGACCCGCTTCTCGCAAAGTGATGTGTTGGTTGCCGCCGGCGTTCGCATTCTCCCTCCAGAAATGCTGCAGCTGCTTCAGCAGCCCCGAACCGCGTTTCGACGCACACTGCACAATGCTCATGCATAGCTATTGCTACAACTTGTGATAGCATCTGGCCCGCTACCCGACGGTCTCACTCCCGACGAAGTGATGGCGGCCAACATCATGGGGCGCACCAGACAAGCTTGGAGGAGCGGCTTTGTCTGCTGCAGATCGATGACCGGCACTCCGCCGATGTGCGGCAATAATTAACCTCGGCATTGTCGAAGATCTTGTGCTGCTGCCGCGCCTCTGTCTGGGGCGTAGACCATGTCAAAACAAGACGGCGCGGACCATGCGTTCCTGATGCACAAAGGGAGTCGCGAGCGTTCCTAGATGGCCGGGGCGCGATGCGCGTGGGCGCCTGTGCGGGCGGCTAGGGGGCCCTGATTGCGATGTGAGCGCTGGGTACATAAGGTTCGGGCATGGGAAGGGCGGGCCTGACGCGCTGATCCCCTTCTTCTTTGCTCTTCTCTGATGTCTCTCATTCCCCTCTCGCCTTTGATATGCGCCGTGCTGGCTGCGGTCCTCTTCAAGCTCTGGCGCGTCTGCCGCGCCCTCCAGCGCAACTCGCTGCGCCACCTCCCGGGCCCGGAGAGCCCGAGTCGGTTCGGCGGCTTCGCCTGGCAGTTCTGGTCGACCGACCCGACGGAGATGCATGAGGAGTGGGTCCGCTCGTACGGCCGCACCATCTCCTACCGGATCCTGTCCGACATCTGTCTGTTCACGATGGACACCAAGGCGCTCGCGCACATCCTCACGCACGACGCGGTTTTCCAGAAGCCATACAAAGTGCGGACATACATTGCCGAGCTGGTCGGACTAGGTGTGCATCTCCCGCTCGTAATCGGAGTGAACGCGAATGCTGAGTACGGATGTTTGTGGAGGCACGCTGCTGACTGAGGGTACGCTCGCGCACATAGCCACTCCGTGTCATGTAGAACTGTCTTTCTTACAATTACTGTAGGTGAGCAGCACCGGAGACAAGTGAGTTCTATATTTAGCTCTATTATGTACGGTATCCTGACTGATGGCGTCACTCCCAACAGCGCAAAGTAGTGGTGAGCACTAGCAGCGTAGTGGGCACTCGCTCTCCGAGACTGAGCGACGGCCACGTAGAATCCGGCATTCGGCCCCATGCAAATCCGGGAATTCACGGACCTCTTTCTCCAGAAAGCGTGTCAGGTGTGTATAAATACATCACTTGGGTCAGCACAGTCCTAATCGACATGACGTTGTAGCTCCGCGACATCCTGTCCCTCGAAGTGGCTATCCATGGCAGCGTCGCCCAGGTAGACCTTTATTCGTGGCTGCATAGGATGTCGCTCGACATCATTTGCGAAGCAGGCAAGTCTCTAGGCTAGTCTGCGGCCCCCTGCGATCCTGACTGATTTTTGCAGCCTTCAGCTACGACATCGGCACCCTGAATGTAGAAGCACGGTCCAACGAGCTTTGCGATGCCTTCCGGCTTGTTGCACAATCCGTGACCCGCATGTCGCTATGGCCTATGCTTCGCTTCTTCTTTCCCATCTTGCGGATATTCGTACGTACTTCGGCGTCTGCCCGTGTGCAGCGGTCCTGACAGATTTTATGCAGCCTGAGGAACAGTCGCGCCGCTTCGCCAAGGCTCGGAAGGTCATGGGCGAATTCGCGAGCATACGCATCGACGAGAAGAAGCGCGAGATGGAGGACAACAAGATTGGCAAACAAGTCCGCCGCAGGAGAGGCGACTTCCTCACGCTCCTCGTCGAGGCGAACATGGGCTCCAGCTTGCCCGAGGGGCAACGCTTATCCGATGAGACGATAATTGATGGTGCGTCTGGGCATACCATGCTCCGCAACCCACGCTGACGCCCTCCGCAGAATGCAGAACGTATGTATTAAGACGTTATCCACATGTATGCCCCCTACTAACGTGCTTCGGACCAGCGCCCTCGTCGCCGGCCACGACACAACAGCGATCACGCTCGCCTGGTTCCTTTACAATGTAGCACTGTATCCTAATATCCAGGAGAAGCTCCGAGACGAGCTCCTCTCTATTCCGACCGACCACCCCACCATGGAGGAGCTCTCGTCACTCCACTATCTCGACTGCGTTCTACGCGAAGTCGTCCGACTATTCCCCGTTCTCCCGTCATCACTGCGGGTAGCGACGGAGGACACAACATTGCCTCTCAGCGAGCCAGTGAACATCAACGGCCAGGCGCAGGACCGGATATGGTGCGTTGTCCTCTTTCCCTCATCTTCGCGGGGTCGGTTGACCAAGTGAAACAGGATCGAGAAGGGCACACCAATAGTGATCTCGATTCTTGCCATCAACCGGGACAAGTCGCTGTGGGGCGAGGACTCGTTCGAGTTCAAGTGCGTCGTGCCACCTCTTACTGACCGTGCGCAGCAGCTGACGCCGACGCCGACACAGGCCTGAACGCTGGGACAACCTCCCAGAAGCCGTCTCGAGCATCCCAGGCATCTGGGCGAACAACCTCACCTTCATGGGCGGCCAACACGCATGTCTCGGCTACCGCTTTTCGCTCAATGAGTA
The DNA here is from genome assembly GCF_000271585.1 of Trametes versicolor FP-101664 SS1. NCBI lineage: Eukaryota > Fungi > Basidiomycota > Agaricomycetes > Polyporales > Polyporaceae > Trametes > Trametes versicolor. Next base: position 2,454,071 of record NW_007360327.1, read on the forward strand.
TGTGCCACCCCTCTTTCCTTCCTTTTCAGCATATCAATCCGGACTAACGCGCTTGCACTTTGTAGGACGAAAGTGGCGGTGTTCACGCTCCTGCGCGCTTTCGAGTTGGAGCTCGGGCTACCGGCGGAGGACGTCGGGCGGACACCAACGATGCTCATGCGTCCGATGCGCTTGAGTGATCCCGAGGCGGGGCCACAACTGCCTATGCTCATACGGCCGTATAGGCGCGACTAGTCGCCCTTCTTCCGAGTGTGCCTCGGATCCGTCCTGCGCCTAGCCACTCGGCGGCCGGTGCCAGGGCGGAGGGCGCACCCAGGCAGTAGACTCCGGACGGACCGTATCATACTACTAGACCAGGACCACGGTGGGATTGCGCGCGTCGTTTGCGGACTAGGGCGTGCGGAGCGGAGTACGTTAGTATTTGTAACCTAATCAGCCCAGTACTCTTAGCCATGTTTGTAGTTGTCTGCGTATCCACATTGTCACGAGCACCGCTAGCGCAGTGCACAGTTTATCATCCCCCGCCCTGGTCGGCGTCCCGCCTGGCTGGCTCTGTGCGCGCGACGCGATGTCGCTGGAGTAAACGGCGACGGTCTGCTCGCATGACCACCCCCATCATCGGTGGCATTTGCGCGTCGTCAATGTCGATGTCAGGCGGGACTGTATAAAAGCAGTCCCCGGTGCCTCTGAGTTCAGTGCTAACTTGTTCAGAATGTAGGAAAGCATTGATCATGAGATGCTGCTGCACAGTGGAGTTGCCTCTGCGTCGTCGAGCTTTTACAGCGAGCTTTAACGGCGCTACCGCTTTATGATCACCATACCCTGTACACTGTACATCCAGACATAAATAATCCTACTCATTCCCCTGGCCGACAGATAATACACGTCTACGAACCCTACCTGAGGTAGACGCCGGCGATCAAGCACAGCTGCGACGGGGACCCACAGGCACTCATACTACGTTCGATCGGGCCGATCCTACAAGTGTGCACGTACGGGGACCGCCGGCAAGCCAGTGATAACCTGCGCAATCGCTTGTCCGAGCCCCTCGGGGTTCTCCTGCAGCACCTGTCACGCCACGCCGCCCACGAGTCAGCACCGCACCTCAGAAAAAGAACAAAGGAAGGGGAAACACACAAAATGACCGGCATCCGGGACCTTCTGCACGGAAGCTGGCGTGCGCACGCCCATCACGGACTGCGGGATGTACTCCGGGCTGGGGCGGCGTGGCGTCGCGGGCGCTGTGGTTAGCATGGGCAGCGGGGGCAGTGCGGGGAAGGCACGCACATGAGGTCGGCCCGTTCGCCGAGGATGTAGTGGATGGGGACGGCAGGGTCGAGCGACTGGATGCGGTCGACGACAGTGTAGTACACCTCGTCCTGGGAGTATGCACAGCGCTCATGGTCCGAGCTGCACGCGAGCGTGACCTTTGCGACAGGCTTCCCGCTGGCGTCGGGGATGGACACCTGCCGCAGACCATAGCGCTGGAGATAAGAGGAATGTCAGATGTGACGTCGCTACATGTATCGAGCAGTGCTTGCGCACCACGAAGAGGTCCCGCACGCGCAGGTCCCACATCATCCAAGGGAAGCGCTCCTCGAAGTACGCCCGCGCTTCCTCTTTGGTGTTCCAGGTATCGCGCCGCTTCGAGATAGCCTTGTTCATCGCCTTCAGCGCGCCCTCGCGTTCTTCCAGGTTCGCGTTATACACCTCCCTCGTGATCAACGCAGGCTCGATGAGGATGATCGCCTCGTAGCGCACACTCGGCACCTCATCCGCCATGGTCGAGAGGATCCTGCCAAACCGAGCGCCATCAGCGCTGGACCCTGAGCGCTGGACATAGGGGCCTACACTGCAGATGTCCCAAGAGAATGGCCAACTCCGACGAGTCTATGACCTGCCAGAGCGCCTGTGATAGCGAAAGCCTTCAGGCCATCGGCATACTCATCCACGGCTGCAAGACAATGACGTCAATACAGCCTCATGTACGCTGAGCGCGGGCCGAGGGCACTCACGGAGACCAACTGACAGCTTCTTGAGCTGGGCTGCGTTCAGCGACGACGCCTCACCGTGGCTCTGCATATCAAACGCCCACGCCTCGCGGAGCAGGGGTTTTCCCGTGCCAGGATCCTTCTGCAAGAACAGATACTGGATCGTCGGCTCCCACGCTTCCTTGTCTGCGGTGCGGGCGCGATTCACGATGAGCGTGCACCCACAAACGACAACATGCGGTGCAGAGGATAGACTCACGGGAGCCGGCGCAGTGGAAGAAGAGGGCGGTTACTCCGTCCGGGTTGCCTTTCTCGGGGCTGTAGCACTTGGCCACGAAGCGGAGCCCGCCCTGCACACGGCGCGAGGGGAGCAGGGGGCTGACGGTTGTCGTGCGGTACGCCATGACGGTCTTGCAGCTGCTACTGTTCGTTGTGACGTAGAGGCAAGTGTACTGTGATGTCGAGAAGTCGGACTTGGGCGGCCTGTACGCTGTCTTGTGTTACGACGGGGGACCGGGTGAGGAGAGTGGGCCGGATCCCGCTGGCGTGATACTGGCAGAGTGGGAAGATGGGCCAGGTCCCAATCAGACTGCGCTCAGCGCTCTGGTTCCAGAATAGCTAAAGTGGCAGCGTCTATGGCTATTGTGAAGGCTTATCAAACCTCCGCGCGCGCATCGGAGCAATGTGCAGGGCGTTTGGTATGCACATCGAGAAGGATGGAGGACGATTCGTCCTTCGCTGAGTCCGTTGTATATACATATGTACAGTGTGTCTCCTCTTAGGTTGACTGCTCGCGAATCGCGATCGACCCCTCGATGATTGGTGGCGGTGGCGGTGTTCGCACATCCAAGAAAATGCAGTGAGCCAACTCGGCGAGCTCGTGCTATGGTCACTAGGATCATGCAAGATCATACATTACCCTGCAATGGCAATCGTGCTCTAGTAGAGCAAGTTTGGGAAAGTGCAACCCCGAGAGAAATAAAGCTAGTGCAGGCGGGACCCCAGACCGAACTCGGATCCACCTACCTTGTCGCGGCAACAAGCCAGGGAGTCCAATCTGTCTGCTAAAAGAGCTACAGCTGATACAGTGGTACATCTGAACGAGCGAGGAAGTTACATAATAATACGCCAACACAAACACCAGTAGAACATGTAGTAATACGCAGCCACGACCCGCGTCGGCGGGGGAAACCCGGGGTGGAGAGTCGGTGGTGGGAAGAAGAGGAATGGGAGGAATGGGAGGGGTGAGGGAGGACCAAACCCGGGACAGGCGTCAGCGGATGGAGGAAGGGCGGTGGCGGGCTCAGACTACAGGGACGCGGTACGAGTGGCAGACGGAAAAGCAGCAACTACTCGTCCCAGCCATGGTGCCGCATCCCGCGTTCCGAGCCGTACTCGAGCGCAGAATCCGCGCGCGCGGCCTCCGCCTCCCCTGGGCCGTCCAGGTACGTCTCGCGCGTGACCTTGACGTCGATGACGGTCTGCAGCGTCTGCGTCGGGTTTACCTATGGCAGGATGGTGCCACGGGAGCGGGAAGATGAGGCGCGCGGCGTAGCGCTGCGGCTGTCCGGGGCACGCACCTTCTGCCGCCCGTTGAGGCGCGGCGACGCGGGTCCAAACTCGAGCGCGTGCGATGCACGGTCGATTGCGCGCGGGTCGATGACCTTCAGGCCGAACGAGCCCGTCTCGAAGCCCTCCAGGCCCTTGTCGATGAGGGAGCGTCGAGAGTTCAGGCTACACGCGGGGTTAGTCATGGAGTTCCGGGGAGAAGAGCACGGAACCTTACACGGCGAGCAGGGAGTTGGCGTACACTGTAACACTCCGTCAGTGTACGGATCTCGACGAAACATGTATGCACGCACTCTTAGTCGCTGGTACCGTGATCGCGGCCCAGATGAGGGTGTGCGAGGCGGCGATGGACTGCGGAGGACGAGTTAGTCTCGGGCCGGCAGGCCGCGCCCACTGATGGAATGCTCAGAAAACGCCACCACTCACGCAGATCAGAGCTGCGAGGGTGAGCACACTACGACGGGGATAGAGTAGACCCAGTCAGTATCGCCGTCATGCCCGAGCTAGTGACAAGTTTGTTATAGTACCTCGTTGATAGCCCTGAGGTGGAGGGATAGCGGATTAGTGTGGCCGCCTAGTGGGTGATATCAATGTATCACATACCAGTGTTGATACCGTACACCATCAGCACATCGACCATCGAGTCAGTCCTGCGCGGTGTTCGCAGCGTGAGCCAAGAATACGACGCGTGTACGCAAGCGGCAAAAATAGAGTGATACGGACCTCTTGAAGCCAGTGCGACTTCTTCGTAGGTAGAACGTGAGGATGCTGGTCGCGACGAGGTCGACGAGAAGCGCCACAGCGAGTACTACCCAGATAAGCCACTGTTTGCAAGAGTGTTATTTCATTGGCATGCGCTTGAGACCCGTAAGTGGTGCCGTACCTGGTACTTGAAGAACTTATCGAATGACACCTGGACGAAGCTGGATATACAGTAAGCGCGCGTCCCTGGCTCGAAGCAGGGAAGCAGACGTACGACTCGATGGTTGCGGCTGCACACGGAAGCGAATCCTCGTCAGCGTCGTTTTTGGCAGTGGAATGGACAATTAAGGTTGCGTACCTAAAGAGAAGCCTGTGGTTCGTGGAATACGCCATCAGCGGATGTCACCGAGCGTGGATCCCCGACGCGCGCGTACTCACCGACTTCGGCAAGTAAAAGCAATCCCTATCAGGATCGACGTCAGCGGTGCAAGTAGGCTTCTGTGGACGGCGCAGACGCACAATGACAGATACTGGGAACAGATGCCCATTGCCGACTGGGGTTGCGGAGGCGGCGTTAAGGTTACACAGAACGTGGAGAGCGAAAGTTGCGACTATAAACTCACGCAAAAATAGTCGACGTGCGTAGAAACTGTGCGAGGGTTAATTATCCGGCCATGAAAGCCCAGAGTGGGGTGACTTGCCAATGTGCGACGAGAATGACCATGCCCTGAGGATGGTGTCAGACAGGAAATCAACCAAACGGCGGGAACGGCTTACAGTTTCCATGATACCCAGCTGCAATGCTCATCGTCATTAAACATCACTCTTGAGCAACCAGACAACGTACTCGTATTGACCTGCGAGAAACTCATCAGCATTGATTTCGGGTGCATCCGCACGATGGGGGCTCACCAGACACCGGTACCCATGCTTAGCGGGTTGAAGTAGTTGGTCACCAGATAGTGATAGCTGGGGGTGTTTCGGTTAGCAATCGAGGGTCGAGCGCGGCTACCGCAAGGGAGCTCACCAGACGTGTATAGACGTAATCGTGTGTAGGATGTCGAGCGCTCTAAAGCGTTGACGGTCAGAATGCAACGCCGCGCATGAGCAGACACGCATAACGCATGCTCACAATAGACTCGCAACCTAAAATACACATACCGGTCAGCGAGTCCGTCCGATCGGCGAAGGCCTCTTTAGCGCCGCACTCACCAAGGTCTTCAAGCTCACAGCATCTGTTGGGTACAGCCTGTAATACCGGTACGTCTGGTGCGTGGTCAAGCCAAACAGCCTGCAAATACACCGCGCGAGGAGTCAGCACACTCTGCCTTGGCCGACATACCCCGCGCGAAGCTGCGCGCGGGGTTCGAGGACCACTTACATGCATCCTATGCAGGTGCAGATCAGGTACGCGCCGAATGTGTCTTGGAGCGGGGGCAGCTGCGAGCGCACTGCGGCGGCGAGGAGCGTGTACGCCTCCAGTACCGCTTCGGGATCAGACATGTTAAACGGCAGCGCCGCCGTAGGGATAGCACTCGAAGACGCGTTTGCCGCCATGGCGTATTAGGAAGCAGGTGGTCGTATACGGGAGCGTGCAAAGAGCGGCGAGCAGGGGGCGTGGGCGTCGCGGCGCGGAGAAGAAGAAAAGCAGGCGGCGGCGGCGCGGGGAGGGGTGACGAGCGAGATCCAAGAAGCAGGAAAGCAGCAGTCGCCCGGGCGGAGGGAGCAAGCGGGCGGACGCTGTGGGCGTCGCGTATCTTAAAGCCCGGGCGGGGAGGGCGAGACAAGGTTCATCACCATCACGTCCATGCCCCCACGCAACTCTCCCGTGCTCCCAATTGAGCGCCAGGGCCCCAGGGCAGGCGTCTCGGAATCGCAGAAGGTACGGATCCGGGTCCCTGGTGGAGGGCGCTGCTGCATTGCCTACTGCCATCACTGCCGGATTCATGTCCGCTTGGCGCTCGGCCCTCCGGCTCGGCCACGGGGTGGGAGGGCAGCTCTTCGAACGGTATGTCATACAAATCGCCGCCCGTTACGCAGATACACGGCACCGACAGGAAGCTCACCGACGCAGCTGAGGCCGATGATACGCACGTACAGCGTTATAGTGTTTGCAAGTGGTTGCAGTGGCGTTTTGCACGTCTCAGGATGCAAGACGCCCCCGGTCGCGACGGACGAGATTCACGTACGGGCATATTGCTCGAAACCACAATCGGGGCACGGTAGATCTTCGACGCGCGTCGGTCCCTGCATCTGATCATGATGGAATCAGTGCCGTGTGAGCGCACGATAACCCTGTGCATCCGCGATGGTTAACGGCGGGTAAACCCCACTTTGCCTCCGGCCCATCGCCCCACAGACAATAATACCTCCCGCCGATAAGTTTGTCGCGCTGTAGTAGCCCGGCCGGCGTGGTGTGTGATATAGCAGGCCGACAGCCGGTTGGTTTACTGCAGAGGACCGTTAAACGGAATGCGCAGCATATGCGTTGCACCAAACGGTGCGCGCCGTCTGTCCAGCTGCTTGCAAATACGCGGGCGCGTTGTCACCACCCGACATGTTTGCGACGTCAGAGACGTGCGCCCGCTTGCCCTGAACACGTTGCTCTGCAGTAACGCCACATCAGCTTTGAGGCGCTCGGATGGGCTCACCGCCCAATGGGAACCTCTCCCCATTCCTTTTGCCGAAACATACGATGCTGCGCCTCGACCTACGCGGGCACGTCGTTCAGTTTGTGACGTATCCTTACGCTACGGGCGCAGAGCTTTACACACGTACGTATTGAGCAACGTTGTCGCGACCCATGGTTTGCCTCCCAACGGATCCGCTATCCTCCGCGCGCACTGCTCGCAGCGGCCGGAAGCGTGTCAAAATACGGAGGACAAATGACGTTCTCAGGGACGTCGTGAAGCAGAAATCGCGCCGGGCTGGACGGTGAACTACATGTGCGGCGATAGCGCTCTCCGGCGGAGACTGACACACCTTGGAGATGACAGGGACGCCACCGACAGCCCGAGAACGCGTGGTCCGTCCCGTTCGCGTGAGAAGGGGCCGCCGCCGAACGCTGCATTTCGCAATACCGTACGGAGACCTTTCCCAAACTGACGTGGGATCGGAGTTTCTTCGCAACGATGCGGGGATGCGCGGCGGCGTTCCGTATCGCAATCGGCGGTGCAGGAGTGCGTCTGTTGTGGTCTGCGCCTCGGACATTATGTCCCGTGATGAGGAAAATCTCGAGGGGTTTATACGCAGCAGAGCGCTGTACTGCCTGCGTGCCAGGTTGATACGACAGGGTGGAGGGAAGATGGATTTTTGACCGGAGCTTATGGAGGTGGGTGATGAGGTAGCTTCTGGCGGATTCGTATTTGACAGCTTCTCTTCCAGCGCAGCGAGGGTCTTTGCAAGGCGATGTGAATGCGCTGGTCCGTATGCGGAGATTAACGACGCTACGTCCATGCCCCCACTAACACCGGACATCGACAGCGTTCGATAGCTTGAGATGGCGTGCGCACTCACCTTCTCTGTGCGCGACATAGCCCGCGCGCGAGCATCAAGCCAGTGCGCACTCTTCATTTTGCCCAGCACAGCAGCTGAGGCACGAGAGCCCAGGCTCGGCATCTGAAGTCAGCGTGGAATAAGTTTGAATGATTGGAATTCATTGGCCGCGCACCGCGAACATGTGCCGAAGTGCGGTCGGGTCTCAGATCGCAGCAAGTCATCATCGGCACAGCGGGGATTGCATCGATGAGGGCTAATGATTGGATTGGCTGTTCGTTCTTCACTGTCCTTGCATGCGCCCCATCAGGTTTAGGCAAAGAGAGAGACGGTGTAGCTGCGATCGTCGAAGAGTAGAAGACCAGTCAAGAGAGTCATGAGGGATTGAGTCGGTCCTCCATCTTACGCGAAGCCGCGAGTGTGGCAGAGAATAGGGTGTTCGTTGGCTTTGAGAACGTCGGCGTGAGAGACAGTCGAGGAAGTTGAACGCCAGGGCTGGCCAGCACACGGCCGTCCGAGTGGTCGTCGTGGTCGTTGTCGTCGTTGTTGTCGTTGTCGTCGAGCAAGAAGCCGCTTGGCGCCAAACAGTCCGATCTTTCCATATCGGGCGATGCGCGGACGCAAATCTCGATTGCATTTGATCGGAGATCCTGTCTCGGAGAAGCTTGTTCTGATCGCGCTCCCACGCAATGCACTTTGCCACCTGCTTTTCGCCGCCACTGGCGCTGTCCGAGTCCTCGCTGTCCTCGTTGTCTGCCAGTGCTCACGGCACAACATTCCTCTTGTTCTACCCGAATTCGAAAACACGAGATGACTTTGGTCTTTAGGGCGCACTCAGTGACATCCAATGGCGTCCTGGTCCGAGGCCGATGCCCAGGCAGGGCAGGCCGAACAGACCGACTTGGCTGTGATTCGGGCGTTTGCAACATCATCAGCTGAGGCTGGGAAGAACCAAAATCTCCGACGTGCCTCGGCATGATCCTGGGTTACGGACGTCGGATGCAATGGCCATGCCGGGGAGTCTCTCGCAGGATGCCGCAACGACATTGACAAGACGCCGGCCCAAGTACTGCGCAAGCTCCAAATTCACGCACGGTTCCCGCGAGGCACCGTTCTCTACTGGAGGCTCGCGCTCACTTCTAGAGGGCACAGATGCGCCCGCAACATGTCGGTTGCCTTCGCAATTGAGGCCCTGTTCCGGAGGGTGGATAGAGTTTAGTCGGGACATCAGGAGAAGCAGATGGGCGGCTTGCATGTGCGCGCACTGGCCGGATCCCGCACTATATTCTCCCGTAGCATGCAGAGGCGCACATTCGCAACTTTGTCTTTCCGCCGCCCTGCTCTCCCTTGACCTTTCTCCCCGTGGCCTCAATGGCGCGGTCTCCGTCATCCCCCGCCTCTGAGGCTCACATCGCTATGCCCGACTCTCCTTCCACGACCTCCTCGACCCCGACACCGCCTAAACCGACCTCAATACCGAAAGGTTCTGCATTCTGGCTCTCTTTCCTGGCTATTGTCGTCTGCAACATCCTCAGTGCGCTCGATGTCACTGCTGTCTCCACGACGCTGCCTACGATCACTCATGACCTCGGCGGCGACAACGACTTCGTCTGGGTGGGTGCGGCGTACGGGCTCGCAAGCACGGCAATGTTGCCCTTCTGTGGGCGGTTGGCGGACGTGTTTGGGCGCAGGCCAGTCATGATGATCTCGGTCGCGTTCTTCTTCGTTGGCAGTGCGCTCTGCGGGTCGGCGCAGAACATGAACATGCTCATCGCGGCGCGAAGTGAGTTAGCCTTTTACCGATCAAGCCATGGTTACTTAACAGGGCGTCTTTCAGCCATCCAGGGTGTCGGCGGCGGCGGAATTATCAACATGTCTTCTATCATCGTGTCCGACCTCGTCCCGCTCGTAGAGCGAGGGGCGTATCAGGGCATCGTTGTGCTGGCTTGGGCCTTCGCGGCAGCCATTGGTCCCATCGTTGTGAGTACCGCTTCCTCCGATCAGGTTGAAGCGAGAGGAGGCATAGTATGCGGTGCTTGAGTCCGCGGAAGATGATGGATTGCTTCAATCCTCCGAAGCCACACAACGACTATCCCTCCGGCGCGGATCTCTTCGAGTCTAATTCTAGCTCTCGCTTGTGGGTGTGGTCTTGGCTCTGGCGCTCTCAACCTCGTCTTTACCTTGCAACAAGATGTGATGCGTGCCCTGCCGGTGGTTTTTAGAATTCACCCCTCACGATGGGCGGACAGTCCGCTGTGATGTGTGGCAACCCCTCATGACGCGCAGCTGCGCTCTATCCCACCTGCTGCTAATTGCAATAGGTAACCTCGTGGAACATGAACTCTGACTGGCTCCGCGCCCGCTGCTCCCTCCGCCGCTCTCTGTTTCGCCGAATCCACTATACCAAATGCGCTGACATCAAGTTCACAGGGAGGTTCATTGGCCCAGAAAGCATCATGGCGATGGCTCTTCTGTACGCCGCTCAACTTCTTTTCTCCAGCGACCCTCATGAGCTCACTTCAACCATAGACATCAATCTGCCCCTTGCAGGCATTGCATTCATCTTAGTTGCTATCTTCCTCCGGGTGCGCACGCCTGAAGGGTCGCTCAGGTCGAAGCTCGCCCGCGTGGACTGGGTGTGAGTGTTTCCCCCGCGCTATCTGCACTTCGCAGTCAAAGTTCACCGCTGACTCAATAACGGCTCTGCGCAGTGGAAACGCTATTATTGTCGCCGGGACCACACTCGCGCTCATTGCGCTGACGTGGGGCGGCATCACATACCCGTGGATCAGCGTGCACGTCCTGACGCCGCTCATTCTTGGGGGCGCGCTCATCGTCTCGTTTTTCCTGTACGAGACGTTCGTCCCGCGCGAGCCGACGCTTCCGCTCGATGTCATCAAGAACCGGACGAGCCTCGGCGGGTTAGTGCAATGACCTTGGAGACGCTATCGGAAACAGCTGACTCGCGATGCGCGTTATAGATATATTGAAACTTTCTTCCACGGCATCGTCAGCGTTGCCGCTATCTGTACGTTCTCGCCCCGCCGCTATACCGCCCTCAGCTTACAGCTGACCTCGTATGTGCGCAGACTACTTCCCGGTATACTTCCAGGCATGCCTGCTCTCGAGCCCGATCGGGTCAAGTGTCAAGATCCTGCCAACGGCGATCGTCTCCTCGAGCTTCTCGCTGTTCAGCGGGATCATGATCAAGAAGACGAACAAGTACCGGCCCGCGAACTGGGTTGGCTGGACGCTCGCCATCGTCGGGTTCGGCCTGCTCACGACACTCACCGCAGACTCGAGCGCGGGCGAGTGGGCAGGCTATCAGGCGCTCCAGGCGGCAGGGTCTGGCACGATCGTAAGCCTCTTTTGGGGACATCCTGAGATCGCGGTTGGCTAACAATGTGTGCAGTGGGCTAGCACGATCTTCCCTATCCTCGCGCCCCTGCCGGTGACTCGCGCTGCGCCAGCGCTCGCGTTCTACAACTTCATCCGCACCTTTGCTCAGGTATGCACTACCATGTGCCGTTATCGCGTTCGAAATACTCACCCTCGCATTCAGACATGGGGCGTCACGATCTCCGCCACAATCCTCCAAAACGAGCTGAAGCGCAACCTCCCCGCCGCGTTCGTGCAGGACTTCCCGTCCGGCGTCGAGATCGCGTACGCCGTGATCCCGCAAATTCCATCGCTCGAGGAGCCGCTGCGGAGCGAGGTGCGCGCGGCGTTCGCGCAGAGCATGGCGACGATCTGGAAGGTGCTCGCGGGCCTGTCGGGCGCGGGCTTCCTCGCGTCGTTCCTGCTGCGCGAGGTGCCGATGCAGACGTACACGGACGAGAAGTTCGGGCTGCAGCAGGCGGCGCCGGATGCGGAGCCGGTGCGCCTGGAGGAGGCGCGCGCGAGTGTCGTGACCACGGGGGACGAGGAGGACAAGAAGGACGCGGATGCGGTGGAGATGCAGGCGGTGAACACGCCAGCGTCATTGGCGGCGTGAGCGGCGCTGCGGTACTACCATTTGCATATTGGTCCTTGCATAGTATTTGTCTGCCGGGCCTGTTAAGGGCCTGTGTTTTTTGCTGTTGCCATCGTTCCCTCATCTCGCGTGTGCATGGACTGAACGCTACATACTGTCTGGCATTAGGGCCGCTCAAAGTTGACGGAGCTGGGAGGCGCGCGTAGCTGGGAGGCGCCGTAGCGCGTTATCTCCCAGAGATAACGCGCACCTCCTACCATATCTGGAGGGAGCAATCGTACTGGCGCTTAGATCGAGCCTACGAACTGGACTCCCTGCTTCGCACTTTTACGGGTTATCACAGCTCTGTATGGCAGTTTCCTTCCTAAAAAAGTGTTATAGGTGATCATGTGAGGTCTTCGATGTCCCCCACGATTTCGGGGAATTTTTGGACGCGTCCTATTGGCAAATCAGCCGTTCTTGATCACATCTCCCCTCTGTTGTGTAGTTTGGGGCCATAGCACACAAAATCGACCCAAAATGTATTTAAAATTGCTAATTAACTCTGAAAGAGCACAAGATGTCCTGAAATCATATCAGTGGCTAGAATTTCATGGTAAAATACCGTCGAAGCGTAGAGGAACAGCGTATCTCCGACATGACCGAAAAGTAGCATCTAAGCGCCGGTGCGATTGCTCCCTCCAGATATGGTAGGAGGTGCGCGTTATCTCTGGGAGATAACGCGCTAC